>NC_067398.1:247436029-247776029 GCF_016432865.1 Antechinus flavipes | reverse complement strand
AGAGGTGGGGAAGAAAAAAAATAATGTAGAACTCAAAATTTTAAAAAAAAACGAATCTTGAAAATTGTTTTGACATATAGCTGGGGAAACATAAAATACTAAATTAAGAAGAAGAAGAAAGAACAAGAAGGAAGAAGAAAAAAAGATAAAGGAGGATTAGGAAAAGAAGACAGGGGAGGAAGAGGAGGAGGAAGAAGAGGAGGAAGAGGAAAAGGAAGAGAAGATGTGGCAGCTGGCTGGCATACAAACTATGTTCTGGACCAGGTGTCAGAAAGGCCCCAATTCAAATGCTGCCTTTGATTCTTACTATGTGATGTTGGCCAAGCCATTTAGCCTCTCCCAACCTCAGTTTTCTTATCTGCAAAATGGGGATAATTTAGCACCTAACTCATAGAGTAAGAGTCATAGGCAATGATCTATGATAACATGAAGTACTTATAACCTTAGGGTGCTATATAAATGCTAGTAGATATGATAATGATCTTAGGGTCCTGTGGTTCTGCGGATTTATCTATGTCCATGTTGTCCACACTGATAGAAGCTAATCTCTTCAAGACCAGGGACTATTTCCTGTTTGTCTTTGTTAACCCCATTACCTAGCACAGTGTCTGGTAGGTACTTTGTAAATAACTTTTTATTGAATAAATGAATGAATGAATTCAGTTTCCAATACCTTTTACTGATAAAAGTCTTCTAGAAAGTGCCAATGAAAAAATTCAGATTTCAGATTCTTATTATGTTTTAATGAAAAGATTAAAACATAATAAGAATCTGAAATCTGAATTTTTTTTAAATAGGAGGAAGGATGAAAAAGTCTTTGGAGGGAGGGGAAGCTCAAGGGATCCTGAATGCTGGAGAATTTCTTGTGTGACTTGGGCCATGTCCTTGGGCCTCATATTTGTTCTCTGGTTCTCAGTTTCTCTGTCTATAAAATGACTGAGCTGGACCAATTTAAAAGCTGTTGTTGTTCAGTCATTTCAATTGTATCTGATTTTTTATGATCCCGTTTGGGGTTTTTCTTGGCAAAGATTCTGGAGCGGTTTGCCATTTTCTTTTCCAGCTCATTTTCCAGATGAGAAAACTGAGGCAAAGAGGGTTAAGTGACTTGTCCAGGGTCATACAACTAGTAAGTATCTGAAGTCAAATTTGAATTCAGGTCTTCCTGAGCTCTTAGGGGAGCTAAGTGGTTCAATGGATAGAGAGCTGATCCTGGAATCAGGAAGACATCTTCCTCAGTTCAAATCTAACCTCAGACAATTACTAGCTGAGTGATCCTGGACAAGTCATTTCACTCTGTTTTCTTCAATTTCTTCATCTATAAAAATAGACTGGAAATGGAAATGGCAAACCACTCCAGTATCTTTGCCAAGACAATCCCAAATCGGGTCTCAAAAAATAGAACACAGCAGAAACAATGAACTAAAATGACCTGACTCCAGATCCAGAGCTCTAGCCCCTATGGCATCTAGCTGCCCTTAATCTAGAAGTAGAACAGTGTAATGGATTGAACACCAGATCTGATATCAGAAAACTCATGTTCCGATCTGAACTTGCCATTTTCCCACCTATATTATATTAGGTAAATCTCTTAACCTGTCTAACTTCAGTAAAGATCGGGGGATTGGACTAGGACTAGATGCTGTGAAATCCCGAAGTCCCTTCTGGTTCTAATATCCTTTGCTTTTATGGTAGTCAATAAACATTTATTAAATACCTATTATGTGCCAGGCATGAGCACTCAACTCTTAAGTTGAGGATATAAAAAAGACAAAGGATAGTTCCTGCTCTCAAGAAACTTACAATCTAATGGGAGAAGACAACACATAAAAGAAAGATGAAAAGTTAGGGAGGGGATTGAAGATTACTTGGATTGAAGTCATGGTGGAGAAGTCAAAGAAATCTAATGAGTTCAGCCAGATGGGAATGAAAGAGATGTCTGTCCTAGTCCTTCTCCTTAAATGGAGGATGAAGCATTCACAGCATTCCCTTCAATCAGAGGGGCAGAAGATACTCATTAGGTGTGAGTACCAAAACTAGGTGGATCTTACCAGATGTTGAGATTTCCCAGTGATGAGGTTGCTGGGGGTTTGGTGACATAGCCAAGGAAGTTCAAAATGAATTCAACCAGGTGAGAAGAGAACTCAGATCTGACTTTGTATATGTCTCCTTTTATTAACGGAGGGAGGAAAGGGGAGGGATCTAGTTAGGGAGAAAGGAAGAAAGAGACTGTGTGATATAGGGAAAAGAGGTGCTGAACTTGGAGGCTGAAAGGCCTAGATTTGACTCTTCTCCAAGATACTTACTAGCTGTGTGCTAGATACTTAATAAATGCTAGTTGGTTCTTAATACTAGGTGCCTTTTTTCTTTTGTGCGGCATAATAATTATATAAATATGTATGCATATATTGGATTTTGCATATATTGGATTTTACATATATTTCTACCATGTTTAACATATATTGGACTACTTAGCATCTAAGGGAGGGTGTAGGGGAAGGGGGAATTGGAACACAGGGTTTTGCAAGGGCTAATGTTGAAGAATTGTCCATGAATATGTTTTGAAAAATTAGAAATAAACTTTAAAATTAGCTAATTAATTAATTTAAAATACTAGGTGCTTAATAAATGCTAGTTGAGTAAGTTGCAGAGTAGGCACATATCTACATTAGTAGAAGACATTTTCACACTGGAAGTTCCTACAACAATGAAGTAACAGTTCAGTTCCAAAATAATAATAAAACCCTGAGACACATTTGCATCACAGTGCTATCACTGGATAGCAAGTGATTTGAGAATCAAGAAGAATTAGGTTGTGATATGACTACTAGTAAATCCACTTAAGCTCCGTGAGTCTCAGTCACTGCATTTGTTAAGTGGAGATAATAATACATATAATTGGGGTGTTCTGGTAAATGTTTAACAATGGGCTCCCCCAAAATGTGCGGCAGATTTTTAATAATCTACATTAATAACAACTTTTCCATCCCTTTCTAAAGTCTAGACAATCAACAAAACAATAAATCAAACCCTGACTTATTGGCAATTAGTTTGGCAATTTCTGAGGTGTAAATGTTTACAATGAAAAATTTAATGAGCATCGCCCTCCAGTTTGGATGAGCTGGCTCCATCACACCTCAGTCTGTTATCTCAGTCAAACTGAGACTATTAAAGACCTTAGTTTAAAAAGACCAAAGTCTCTCATTGCATTGAGGAACACATCCAGTTGTCCTAATCTGTATCTTCCCACCAGTCCCACATGGCACTGGAGGAGAAAGTGAAGCTGATAACTTTGCACAGCCCTCCCTCACTTGCACATCATAGTTACACCTTGATGTCAGAATCCTCTTCAAGAATGAAGAACAAACAAAAAATGAAGGACAAACAATTTCAGTCTATAGTGCTCACTGAACTATTGTGAAGCTCATATGAAATGATATAATTAAGTTACTCAGTATCTATTATTTTCCTGAGTTCAAATCTCACCTCATACACTTACTTACTAGCTGTGTGATACTGGACAAGTCATTTAACCTGTTTGACTTAATCCACTGGAGAAGGAAATGGCAAACTACTCCAGTATCTTTGCCAAGAAAACCCCACAACCAGTATTGATGTGCCATGGTCCATGAAATCACAGAGTCCAATACAACTGAATACAACACAACAATGTTCCATCTACTATACTAAATGATAGCATGTATAGCATATGCAAAGTACTCTGTAAACCTTAAATATATAAATATCAGTTCAGTTCAATTCGCTTAATCATTGTGAACCAGGAATTGTACTAGGCATAAGGGATTTAGACACAAAATACAACCACAAAAACTACCCCTGTCCTGAAGAAGCTTACATTCTACTTGGAGGAAACAATATGTAAATAAATAGATGAATACAAAATTTACACAAAGTAGTTGGGGGAACACTTATTACTGGGAAGATAAGGAAAAGTCTTGTGTGAGCAGTTGAGCTGAACTTTGAAAGAATCTCGGGATTTTGAGAGGCTAAAGTGAGCAAGGACAATAAGGGCACAGCAATGAAAAATATCAAGCCACGTAGGGATTATATCAAGTAAGCCAGACTGGCAGGAGTGTAAAGTGTAAAAGGGTATGTAATGTGAAATTTGTCTATCTAGGTTTGTGCTAGTTTGTGAAGAGCTTTAAATGACAAACAGAAGAGTTTGTATTTGATCCTAGTAATTTCCTTTGTAACCCTGTGTATTTTATTTTATACATTTAAGAACATTATTCTGAGAAGAAATATATAGGCTTAGCCACACTGCCAAAGAGATCCATGACACAAAAGATGTTAAGCATACTCAAGGTTCTCTTACCCATTCAATTGCTAGCTCCTCAGGATAAAAAGCTCTTACTTGACTTTATATGCTCTTCTCCTTCCCCTTCTCCTCCCTTCTCTTCTCCCCTTCCCCCTCCCCCAGCACTTAACACAGTATCTAGCACACAGTAGGCACTTAATAAATGTTTATTGATTGACTGGAGGTAATGAAAAGCCACTGAAACTTTATAAATAAGGGAGTGAAATGATCAGACTCATGCATTAGGAATATCAATTTATCTGCTGTGTGGAAGATGGATTAGAGAAAGGAAAGATTAAATGCAAAGGAGATCAATTAAGAGGCTCCTGCAATGGTCCAAGAGAGAGGTGACAATGACCTGAAGAGGGATGATGGTTCTGTGAGTACAGAGAAGGAAACAGATGGGAAAGATGCTATGGAAGTTAAAACAACAAGATTTGGCAACTGAGGCAGTAAGGAACAGTGAATGGAGGAAAATGACCATGATATTCCCTAATATAAATGATTAAAAGGATGATGTTGCTCTTGCAAGAAGTTAGGAAGAGGGAAAGATAGCAAACTGTTATTTATTCCTTGGAATCCTGGAATTCATAGCATTATCAGTACCTGGGGCTCTTCCCCTTGACTGAAGAGCAGAGAGATCCTCCTCAAACCTTATTTAAGGAGAATGCTTAGGCCAGCCATCTATTTTTTCCATATTCAATGGAATCCTTGAACTTCTCCATTGTGCCTTTGCCCTGGGTACTTCCTCTTCTCCCCACTACTCCCACCTTCACCTTTCTTTTATGTATTGTTTTTCCTAGTTAAAAAAATAAGGACAGGAGTTGAGGACAGGAGTTGTCTTTCTTTTTTGCTCATATTTGTATTCCCAGTGTTTACTACAACGGTTGATACAACATAACCACTTAATAAGTGTTTGTTGACATGTGGAGTTAAGATTTCTGTGGGAATATCTAAGTGGAATTGTGCAGTAGGCCATTTAGAGCTAAAAAAGATAGATGAAAACTAGATAAATAGATCTGGAAGGTTTCTATATAGAGATGATGATTGTTATCTATTGAAGAGTTAAGTCTATACAATATGAGGATGGGCTGAAGAAACCAAGAATTCTCTCTGTTGAAGAGAAAACTTCACTGGGTCACCAAGCTTTGTTCAAATATTTGAAGGGTTGTCATATTCCATATATAAAATAATACTTACTCAATTTAAAGCCCAGAAGGCAGAAGCAAGAATGAGTGGAAATTGAAGGGGTAAATTTAGGCATAATGTCAAAGGAAAGTTCCTAATGTCCAACTCTTAATATCTTCATTTGGGATTTTCTTGGCAAAGATACTAAAATGCTTTGCCATTTCCTTCTTTAGCTCATTTTTTACAGATAAGGAAACTGAGACAAAGAAGGTAAAGTGAGCTGCTTAGGATCACACAATTACTATCTGAGGCTAGATTTGAACTCAGGAAGATGAGTTTTTCTGATTTCAGACCCTATGCTCTATCCACTTTGACACTTTACTGCTCTTCCTAAGGATTAGAATGTGGAAAGAAAAATGGGCTATTAGGTGCTGAGTTTTCCTTCATTAGCGGTTTTAAAGCAGAGGCTGCATGATCATTTATTGGGTATGTAATAGTGGGGATTCTTTTCAAGAGTGGGTTAGACTAGACAGTTACTGAGGTCCCACCAAACAGTTCAATTCTGCTTTTCTGTGGGCTGATGGGATCATCAAGAAAGAGTCAAGAGAGAGAAAAGAATCAAGGACAGACCCCTGAGAAACATCAGTTCTATAGTTGACACCTCTTTGGGGGACCTGAATGATGACTCCGAAGAGGAGATTGAGAAGTCTGGTTGGAGAGAAACAGGAAACAGCAGTGTTACAAAAAAAATGCTGAAAGGGAAGGGAAGCAGTGTCACCAATATGTCCTAGGCTAAGCCCCAAATGGTCCTTGTTTAATTGACTCAGATGTAAATAGCAATCATTTCTGCTTTGGCTAGAAACTCTGAGAATCTTACTCTCCAGATTCATTCATTTATTTATTTATATTTTGGGGGGACAAGGTGAAAGAGAAGACTTTGCCTAAATTGCTCCCTAGCCTTAATGACTGAATGGATGCCCCCTAAGTCAAACTGAGACCTGTGGAAGACCTTAGCTTACAAAGGCCAAGGTCTCCCATTTCATCCAAGGCCAAATCTGGTGGTCTTGATCTATATCTTGGCACTGGACCAGATAGTTCTGGAGGGAAAAGTGAGGCAGGTGACCTTGCACCTAAATCCAATTCACTTGCATGTCATGGTACCACCTCCGTGATGTCATGGTGCTCTGGGATAAGGAAAGACAAACAGCAGCATCACCAAAACATGAGGATGAGGATGGAGGGAGTGAAGGTGATGGTGGTGAGCCATCATTCTGCAGAGAGGCTGAGGACTGAGAAAAGGCAATGGGATTTACCAATTTGGCAACATTGGAGAGCACAATTTCAAGTTGAGTAGTGAGATGGGAAGTCACTTCGCAAGGAATAAGGGCTGAAATGTGAGTAAATCATTATTGTGACTTTCCCCCCTTCATCCTTGGCGTTGGTTTTAACCAGATTTGACCCGTATAACGGCAGTATTGGGAGATGATGAGGAAGGGGGTAAAGTACACTCTGTTCTGTAGAGTCACTCTTTCCCTCGGGGACTTCACGGACGGAGGAAGACAGCAGGGCGGTATGGCCGGGAGGGCGGATCAGAAGGGAAAAGCGTCCACGTTACTAGAAGCTAGCCCATCTTTTTTGAGTAGCACAGACGGAGGGCCTCCTCGGAGCCTGCTTCTATCAGGGCCCCTCCCTCCCAGGGGTGGCAGCCTGCTGGAGAGCATGCCCGACAGAGGTCCCCGCTGAGAGTGACCATCAGGCTCCCCCAGGCCGCCCCACCCCATGTCTGTATGGTGTAGTAATGCCAACTTCAGGGATCCCGGGGTCCTGTCTGCCTCTGCCTTTCCAGCGGAGCCACCTGCGGGTGCAAGCCCGAGGTGGGACGAACAGGGGAGGGACGACGCTCCCGGCACTGGGTTGGTGGGGAGGCGAGAGAGAGAGAGAGATTGGAGGAGAGAGAGCTAGAGAAGAGGAGGAGGCAGGCAGGGGCGAACCTGAGGCATTGCCGGTGCAGTCCGTCGGCGAGTCTCTCACACATTCACTCACACACACATACACACGCGCGCACGCTCAGGCGTTCTCCCACCACCCCCGCCCCCAGCCCCAGTCCGGGTCCTAGTTCGCTCCCTCACCTCTCCTCCCCCGCCGGGGAGCATCGCGGGGAGCCTGGGGCTAGCTGCATGGAGCTGGCGGAGGGGCTCAGGGAGGCGGCGGCGGCGGCAGCGGTTGGGGTATGGCTCAGACTGCCCGGCTGAGAGCTCCCGGGAGGCGGCAGCGACGGCGGCGTTAAGACTGAGGAGGGGGACTGAGTGGGGGGGAGTTGCAACACTCCCCAGGCGGCGGCTGCCGACCCCCTCCGCCTGGCCCCGAGGTAAGCGACACCGACAGGCGGCTAACCTGTTGGAGCCCTTTGTCTGTGGCGGCTGGGCTACAAGGACAGCCTTATAGAGGAAGAAGGGGACGGACGGAACCGGCTAGGTTTTGAGCAGACCTAAAGGAGCTTGTGGGGACATTGGTTCAAGGCTCCCCAGCTCTAAGGGTCTGAATCAGAGCGAGCCAGACTCTCAGAAAACATGGGGCTGGATATGTGAGACTTGACCCATCATGACCCTCAACTATTGTTCTGTTCCGGGACCCTGACTATTTCTGGGCGCTCCCTTGCTACCCTCTTGTCCCTCGGTTTGGATACCCCGGTTTGGGATAAAACAGACTCTTTATAGGTGCTAAAAACAAAGTGCCCCCCCCCCCGCCCCCACCCTCCCCATCCCCATCCCAGGTCCTGGCTAGATGCCAGTTGGGCGTATCCGGGGCTCCCCCTGCTGGTGTGTGGGCTGGGGAGGAAGAGCCTCCTGTGTCAAGGGATAGAGGCACCCCCCCCCAACTCCAGCCACCCCCTCCCCCCCCGGGGCCCTGATGAAGGAGGGAGGAAGGGAGGGAAGAACAGTCCGGTGTCTAGCCGGGTAGACAGCGACGTTTAATCTCTGTAAGGGTTGGGCTCCCTCGGAGCTAACTTGGGGGTAGGAGCAGTAAAGGGGACTGCTTGGTCACTTCGTTGACTTCCCGAAAGCCATCGTACCTGAGATGGTTTACACACGACTTGCCAGAAGAAATTCACCAACCCATCAGTCTACCTTCCCCAGGGAGGTCCACAGGTAATACTTTGCCAAATTTACCACTTACTTCCTTCCGAGAACGGGTATTTGACCAGGCCAGTACCTAGTCTCAATGCAGTGTGACTAGCATGAGTGGGGAGGTCAAAGGGGGGGTCCCTGCCCCACCCCCCCACTCCAGCAAGATTACCAGTCTCGAAGCGTCCTCTCCAGAGCTAATAGCCTCATGCATTTTTCCATTCGCCATCCTTCCAACTCTGCGCAAGAAATTGTGGCAGCCCTGAAGGGCACTGAGAGGGCAGGACATAGAAACGGGTGAGGGAAGCAGAAAGGGGTGAGTGAAAGAAGATGAGAGTCCATTTATTTTCACCCCACCCCACCCCCAAGCCAGCATTTTTACAAAGCCTCCCCTTTCTTTTTCTTTTTAAAATATAGCTCTTCTCTCCAATGGTAGCCCAAAGTCAGCAGCTAAATTTACTACTTGTCTTAATTTCATCAGCTTTCAATAATTTCAGCTTTTTTTCTCCTCAGAGATATTTGCTAGGATCGGACATCTTCCCCTTGCCCTCGCTCAGCCCCCTGCCAGCTTCTCAGCCACCCTTCAGGCTTTTCAACTCTTAGGAAATAGTGGTTTTTGTCTTAAGTTTTTCACTGGGTGTTGCATAGTGGCAAGCGAGGGGATATACACTGCACTCTTCTTTACTATAGAGGTGTATTGGCCAAACCTGGTGGAAAGTTGTTGTTGCCAGGTTGGACGGGAGGATTATGACAGCTTTAAACTCTGATCAAATCTTTGGGAAAACTAGCTTTTCATTAGCCTTGAGTTGGTAGGTCACATGAAAACCAAATGCTACTTTTTTTCTATGAGAGTTTGCTTGGGATTCCCATGTTTTCAGTCAGACGCCTGTGCTGTTTGGGGTTTGAGTGTAAGCTGTTTCATCTGTGAGCCTGTGCGTGGGGAGGTGAGGGGATGGAGGTGGAAATGAAGGATGGGAAGGGGTGGAGTCTGACAAAGGGAATTAGCAAAGGTTAATAAAGCATGACTCTTCCCTGCATGAAAGAAGAAACACTTCCTTTTTAATTTGGGAAGGAAAAGTGAAGAGTTTGTATTTGACTTTGGAAAGGTGGGGAAGGACAAATTTTAAATCCCATGGCCTCTTATAGGCTGGAATGAGGACTGCTAAACCTTATAATAAAGGATACATAGGTTGTAATCCTGGCCCCTCCAACTTATTACTTTTTGTTACCTTGGGCAAGTCCCTTTTTAAAAAATTTCTAAAGTGATGACTCCTCAGGTCCCTTCCAACTATAAAGCTCTGATTTCCTGATATATAACAGAAGTTATTGGCCTTTTTTTTTTCTTTTTTGTCATGGATCCCTTTGACAGTCTGAAGAAATATGGACCTTTTAGAATAACAATATGTTGGCATTTTGTTTTATTTAACAATTGAAGGAAATGCTAAATTTAAGTTAGAGGTCAGAAAATAAAGATGTGATATTTTTCTCCATCCACATTCACAGATCCTTTTGAATCTATCCATGGATGTCAGGTTAAGAACATGAACCCCTGATCTGTAAGTTCTTTAAGGAGATAAAGTATCTGTGCCTACAAATAAGGTTCCCACCCAGAAAAGACATCTCCTAGAATGGCTTTAATTTCTTTTTTGCCTTGGGGGGGAGTTGGAGCCCAGGCGTTAGGAACCTGGGCCAAAATCAGGTCTTGGAGAGTGACGTCACATTCCATTCCAAATGCCTGGCTCCAAGACAACAGATGTCGCCCAAAGAGCTGGGCTGGCAAGACACTCACTTCCATGATGGATGGGGAAAGTTATAAGTAGGGCTGGGAGGTCCAGAGGGAGCAGATCTCCTACTGGAACTGTAGGCGTGAAAGAGATGAATGGCTCGTGTGGAAAGCTCTGAATCCCTGTGTTTGGAAGTTTCTGATCCCATTAAGACTCAAGGCAGCATTGGGTAGGAGAGGTGGGGGAGGGTGGCAGAGAACAATATAAGTTATACTGGGTGCTCCTGAGTTATCCTGAAAAGAGCTAGTTTATCATTAGTAAATGCTATTTTGAGGACTGGCTGGACAGTGTGGATACAGCTCTGTGGGAAAACACACCAAATAAATCAAGCTGGACTCAGGTTTTTAACTCACCCTTCCCCCCACTGAAAAGTAAAGGCCAAGGCACTGAAATATGGCAAACAAAATCTGCATTCTTTGCTGCTCTACCAGCATAAATCAATTCAGCCTGGCCTGGGCTGCATCATTCAGCCAAAGAAACCAAGGGTGACTTTGGTATTTATGTTAGGCCTGGAGCTCATCTTTGTCAAATGCCTTTTGCCTTCATGCCCAGGATAGGAACCATTCGCTCCTCCGAAGAGGATGCTCAGTGAAAAACAGCATGGCCTCAAATGCTCCCCTGAAATCCTCTTACAGAACTTATATGGAGGTGAAATGAGGGGAGTAGCTTCTCTCATGTAGCATTATCTCATGATTCTGTGACTGGACTTTCAAAGGATGATGGCAAAGTTTTCATAGAATCATAGAATTTAGAGCTGGAAATGACCTCAAAGATTAAGTACTACAACTCCCTATTTTACAGATGAGAAATCTGAGGGAAGGGGACTAACTCAACCAAGGTCATAGAGGCTATAAGTATCAAAACTTGGATTTAAAAATGAGGTTCTCCAATGCCAACGGATAAGATTTGAATTTTGCTTTTGAATTTTGACTGCCAGTTTAGCCCTCTATCTATTACATCAGTGTCATTTTATGACCACAGGAGGATCAATTCACTTGTCTGAACCTCTGTGTATTCATCTGCAAAATGGGGATAATGCCCTCTCCTATAGAGTTGTTGTATGGTCCAAATGAGATGATAATTAGTAGACTTCTCCTGCATTTCATGCCCACTCCACCTCCTGCTCACTTCTCTTATTCTGACTTATATGAAGATAGAATGTGTTTGATTGTGTTCATGCTCTCTTTATAGCGACCCCTTTGTGTTTTTTATTCTTTTTAACTATTTATTTTCAAACTATATGCCGTTTTCAACATTCAACCTTGCAAAACCTTGTGTTCTGAATTTTTTCTCCCTTCCTTCCCCCATTCCCTCCTCTAGACAACAAGTAATCCAATATATGTTAAACATGTGGAATTCTTCTATACATATTTCTACAATTATTGTGCTGCACAAGAAAAATCAGATCAAAAAGGAAAAAATGAGAAAGAAAACAAAAAGCAAGCAAACAGCAACAAAAAAGTGAAAATACTATGTTGTGATCCATACTAGGTCCCCATAATCTGCTCTCTGCATCACAAGTCTATTGGAATTGGCCTGAATCACCTAATTGTTGAAAAGAGCTACATACATCAGAATTGACCATCACATAATTTTGCTGTTACTGTGTGCAATGTTCTTTTGGTTCCATTCACTTCACTTAGCATCAGTTCATGTAAGTCTCTCCAGGCCTTTCTGAAATCATCCTGCAGATCATTTCTTTATCCATTTTTTTTGTTCCCCTGAGGCCATTCGGGTTAAGTGACTTGCCCAGGGTCACATAGCTAGGAAGTGTTAAGTGTCTAAGGGCATATTTGAACTCAGGTCCTCCTGACTTCAGAACTGGGGTTCTATCCACTGTGCCACCTAGCTGCCCCCTGCAGATCATTTCTTATAGAACAATATATTCCATTACATTTATATGCCATAACTTATTCAGCCATTCCCCAACTGATGGGCATCCACTCAATTTCCAGTTCCTTGCCACTACAAGAAGGAGTGTCTAGCAATCCCTTTGTATACAGTATTGTAGACAATACTGTCTTGTATACAGACAGTGATAGATATGATAGACAGAGCTGATATGGTTTCTTTTTTTTTATTTTAAATTTTTATTTAATAATTACTTTATATTGACAGAATCCATGCCAGGGTAATTTTTTTTTTACAACATTATCCCTTGCACTTGTTTCTGTTCCGATTTTTTCCCCTCCCTCTCTCCACCCCCTCCCCTAGATGGCAAGCAGTCCTTTATATGTTGGATATGTTGCAGTATATCCTAGATACAATATATGTTTGCAGAACCGAACAGTTCTCTTGTTGCACAGGGAGAATTGGATTCAGAAGGTATAAATAACCCGGAAGAAAAACAAAAATGCAGATAGTTCACATTCGTTTCCCAGTGTTCTTTCTTTGGGTGTAGCTGCTTTTGTCCGTCATTTATCAATTGAAACTCAGTTAGGTCTCTTTGTCAAAGAAATCCACTTCCATCAAAATATGTCCTCATACAATATCGTTGTCGAAGTGTATAATGATCTCCTGGTACTGCTCATTTCACTTAGCATCAGTTCATGTAAGTCTCGCCAGTCCTCTCTGTATTCATCCTGCTGGTCATTTCTTACAGAACAATAATATTCCATAACATTCATATACCACAATTTACCCAGCCATTCTCCAATTGATGGGCATCCATTCAATTTCCAGTTTCTAGCCACTACAAATAGGGCTGCTACAAACATTTTGGCACATACAGGTCCCTTTCCCTTCTTTAATATTTCTTTGGGATATAAGCCCAATAGAAACACTGCTGGATCAAAGGATATGCACAATTTGATAATTTTTTGGGCATAATTCCAGATTGCTCTCCAGAATGGTTGGATTCGTTCACAACTCCACCAACAATGCATTAGTGTCCCAGTTTTCCCGCATCCCCTCCAACATTCATCATTATTTTTTCCTGTCATCTTAGCCAGCTGATATGGTTTCTTAAAGATGGTGGGTCATTCATGTGGAGCAGACCCTCTATAATAGCAGAACTAGAACATCTCTCCTGCAACTGAAGAACAAGATCCCCTAATGCAGCTAAAGGATTAGACCCTACCCTACACCCCTACCTCCAAAAAGTTGAAGCACTAGAACTCCCACCCCTTGCTTCAGTAGAAGCACTTGGGTCTCTCCAAGGTTTTGTATTAACACCAGAAAGCTATCTGGGTCTTTCCATCTTCCTTGGAGCTGAACTCATGGACATATATATTGTCTTCCCTAACTAGAGTGGTGGATCCTAGGGAAAAGAAACTCTCTTCTTGTTCTAGTTGCATGCCCTGTGCTTCAAGCAGTTCTTGACACATAGTAATTATTTAATATAGATATCCATTCAATTATTTCTATACTAATGAAATCACAGTTTTAGTTTCTATCTCTATCCTATTTCTATATATCTCTCTCCTACTTGAAGATAATTTCATGTAATATTAAGAGAGAAATTTAGTCAAGTTTCACTTAACCTTTTCTACTTTAGAGTGGATCACATCTTTTTTTTTTTTTTAACAAGAGCCAGATTCAGAACCCCCAAGCTCTGGTTTCCATAACCCAAGGGTTCTAAACATATTTTGTGCCTTTGCCTCTCTTGTCAGTCTGGTGAAACGTCTGAACCCTTTCTCAGAATTATGTTTGTTCCCTTATATTCATATTTGAAAAAATTACTAGTGTTCATTTAGAGGTTAGAGAAAATGAAGATGTAATATTTTCCTACCTAATTGCATAGGAAACCTCTCCACAAATCTATCTACAAACTCTTTGGGAGAACATGGACTCCAGGTTAAGAGCCCTCTGATCTAAATTCTAGAAAATTAAGGACTTTGGAACTGGTATGTGCTGAAATTGAAATTTTATGACTTAGAAACTTTTCTGAATGGATCCCTCTGAAGATATAAGGCAAGAGGGAACTCCCAGTTCAGATTACAAACCCCTATTGGGTCACTACCAAAACCAAATTGGCCCAGTTGGAAGTAGGATGTTTGGATCTTCTTGAAGTAAACCCAGTGACTTCATCATCCCAGTGACTTGTCATCTCTTGGTGGCAGTCATGGTGCTTCTTTTGGGGAATCTATCTGTACATGATAGTGATGATTTAGTATTAAGTACATTGATGCTAATTCGTCAAAAGTTATAGAAGTTCCACATGGGCCTGGCCCTTGTACTAATTTGGGAACAGCTAGAAAGTAGATTTCTAGAGCTACAGTAAAGTTGTCATCACAGTTTTCCATAGGATTAATCAGTGATTGTCAAAATTCTTGGTCTTGAGACTCCTAAAATTTATTGCAGATGACCCCCTCCTCCCCCGCATCTGGTACATTACATTTTTATTTTGTCTATCTAATTATCTAATTACCTAAAATTATCTAATAATGTTTATTATATTTATCATATTATCATATATATCATATTAAAACTTTTTGTCCTATTATAGGAATAGTTTTGACATTGTGGATCCTCTGAAAGGGCAACAACATTTATTTAATGCTTACTATGTGCCAGCAACTGTGCTTACAATTATTATCCCATTTGATACTCACAACAATTCTAGGAGTTAAATGCCATTATTAGCCCCATTTAACAGATGAGAAAACTGAGGCAAACAGAGGTTAAGTGACTTGCCTAGAGCTACCCAGCTAGTAAAGTGCTTGAGGCTGAATTTGAACTCAGTTCTCTCTGACTCCAGATGCCTTACTCTCCACAGACTACATTTTGAGGACCTCTTGGATAAATAATTGTTTATCATGAATTGTCAATAAAAATAAAACTTCCTGTAAGTACCTCAGGAAAAATGGTGCCCAATTTGGAATATGTCAGTGGTTAAGATAACAAATCAAGTGGTAGAATATTTTTATTTAAATATTTTATCAATGTGTTTTTGCCAGTATTTCTGTCATTTCCCAATAGTCAATTCCACCTTGAACCCCTATCTTTTAACAAATAAAAACAGTTAAGCAAAACAAGCTGACGATTTGATTGTATCTGTAGTGTAAGTGACATTTCAAACATGTAGTCCACCATCTGTTTGCCTAAATGAGGGAAATACGCTTCACTATCAGTCAGCTGGATTGGTCTTTCGATAATATGAATTCTATCATGAATGTTGTTTTTCCTGATAGAATCTTGAGTTAGAATCTTCTTACCTGGTCTGTCCCTAAAATTCTAGTTGCTGACTAGTGTTGAGTTTCAGACTTCAGACAACCCTTCCCATCTGCAATCCCCAGACCTCTTGTCAGAACACAGCAGACAGCCTTCTTTGTTTCTTTTTTTTTATTATTCTGAAAGCACTTATTATGAAGAACTGAAAAATGCACTTCAAGCTTGAAGTGGTTCTTTGCCATTCTACATGGAAAGGCTCAACTGCCTTTGTTTGAACTGGGTGAGGATGCCTGAAAATCCAGGGAAAGCTTCTGTCTCCAGGGGAACTAAAGTATGTGACTCCCTGTACACGAGAAAGTGGGGCAACAGGCTAGTATCTGCTTACAGAGCAGGCTTTTAGAAAGAGAAGGAAGTTGGCCGACTGTGCCCTGTGTTGCCCCCCCAATCTACTCCTATAGGGTGATATTAAGTTGTCTCCAGGTGATGCTTAAGAACAATGAACTTAAAGTGGAAAAAGTAGCATATTTTTGCCTTTGATGCATACTAGTCCTGCCTGCCTTTAGCCACCTTCTCTTCACTCACTCTAGAACTCCCTGGATCATTAAATTCATAAACTGGAGGGACCACCCCCTTGGCATTTTCTCTGAGTGAAACAGTCTACCTTTGAGATGCTGGTGGTGAGACCCAGAGAGGGAAGAACAGAGGCTTTCTTCTCTGTGTCTGGAAGAGATAGAGCCATGTTGGAGACTTCAGAACCAAGATTCAGGGTGGATTGGAGGCAATGCAGAGGAGAGCAATAAAAACAGCTGGAGTTGGAATGGTTGACTTGAAAGGCAAGATTAAAAGCTGCTAGGGGGAAGCTCTTGGCTGAACAGTAAGCAAAGAGGAGAGGTGATCAATGTCTCGGCTTGTCTCCCAGAGCCAAAAATATGCCACCTTCTTCTAATTTAGTTTCTGATGGGCTTTGACCCAATCCTATCTGTGCACATCCACCCCAGGTGGCAAACAAAAACATTTATTACCCTCCCATTGGTCCCTATCCAACTTTTCTCCCCCCAAAATAGAAATCTCTGTTTTATATCAGTCAATATATTGAGTGTCTGCTCTGTGGGAGACACCATGTTAGGAACTGTGGGGATATAACAAAAAATAAGGTATAATCCTTGTTTCAGAAAGGAAAGTTCAGCCTAAGAAATCAGGGATCTGGGGTTCATAATAACTCCTATTACTTTCTATGTTCCCTGAGCTGAGCAGTGCTAATGCTATTATCCCATCTCAGTTAGCCAGCAAATGCTCCTCTTCTGAAGGGTCTTCCTGGCATGGATTTCCAGGTCTGACCTTGATTCAGGGCACCAACACAAATAGAACTGGAGATGATTGTGGTGAGGGCAAAGTAGCATAGTCTCAGAAATGTTTCTGAGCCTGGATCTCTGGATAGTCTCTCATTCATTAGTACTCTAGAACAAAAGTTTTTAACCTGGGGTCTATGATAATGGATGAGAAAAAAATTACAACTTTATTTCCACTAAGCTATTATCAAAATTTAGTATTTCCTTCATTAATTATTTTTTAAATAATTATTCTGAAAAGGTTTACCAGGCCACCAAAAGAGCCCATAGTACCTCCCCCCCCAAAAAAAAAAGATTAATTCCATTTTTAGAGGGAAGCAACATGGAATAGTGGCTAAGGCTACTTCATTCTCCAAATTTTACTTGCTATGTGACATTGGGCAAGTTACTTAAATTCTCTGAGCCTCAGTTTTCATCTATAAAATAAGAACAATAATAATTCCTATCTTTAGAATTATTATGAGGCTTGAGTTAGTTTCAAGTCTTAAAGCATTTTATAAATAAGAGTTATTCTTATTCTACAGGGAGAATTTCTTTTGGAAAAATTTGTGGTCATCATTGCAAACAATATAGAAGGTGGGATGGCTTTCGGCCAGCACCTTTCTCCTTCAGAGGTGTAGTGTATTAAATCTCAGGGCAGCTTGTTAAGTTGACTTGATAGGTTAGTTGGATAAAGTGAAGGGGTGGGATAGAAACTATTGCTAGGATGTCTTTACTCTCTCCAGCCTTTATGGAAGTTTTAAAAAGAGTCAAAACTCAGTAACATTGTAGGTAAATTACATGTTTTCCATTCAGTTGCGCTTTTAGCTCAAGGCTTTACGACTTGAGGAGGAAAGCCCAATGAATTCATGACATTCAATCAATAGGTATTTCTTGAGTGCCTACCAAGTATAGGGCACGGTGCTTGGAGTGGCATGAAATATAGTAGCACTTCACTTATCTTGAAGCCTCAATTTCTACAACACATTCAAGGAGAAAAGGAGAAAAAAAGGTTTTGGACCAAACAAAAATAAATATTATAAAGCTCATGAATTTTATTTATGGGAAGACCTTCAGACCCCTCAATCTAAACCCATTTATCTTTTTAAAAACTAATTTTAATATAATTTGTTTTTAAATTTATTTCTGAATATTTCCCTATATTGTGAGCCTGAAAAATAAAAAAGGGGAAAAATTGCAGCTTAGCAAACCTAAAACACATGAACTGAATCTGACTGTATGTGTAATTAAATGAGTTTTTATAAACTTCATGATCTGGCTTCCCAGCCCATAGGAGATTAGAAACAGCAAATTAGAGAGATGTGAAGAGGAAATGGGAAATGGGAAATGCTAGAGAAAGACATACTGACAGCAGCCAGCTTTATGGGGAAGTTGGAGAGAAATATGTGTATAAATATAGGTATATGTAAATATATGTGTGTGTATTTATACATAGCTATATAATACATTATATATATATATATATACATATATATATATATACATATACATATACATATGACACGACAGAAAGGAGAATAAAAGCCCAGGAGTTAGAGTTACTAAATATAGGGGGAAAACTGACTTACCTCAATAACCCTGATCATTATGTTATAGCACAGTACAGTCATTGATATTCATAGTGATTATCCTGAGCCTTCAAGAAAAGGTTGAATTATGTTGGGTCCTCTGTTTAAGAAGGCAGAGAAGTGAATAATGCATTTTTAAAAGATTTCCATCACAAATTATTAAAATCAAGAGCTTTGACACTTAAAGGTGTAAAGTGGCATAGCCCAGGCCCCAGTAATGTTGAATAAATGAGGTGTCCCTGTACTAAGCAATGTAGGAGAAAGCTTACTTTGGTGCAAAGAGCATTAGACTTGAAGTGAAAAGACAGCCAAATTTCAGTCCTGGTTTTGCCCACTGTTACTTTGTATCTATAGGCAAGTTATTTCCCTTCTGTAAAAGGAGAAAGAGTAGGACTATGTCATCTCTAAGGTTCATTCTGCTCTTTATAAAACATGGTTTATATCCTTAAGGACTTTACCTTTCAAAGAGCTGTCCATGGTAATGAAGGACAATTATATCCCAGAAGAATAAAGTTCACAGCTAATTCTAAAACCTTTTGTAGTTAAAAGCTTCAACATCTCTGTCCTACATAGGCTCTACTAGGATTATTTGCACATTTTAAAATTTGCTGATTTAGGTTTCACTTTCTTCCTGTCTCTCTTGCTCTCTGATGGAGATGCTGAAAGGAATCAGTAATCAAGTCTGAAATGGTCTAGAGCTGCTAACAAATAATTATGATTTTAAAAGCATAAATTTACAGTTGGAAAATAATTTAAGAATTATCTATGCAATGCGTTTATTTTCTCGATGAGGTGACTGGGGCCAGAAAGGTTATTTTTTACTCAAGCTATTCAGTCATCAAGGCAGGATTTGAAATTAGATTTTCTGTCTCTGTGACCAGTGCTCTTTCTAGTAAATTATATTGTCTTTCTCAGTTATAGACCAGAGGATCATATTTCTAGAGCTGAAAAGGACCTCAGAGACCATCTAGCCTTCTTTCCTTCTTTTTACAGATGAGAAAAATGAGGCCCAAGAAAATTAACTGACTTACCTAAGATAATACAGGTAATAAGTATCAGAGAAATAATTCAAACTCTGGTCCTCTGATTCTAGAACAGTGTTCTACCCCATTATACCATACTATCTTCTTATGCCTTTGGGGTCCAGGATAGCCAATTTCCCAAATCTTTATTTTTCATTGTTTATCCCATCAGGTTTTTTAAGCTAAACTTTCAAAGGAGAAGAGGCCCATATTTTCATTGGATTTGGGTCTCTTTGGGGGAAGAGAATGAACACAGTACAGTAGATTCTTTTCTTGGTTCATAAATTGGCACAAGAATTCTTTTCTTTACTCCATATCATGGATGGACCAGTAAAATAGACTAGGCTAGACAGTCATCAGAAGAGAAAGCTATGTGACACTGTTGATAACATGCTGGACTTGGAGTCAGGTTTCAAATCCTGCTGTACTTACTATCTGTGTGATCCTGGGCAAATCACTTTCATTTTCCTCATCTTTAAAAATTAACTGGTTGACTTCTGAGATCTCTAAACCTAAGGTCCTATGCTGTAGATCAAATAATGGTTGGTATTCTTGATTTTAAAATATCTTCCTGGAAACATTTAAGATTGCTACACTGTTCTCTCCAGTAGTTTTATTAAGTAGTCCTTAACTAGACTTAGTCACAACATCAGTTAAACATTTCCAAGTGGATATCTTGTGGTATCTCATATTTCATCTTTCTAAAATATTACTCATCATCTTCTTTCCTATAAATATATAAAGCCTCTTTGCCAAACTTCCCTATTTCTCCATCCTCCAAGTCTTTTAAGTTTACTTTTCCATTTCTCAAATGGAGCATCTCTCCAGAGCATCTCTCATATATGTCTCCTTTCCTTTAATCACAGAGACATCATCCTACTTCAGGCTTTCATCACTTCTCACCTGGACTGTTACAATAGCCTCCTAATGAGACTCTCAGTTTCTAGTCTCTAACCTCTCCAGTGCATCTTCCACATAGTGGCTAAAATAATCTTCCTAAAACACAAGTCAGACAATGTCTGTGTCTCTAAACACTTTCAGCTACCTCTAACTTAAGATACAAATTCCTCTGTTTGTAAATGCCGCACTAAAAGCTAAAAGCCTTCCGAATCTGATTCAAGCTTACCTGTCTGAGCAAAATCCACCCTACTTTCTCTTCCCAGACTGCATGTTCCAGATAAATTGGTATTCTTGCTATTTCTTCCATGCAACATTTCATCTTCTAGACTCTGCATGAGCTATCTTCATGCCTGGAATGCACTCACTCCTTACTTCACAGATCATAAAATGACAGAATTTTGGTGCTGGAAGGATTCTCAACAACCATCTGGTCCACTTATACCTGAAAGGAATACCCACAATAACACACTCAATAAATGATAATACAACCTTTGCTTGAAAAAGAATGAAAAGAATAAAGAGAAACCTATTATTTTTCTAGGTATCTCTGTTTCTTAGAATCCCTAGTTTCCTTTAATGCTTAGCTCTTGCAGGACCTTCTACAGAATCCTTTCTTGGTTCCCTTAGTGCTTTTTCTCCCCTCTCTTCAAATTATTGTGGGTATGTGGGGTAAAATGTCAGCTCCATGAGGGCAGAAATTCTTCTTTGTTTTGTCTTAGTTTTACCCAACTTGTATATAATAGATGCTTAATCAATGCTCTTTGTCTTTTATTGGATTGGTTCCTATTTCTCTGGCTCTGCCTTCCTGAGTTGGAATTGGCAACTCAAACCATTGGCCCCTTTGACATGTGAGGGTTATCTTGGGAATAGGAAGGGAGAGTGGAGGAGATAGCTTACAAAGTCATATCCAGTAGCTAGATTGAATCAGCTTAAATTAGACTGGGAAATGTGTTCCCTATGTCCCCCTCAAGGAAAAGGGGAACTAAGGTTTCATTTGTGACAAGAAAGTGAGGTTAGGCCAAAAGAACATGATCCTGCTAAGTCATTGAATACAGAAGCATATTTTCCAAAGGATCTAATGTAATTTCTTGCCCTGAGGAATTTTTAAAATTGGAAGAGGAGGGAATTTTAAGAATTGGAGAAGGCAAAGAAGGAGAAGACAGTAGCAGTTAGGTATCACAGTGCATAAAGTGACTAGAGCCAGGAAGACTAATCTTCCTGAGTTCAAATTGGCCTTAAGATAGTTACTGACTATGTCACCCTGGGCAAGTAATTTTACCCTGTTTGCTTCACTGTCTTCATCTGTAAAATTAATTATAGAAGGAGATGAAAGCCACATTAATATCCCAAATGGGGTCAGGAAGAATTGGACACAACTGAAATGACTGAACAACAACAAACAACAACAATAATAATAACAATAATTTCTCACATTTAAATTTATATAACTAATGATGAGCCTGCTCTTTAACTTCTTGGTGCCCCAACTTTCAATGGTAGAAAAAAGTCTAGTTTCTTGCTTTAAGGTTAATAAAATACTTCTGTCACCATACGCCCTATTAGATAGTGAGATGGGTTTTTAAAACTCTCATTTTATAGGTAAAGAAATTATGGTTTAGAGAGGCAAATGATAATATTTACATAATAAATAAGATTTCTTTTTAATAATATTTTATTTTTCCAAATACATGTAGAGATAGTTTTCAACATTCATTTTTTTGTTTTGTGTTCCAAATTTTTCTCCCTCTCTCCCTTACCTTTCTCCTCTCCAAGACAGCAAGCCATATGATATAGATTAAATAGGCACAACTGTTTTAAGCACATTTCCACATTTCTCATATTGTGCAAGAAAAATCAGATCAAAAGAGAAAAGACCATGAAAAAGAAACAAAAAACAAGCAAACAAACAAGGGGAAAAAAGGTGAAAATATTATGCTTTGGTCCACATTCAGTCTCTATAGTTTTCTCTCTTGATGCAGATGATACTTTCCATCCCAAGTCTATTGGGACTGCCTTGAATCATTATATTATTGAGAAGAACCAAGTCCATCACAGTTAATTAATGTGTCCAGACATGTAGATATCTCTTTGCCACTTGCTATCACTCTGCTTTAATTACAATACAAGTTGTCACTGCCCCCTGACTTCTCAGGAAAGCTGAAAGCCCTTAAGAGAGATGGGGAGCCAAACCAGATATCAGCAAGTTCCCTCTGGGATGGAGAGTTTTATATATCACCCAGAGTTTCCCCACTATCTGTAGCCCTCTACAATTAATTATCACATAATCTTTTTGTTGCTGTGCACAATGTTCTCTTGGTTCTGCTCACTTTACTTAGCATCAGTTTATTTAAGTCTTTTTAGGCTTCTCTGAACTCAGCCAGCTTATTAATAAATGAGATTTCTAATGGTTTATGAAGTGCTTTACATATTTTATCTTATTTGAACCTCACAACAGTTTTGTGAGATAGGTGCTACTATTATCTACATTTTACAGATGAAGAACCTGAGACTCAGAGAGAGCCCAGTGTCACATAGTTATTAAATTTCTGAGTCAGGATTTGAATATGTCTTACTGACTCTAAGTTCAACATTCTAGTCATTTTATCACCTTGCTGCCTCAAGAGATTTTACATTGTCAAAGAATGAATAGACAATCATCTATCATAGTCCAGTTGCTAGAGGATGTACTGAATTCTAGGACTCCCATCCAGCTCTTTATGTCTGAGGCAGCTAGGTGGCATAATGGAGTTCAAATCCAGGCTCAGACACTTAATACTTACTAGCTATGTGACTCTGGGCAAGTGACTTAACCCCAGTTGCCTTGCCAAAAAAAAAAAAAAAAAGAATTCTGTGCTTCTAATTATGCTCCAAAAGTTATTAAAATAATGCGTACCCTTCTACTAGGTCCATGCTGCCAAGAAAATCAAAGAAAGAGGACAGGATCCATATTCATAAATAATATCTCAACAGCTATTTTTTTTTCAGTGACAAAGAATTGGAAAATAAGGAAGTACCCACCATTGGGGAATGGTTGAATGATTTATGATTTATAAATGTGATGGAATTAAGAAAAGATCAAGAGAATGGTTTCAGAGAGACATGAGAAGATTTGTATATACTGATGTGGAAGGAAGCGAGGAGAATCTGGAGGAAAATATGTTCAATAACAACAAGATCGTAAAGACAAATATCTTTGAAAAACTTAGGACTTCTGATCAGTGTAGTGACAGCCATAATTCCAAAGGACTCATAATGAAACATGCTACCCACCTCCAGATAGAGAAGTAAATTCAAAGTGTAGATTGAAGCATCATTTTTTGGACATGATCAAAATGGGAATTTGCTTTGTTGACTATTCATGTTTATTAGAGGGTTTTGTTTTGTTTTTCTTTCTCATTGCAGAGGGAGTAGGAAGAGGAGGATTTCCATCGACTAGAAAAATAAAATGTAATAACAAAAGATGAATTCTATGCTTTTCTCACCATTCTCCTTTATTTTCTTTTAAAGGGCTGTAGCCATGGGGTCAGTTGGGGGAGAGCACTTCAAGGAGCTCAGTCCAGGAGTGACACCGGAGGGAAACGTGGTGATGAGCTTCAGTTTTGACAGCTACCAGTTGGAAGAAGAGGAGCTCCAAGCCAAAGGGAACCAGGCCAAAGGGGTTCTGACTTTTATGGAGCCAGGTAATAATAATGGGGAAGTAGGCTCTATAGGCTCCCCGGTAAAGGCTCAGGGGTGGAGTTAGGGTTGGTCTAGGATGGGCTAGGAATGGAGTTAGAATTGACATCATCAAAGGGAATATGGATTAGTTTAGGTGAAGCCCTAAGACAGGAGAATGAATTAAATGGCTCCTCATGATTCCTCTAAACTTCTAGGAGCCTTTGATTCTATGAGATTCTTTGATTTTCTCTTGACTCCCATCTTAGACTGAGCCATAATTGGAAATGTAATATTCAATAAGCATTCACTAAGAAGTACTTCGATGATCCAGTGGATCGATTGCTGCACTTAGTGAGTCAAGAAAGTCTGATTCTCCCAGGCATGGAGAAGGGCTTCCCAGTGGTTAGAGAATAAGAAGAGAATTTGGATTCTATAAGTTTTCTCTTTTGACTTCCTTTCCAAGGACCTGTGGCTCAGGCATGTGACTTCCTCAGACCTCAGGCTCTGCCTGTGTAAGATGAAGATGGTGACTGGTGTCTGTTGTGTGAAACTTCTCACCAAAAATAAAATAACAGATTAAAATAAAAAGAAAAACATGAAGCTTTAGAATTCTTAAATGAAAAGTGCTATTTAAATACTAAGTGTCACCATGGTACTGAGAGTGTAACTATATTTAATGCAACTCATGCAATCCTGGGACTGAAAGGGATCTGGGAAGCCGGTAAGCCCATCCTCCTGCCTTCATTTGGGTCAATAGTTCAGCCATTATAGCCAGTGGCATTTACTTCTCCAGACCTCAAGAGAAGGCAATGGGGAGGTAACGTGGGGCACTATATTGAGTACTGATTTGAATTTGGATTTTGAATTTGGTTTGAATCTGCCACTTAAAGACTGGAGACATGTCACAGAAATTCTCATCTGTATTTTCCTCATCTGTAAAATGAGGAATCTGGATTAGATAATCTTTCTCCGGGTTCTCTAGTTCTTAAATCTTATGTTCCAAAGTCTTCAAAAATTCCCAGGAGGGTTTGGAACTTGGAGCTTGGAACCAAGACCTAGGTTTAAAATCCAACTTTAACAGTCTGACTCTTTGAGTCTCCGTTTCTTTATTTGTAAAATGGGGATAGTATAATTTGTACTGTCATTCTCATAAGGTTATTGGAGGAAAAGTGTTTTGTAATCTTTAGAGTTCTAGAGAAAAGGAAGTAGATACTATTTTTGTGGGGCAGCTAGGTGGCACAGTGAGTAGAGTTCTATTCCTGGAATCAGAAAGATGAGTTCAAATCCATCCACAAATACTTACTATCTATGTGACCCTGGGCAAGTCATTTAGCCCCTGTATATCTCAGTTTTCTCATCTGTAAAATGGGGATCAATAATAGCACTTACCTCGAAGGTTATGAGGATCAAATGACATAATTGTAAAGTGTTTAAGCACAGTACTTGGCACATAGTATATGTAGATTATACACATACACAATATAGTATATATGTTTTAATATATGTATACACATTTAAATGTGGTATATATAGTGTATATATAAGTGATATATATACATAGTATATGAGATATATATAGTATATATAAGTAATATATATATAAATACTATATATAAGTGACATATATAGTACATATAAGTGATACATATATACATTGTATATACAAATGATATATGTATACATAATATATACAAGTGATATGTAGATTATGTATGTGCCAAATACTATGCTTATATAGTTATATATATATATGTATGTTGTATAAATGTTAGCTATTTACAGAGTGATGCTGCTACCAAATTGAACCCTTTTAAACCATCTGCATTTCTGTCCTTGGGCTGTTTCCAAGTGCTCCCTCTATCCTCCAAAATATTTAATCCTCAATTCCTCCTGCTGCAAAAACAAGGGGGAAAATCCCTCCTTTGCTCAACTGCTGGGAGGTTTTAATTAGTTGCCTTTTGGAGAACTCTTGGGAGACAGTGGAGATCGTTTCCTATTTAGATCTGTACTATTTGACACCACGATAGGATCTCCTTAGTAACAGAGAATAAAGACACTGTAGAGACAATAATGGGAAACCACCTACCTGGTCAGTAGGCTCCCTTAAAGTGGGCAGTTCCAACCACTGGGCCAGGGGAGAGCCAGCTGTGTTTACATACTTAGTATCAGTCCTGGCCCTCCTGCCTGTTGCTCAGTATGGTTGTTCAGGTCTTGGCTGCCTCATACCAGGCAACTTTGATCCTTTGTACATCACCAGAGGGGTAATTATGCTTCCCACTGCTTACCCTGGCTGCTCTCTTTGTCTACACCAAGGGAACTCTGGGATACTAGCTATATTTATCCCTTAGTTCTCAGCTCAGATGCACTATTGATCTTCTGCCAAGCCCTAGGGGGACTTCCTGCTGCACAACCACCCAACCTGGGACCTTCCTGCCCTTCACTTACTCCCAAGTACTTCCCAACCTTTACTGGGGCATGCCCAATTGGGACATTACCATATGCTCTTATTGGGGAAAGACTTTTCTCATCGGTTAAGAATTCAACGTCTGGGATAATAAAACACTCCCTGCTAAGTACAGGGCAATTATTGATTAAACAAGTCATTCTAACCTTGACTCTGAATAAAAAATTATACTCATAGAGAAACCTTGCTCCTCATTTCTAGGATAACACAGTTCCCATGAAGTAGAGAATGAGGGAATAATCTTGGTGAGCTACCACAAAGTCCAATGGATGCTTAGACTTTAGACCCACAGTAGCAGCTTTTTTATATAGATTGAAATACCTTTGAACAGATAACCATGATTATGTTCATTTTACAGATGTGGAAACAAAGAAACTGACAAATTATTTTATTCTCCCTCAGCCCTAAGCATACACGTTCTTCTCTTTGCTGTTTCCTGAATATACCAAGATCATTTCATGCAGCATAAAGGGAATAGAACTAGAGTTGGAAGTCAGGATGCTTAACTTTGAATCTAGCATTAGATACTTACTAGCTGTGTGACCAGCGACAATCCACTTAACATTTTCAAGCCAAAGTTTTCTCATCTGCAAAGTGGGAATAATTATTCTTAGATCTATTTCTCTTTCTATTCAAACTCTTCAAAAGATGAACAGTCTTACTTTTCTATTTGTATCCCTAGTTCTTGCACATACTAAGCACTTAACAAATGCTTTTCATTCATTCATTTACGTGGGTCTGTTGCAAGGTTGTAGAGGGCTAAACCTATTGAGTCGATACACTGAGATCAGGACTGCTGAGCACTTGAGGCTAACTACTGATTGGACAATTCTCTATGGGCATATGCTTGGAAAATAGTCCTTCCCACTATCCGTGCTGGCTCAATGATTGGTATATACAGAGGATTATTTGAGGGACTAGGGAGTGGAGTAAGACTAGCCAGAGTCACTTTTTGGTAGTGGACGAGGGAGAAGGCGGTTGCGGAGATTCTGCTTCCATCCCCTTTACTTCTATCCCTAAAGACCAAGAATAAAGACTGAGGACTTTTGCTTATCCTGACCCCGGCTGATTCTGAGGTATCCTGGGTGCTAGCGTGGTAGTCACATTAGGTCATTGTGAAGAAAGCATTTTGCAGACCTTAAAACCATAATTTACATTTGTATTATGAGGGTGCACACATCTCTACTTATCAGGGATGCCCTCTCCTCCCTCTTTCAGACCACAGAAATCATCTAGTTCAACCATC
This sequence comes from Antechinus flavipes, assembly GCF_016432865.1. NCBI lineage: Eukaryota > Metazoa > Chordata > Mammalia > Dasyuromorphia > Dasyuridae > Antechinus > Antechinus flavipes. Next base: position 247,748,359 of record NC_067398.1, on the reverse strand, counting down.
TCCTTTTACAAATGAGAAAACTGAGAATCTGTGAAGTCATGTGACTTGCACCAAGTTACAAAAGTAACAATAGACTTGGATTTGAATTCAGGTGCTCTAATTCCAAAAGCATTGCTTTTTCCAATTCTCTACTTCTCTTAATTCTACCCATTTTCCAAACCTACCTCCTCCTCAAAGCTTCCACCAATCTCCTTTTCTGAATTCTTCCAGCTCTTGCATAGTATAATGTTCAATTACATATGGTCTTCTACCATCTTATTTCATGTATATTGGTTTTCTTTTCAACTAGATTGTAAGTGACTTAAGGTCAAGGCCACATCTTATTCTTCTTGTGTCTTTCCTATGAAAAAATAGGAAAGAGTTTGATATATAATAGACCTGAGATAGTCAAATCAGCTATAAAATCTAGGAGTTCTAGAGTTATGAATTCTTATGCCAGGATGTATGTGTATACATTTATCCTTGTCTATGTATACACACACACACATCCTCAGTTACTCCTCTCATCTGTCTTCTTCATGTAAACAGCCCCAGGATAATGGAGTTGAAAGGGACCTCCAAACTCCTCTAGTCCAATATGGCTTCTGGGCCTTTATTTGACCAAAGAAGAAAAAAGGGGCCCAACCAAGAACTAAACTGGTACACACTAAAATGGCAGAAACCTAGATTTGGAGCCATCAGGGATCCTATATACAATCAAGTTCAAAGCATTTCCCCATTTTAGAGACAGAAAAACTGAGGTCCAGAGAGTTTGAGTGACCTGTCCAAGATCATACAATTGCTAAATTTCTGAGGAAGTTTGAATTCAGATTCTTCTGACTGAATCCAGTTCTTACTCTATCTACTGCACCTCCTAAATGTCTTATATTTTGCTTTGTATATTGACAAGATAACCAAACAAATCTGACATCCAGTTCAAATGAGGTAAAACTGTTAAGCAATTTGCAAACTTCAAAATAATGAATAAACATCAGCTGTTGTTAGTACAGTTAGTTGCTCATTCCCCCAGGAATCAGTTTGGTTGGGTTGTGAATCTGATCTTTTCTCTCATGTGTTTGGGGTTTTAGTGACTGAGGAGCCGGAACCCGATGACCAGTACCATGGGATCTATTTTGCCATGCTACTGGCTGGAGTGGGCTTTCTCCTGCCATACAATAGTTTCATCACAGATGTTGATTATCTGCATCATAAATACCCAGGTAAGTCACAGCCTCTTAATGGAAAATGGACGCCTCTCTTCATAGAGCCTTAAAGTTCTACATTCTATGGATAGGGGTCTCATTGGAACTGGTATCTGGGAGTCACTTCATCCAAACATCCATCCATGTGGGCAGAGGGGGTTTCAGGCTTGTAGGGGAACACATGTAAGTGAATGAGCAATGGCTCATTCAGCATCCACATAGCTTACTGCCACAGGCTGGTGGGGACCAAATAATTAGGATGAGATGAGTCATAGAATTTCACGATGGGAAAATACTTTGGTGATTACCTTGTCCAATATTAATCATGAAATTAAAGTTACTTCAGACAGTGAATAGCTCAGCTTTTGGTCCTTACTTGACTTGCTGTGATGAGGCTTTAGTCAGAATGTAGTACAGTAAAACTTAGAGTCATATGACTTTTGTGACCTTGAACAAAATACTCAATCTCCATTAACCTCAATTTCCTCATCTATAAAATGAGTGACATCAAGAATTGGAAAAGATTCTTCAAATTTCAGATCTACAATCTTTGGCTAGCCTCATCAGCTTTAGCCCTTTACTACATCCTTCTTTATCTGAAGTTGACCCAAGACAAAGGATATTCATGATAAGACATAAAATAACATAGATACTAATATCTCCTTTACAAGTGAACATATTTTATATTAGAAAATTCTGTTGTCTCTACCTCAGAACTATTTACTTTTTGATTCTATAAGTTACAGTACTGGGAATAAAAAAAGAAATGAAAAAACAAAGCAATTCCATCTCTCAAGGAGTTTACAATTTAATGGAGTGGGAGGTGACAGTGATTCAATTATAAATTTAAAGCTAGAAAGGACCATAGAGGTCATCAAGTCCAATGCCCTCATTTTACAGATGAGGAAACTAAGGGTGATAAGAATTTAAATCTCTTGCCCAGGGTCCCAACTAATAAATGTCTAAGATAGAATTCAGAACCCAGGTCTTCATGACTTTAAATACAATATAAATAAACTATACTGAGCCTTTTTAAACTTTTTCCATTCATGACCCCCTTTCCCCTGAGAAATTTTTACACAATCCTCGGAATATGAGTATGTAAAATAGATATACAAATCAAATATTTATTGAAAATAAATCACAAAGAAATTTATATTAAAATAATTCTTTGGCATGCATATAATTTTACCATTTATGAAAGAGGAAAGCAAAGTTGCATACTAATAATATAGATGTGCTTGTTTATTTTTACATAAAGAATTAAGTCTTGGCAGAATATGTGATACCTTTTAGTGTTGCCAAATTTTTTCATGACCCCCACATTCACTTACATAACCTCATAGAGAGTTTCGACTTACAATTTAAGAAGCTTTGCATTATACCATACATATCATATGCACATATGCACAAATAACTATGATACAAAGTAGAGGCAAAAAAAATTCCAGATAAACTGCACTAGAAAAACTCAAGAGGAGGAAGATCACTTTTTTGAGAGGGACATCAGGGAAGGCTTCATGGCCTCTGAAGAGAAGGTAGGATTTCAATAGTTTATGTGAAAAGGAAACAAATTATAATCATTGCAAAAGAGTGTTACATAGGAGATGAGGTTTAGCATGTGGGTTTGGTGAGCAGCTACATTCAAGCTCAAATACAGAATGAATGAAGTTGGGGAGGGAGAAATGAGTCTGAAAAAAGTAGGTTAGAGCCCAAATGTGGAAGGCTTTATGTGCCAGACTGAGTACCTTTGTACCTTTCCCAACAGCAGGAGGGAGCCATTGAAAATTTTTGAAGAGAAGAATGATATAGACATAGTTGTGCTTTAAAGAGGCTTCCTTAGGGATCAGCTAGTTGGTGTAGTGGATAGAAGACCAGCCCTGCAGTCAGGAGGACCTGAGTTCAAATCTAGCCTTAGACACTTCCTAGATGTGTGATTCTGGGCAAGTCACTTACCCTCAATTGCTTCAGCAAAAAAAAAAAAAAAAAAAAAAAAAAAAAAGGCTTCAGTTATGTGGGGAATGATTTGAAGAGAGGAGAAACCAGTTAGAAGTATATTAAAATTATTCAAGTAAGAGGTAATCCAGGATCACAACAGTGAATCATTTGTTAGTTATTTGTCCTTCATTCTCAAAGAGGATCATGATCAAGAAGGTGATGTCATGACTTGCAAGTGAATTGTATTAAAGTGAGGAAAGGCTGTGCAAAGTCACCCGCCTCACTGTCTCCCAGAGCCATCAGGGTCCAGTAGCAAAATATAGATCAGGATAACTGGAGATGGCTCTGGATGCAGTGGGAAATTGGTCTTTTCCAAGTCTCAGTTTGACTGAGGCAACTGCCTGTTCAGTGATTAAGGCTAGGAAAGAAATGAAGCAAAGAATGATTTCTTTTACCTAGTCAAAAAAAAAAAAAATCATTCTGGGAAGTGAAGACTCTTAGAGTTTCTGGCCAAAACAGAAACAATTGCTAACTCACTCTGAGAAAGGAAGGAAGGAAGAAAGGAAGGAAGGAAGGAAGGGAGGAAGAAAGGGAAGGAGGGAAGGAGAGAAGGAGGGAAGGAAAGGAAGGAAGGAAGAAAAGAAGGAAAGGAAAGAGGGAGAGAGAAAGAGAAGGGAGGAAGGGAGGAAGGAAGAAAGGAAGGAAAGAAGGAGAAAAAGAGGAATGAAGAAAGGAGGGAGGGAGGGAAAGAAGAAGGAAGAAAGGAGAGAAGGAAGGAAGGCAGGGAGCGAGGAAGGTCAAACTACCTGCTTAGAACATGTATATATGTACATATGCATATGTTGACCCCTTCTTTAAGGAGTCTTCTTTTTAGCAATATATTGGGTTTTAACACTTTCTGCTAAACATGACTTGTTAGGCCTATGACTAAAGAATAATAAGAGCTCACATTTATATGAGCTCATTTCAAATAGCTCAGGTGGCTAGAGTATGGCTTTAGGAAGGGCAAGGTCATAAGTTGAATCTCTCCAAGAGGCGCAGATAGTTTTGCTTTATTTTGAATCTTGTCTTATGCCTTTGGTCCTGAGAGGAACAAGGTGACAAGTTGAAAGTGGGTCAGGGCAAACCCATCACCAGGATTAAGAATCCAGTTCATAGCAACTGGCAATGTAGCAATGATTTTTTGTATCCCATTCCTATCCTCAGCACTCAGGGTCTTAGAAGCAATGATGGAGTAACAAATAATTTATTTGATATAGACTAATAATACTGTTCTCTCTGGATTCTCTTCCTACTTGTCTGACTGATCCTTCTGTCTCTCTTTCACTGGGTCATCATCCTCTTCCTGTCCCATGGTTATAATGATCAGATATAAAGTGATAAGACTGAGTCATTTTAATTTTTTTATCACTTTAGTTTTCATTTATTTAATTTTTTCAGGTATATATACATTCATTTATGTATTTTTTTATTATAGCTTTTTATTTATAAGATATATGCATGGGTAATTTTTCAGCATTGACAATAGCAAAAACTTTTGTTCTAATTTTTCCCTTCCTTCCCCCCTTCCCCTTCCCCAGATGGTAGGTTGACCAATACATGTTAAATTACATTCATTTTTAAAAACACATTTCCTTATGAATAATATTGGGAGAGGAAAATCAGAACAAAAGGAAAAACTACAAGAGGAAAAAAAAAACAGAAGAAAAAAAGTGAACATAGCATGTGTTGATTTATATTTAGTCTCCCCATTTCTCTCTCTGAATGTGGATGGTATTTTCCATTCAAAATTTATTGAGATTGCCTTGGAACACTGAACTGCTGAGAAAAACCAAGTTTGTCATAATTGATCATTGCACAATCTTGCTGTTACTATGTATGATGTTTTCCTAGTTCTGTTTGTTTCATTCAACATCAGTTTGTATAAATCCTTCCAGGCTTTCTAAAATCAACTTGTTCATAATTTAAAAAAGAAAACAATATTCTGTTATTTTCATATATCATAATTTATTCAGCCATTCCCCAATTGATAAGCATCTACTTTGCCTCCACAAAAAGAGCTGCTACAACCATTTTTGTACATATGGATCCTTTTCCCTTCCTTTATGATTTCCTTGGGATACAAAAGACTGGATTGTTTTTTTAAAAAACCAGAACATGTCCATACCCAGTGAATACTGACCCTTCAAAATAGTCACCATGGAATACTATGTACGTATTCCAGTGGGAAACTACCATTGCTTAAACCATTTGAGGAACCACTCATTGAAAAGAGCCACTAAAGCCAGCTTACAAGCTACATATGGCAATAACTCTCTTAACTTTACAGTCAAGCTTTGTTATATCCAAACAGACTGACATCCCCCATATTAATCAGCAGAATAAACTTTGAATGAATAGGTTGTTTCAAAAGTCAAATCCATCCTCAAAAAATGAGACTTTGCCACCATTAAGAATACTGCAAAGAATGACAACTCAGTGGCAGAGTGGATAGTGTGCTGGACTTGAAGTCGAGTGAGTTTAAATGCTAAGACATTTATTAATTGTGTGAACTTGAGCAAATCTCAATCTTGATCAGCCTCAGACAAACATTGGAGGGGCTTTGGAAAAACACATTAATGTATTGTTTATGGAGCCATGAATTGGTCCAGCCATTCTGGAAGACAATTTGGAACCATGTCTAAAAAGCTATTAAATTATGCATATGCCCTTTGACTTAGGGATACTGCTCCTAGATCTATAACCTCAAAGAGATCAAAGAAAGAAGAATATTTCTGCACACCATATGTACAAAAATAATCATAGCAGATCTTTTTGCAGTGGCAAAGAATTGGAAAATGAGGGAATGCCAGTCAATTGGGGAATGGTTAAATGAATTACAGTTTATGAATGTGATGGAATATTGCTGTGTAAGAAGAAATGATGAAAGGAATAGTTTCATAGAAACCTAATAAGACTTGTACACACTGATGCAACAGGAAAACAATTCATACAATAGCAACAATATTGTAAAGACAATAACTTTGAAAGACTTAGGACTCTGATCAAGGTAATGATGAGCCTTTGCTCCAGAAAACTGATTATGGAACTTGCTGTCTACCTCCTGATAGAGAGGTGATTCAAAGTACTAGCTGAGACAGGTGTTTAAAGATATAGTCAATAAGGGAATTTGTTCTGCTTGACTATACCTGTTTGCAACAGATGCTTTGTTTTTCTTGCTTTCCAGAGGGGATTAGGGAGTGGGAAATGGGAGAAAGAGATGACAGATGTTTATTGATTGAAAAAAAAAATTTGATTTCTAAAAAGAGGAAGATAAAGAAGGTGTCCAGACAGCTATGCTATATGAAGACTGCTTAAAGGAATTGAGAATGTCTGGAAAAAAGAGGATTTGGAGGGGTAGAGACAGGAACTTGATGGCTATCTTCACATATTAGAAGAAATGTCATATAGAAGAAATAAAGATATAATGGGAAAAATCCTAATGATTAAAGCTGTCTAAAAAAATGGAGTAGAGTGCTGGAATAGGTAATGAGCTCTCCTTCAGCAGAGATCTTCAATAACAGGTTGGTTTTGGCCAAGCCTTATTAGGTCTGTTTCCAAAGAAGATTTGGGAAAATGGAAAAAATGTACATGTTCTAAAATATTTATATCAGCTTTCTTTGTGGCGGCAAAGAACTGGAAATTGTGAGAATAACCATCATTTGCAGAATAGCTAAATAAATTATGACATTTGTTCATGATGAAATCTTACTCTGCTATAAGAAATTATGAAATCGGTGATTTTAGAAAAGCATGGAGAGATCTCCACAAAATAATGAAGAGCAAAATAAGCAGAACCAAGAGAACATTGTATACAGTAATAGCAATATTGTTTTAAGAACAATTTTGAACAACCAAGTCATTCTGAGGAAAATGCTGAATGAATTTAGAAAAGAATATCACTGTGATGTATAAAATGATAAGCTGCTTGTCAACAATGAGGTAATTAAGGCAATTTCAATAAATTTGTGATGGCAAAAGCCATCCAAACTATGGAGACTGAATATGGATTAAAGCATTGTGTTTTCACCTTTTGTTGTTGTTGTTTGCTTGTTTTTTTCTTGTATTTTTTTCTTTCACCTCTTGACTTGATTTTTCTTGCACAGAATGACAAATATGGAGATATGTTTAGAAGAATTGCACATGTTTAATCTATATTGGATTTCTTACTGCCGATGAGAAGGGGGTTGGGGAGAGGAAGGGAGAAAAATTTGGAATATAAGGTTTATCAAAGGTGAATATTGAAAACTATTTTTTCATATATTTGGAAAATAAAAAGCTATTTAAATTTTTTTTAAACTGTTGAGCTGGTTGATCTTAAAAAAAAAAACCATGGAAATATTTGGACTTATGATAGAAGATGCTATACACTTTCAGAGAAACAGATGATAGGATAAAATAAGCATAATTGGCCTAATCTACATATATATATTTATTTATATATGTATTTATACCCCCACATATCCATCCATAAATATGTATTTATTTGTGTGTATGTGAAGAAGGGACCCTAAAACACTAAAACTCTTTGAAGAAGAAATTCTCTTTGGACTCTGCCTCAGTGAGGGACCCGCCTGAGGGAAACAAGACAGTTTCATTCTGTTATCTGGGTTGGTTCAATCCTGAGCAAAAGAATTCCAACTCTATTGAATTAAAAAAACTCATTCAATTCTTATTCAAATTCCAATTCAAGCTGAAACCCAGCTTATAGATGAGCCAACTTGGGACTCCACCCACGAGCCCCCTTCAGCTTGTAGCCAAAGCTTCTATTATAAAAGAGCCAATCTAAAATCCTCTCTTTGCAGAGGTTTTAAACATGCTATCCTATACCATGTTATGCCAAGGAAGCCTCTGCCCATTGGATAATATTCTTTCCCAGTGTTACCTTCTCTTTACCCTCACCTATTTCCCAAAATGGATTCTGCTCTGCCCCCAGACAATCTCTTCCTCTCAGAAATTCAAATAAAATATTAAAGACTCTCTAATCTCTATCTTGCCTCAGTTTCTCTGGCATTATAATTGTAGCCATATTTAGGGAGAATAGAGAAGGGAGGGAGAAAAAATAAAGTAAAAAGTACATGGCAGAGAACAAAAGAAACCAACAAGGAAGAAAGAGAGGCTTTATGCCTGTCAGGATTTCTAACCTTACTTTCCAATCCCAATAATAAACCTCTTTTATCAGTCTAGGTTTTCAGGTTTGTAAATTCCTTTACAGAGAATCCCTGCATCACCAGAAGGGGGTTCCCCAAACTCCCTATTCTTGCGCCGAATCCCAAGGAGTGCAGGGGAGCCAAACCTCTCCATATGTATGTGTGTGTGTAAATGATGGGGTCAGGGTAGCAATTCCTAATTCAAAAAGAAACATGTGACAAAATCACAATGGCCATTTTCTTTGGCAAAAGGCAAGTTTATTTAGAGGAGGAGATTATAGACAAAAATAAGAAGTAAAATAGCCATTAGGAATAGTAAATATGAAATATAATTGGGAGAGTATTTAATTAGTATATCCAGAGTAAAGAGAAAGATAACATTAGAGGAAAGGCATTATGGGGAGGGAGATAAAGAGTAACCTTATAGTGGGCTTAGTCCTGAAAAAGAACTAGCAAAGATCTTTATCATAAGTAGAAATACTTATAGGGAAATATAGCCTTTGGGGGTTTCTCAAAAAGACCAGAAAAGTACAGGCAGGAACTCAGAGGGAGTATCAAAGAAAGAGGAAGAGCCAGGGAGCTTAAAGGTGAGGAATCATGGAGCCAGATGGAATGCACCTGGCAGACCAGGTCCCAGACCTGCCTAAAGATATGCTAATCATTACTTCAAAGGTTGTTTAAAAATGCTTAAAGGTTTGAGGGATAGACAAAATAGTTGCATCCTCACAATCATTCTATTCAAACAGAACAGTCTGGGAATTAGATTTTATGTGATAATAGTTGATTGGACTTCTTCCTGACAGGAGAAGATAGTTCACATCTACTATCTATCTATCTATATCTGCTCTCTTTATGGTGGCAAAGAACTGTAAATTGTGGGGATGCCCATCAATTTGGGGAATGGCTAAATAAATTGTGGCATGTGTTCATGATGGAATTTTACTCTGGTGTAAGGAATGAGGATGATATCCGTGCTTAGTTGTGTTGTGCCAGTTTCCTAAATTGTTCTGCCTCAGTTCCTTGAATTGTTCTGCCTCAATCCCCCTCGTTGCAACTCTCCTTGCTGACCATTAGGACTGAGATAATTAGGGCTGGGAGCCCTGACCATTTGCATTCCATAAGAGCCATAAAAGTACAGCTGAATCATTTCAGATCTGGGAAATATCTCTTATTCCAGACTTCCTATCTCTAGTTTGACTATCCCTTTCACTCCCAATTTATTAGCATTTTTGGTCCTACCCCAAATCTGTTAGAACCAGATTGATGGTCCCTTCCTGGAAATTCCTGATCACCAGTGTTTGGACTCCATCCCTTGCTTTCGTGTTGCTAGGGCCCTATAAAAATAATTGAAATCTCACATTCCATGCTGAATTCTTTGAAATGAAAGTCCAATTCAACCCTGGGGGCAAAATAGATTTTGCTTTGCCCCCAGACAATCTCTCCCTCTCATATTAAAAACTCTCTAATCTCTATCTTGCCTCAGTTTCTCTGACATTATAATTGTAGCCATCTTTAGGGAGAGTAGAGAAAGAGGAAAAATAAAGTAAAAAGTACATGGCAGAGAACAAAAGAAATCAATAAGGAAGAAAAGAAAAGCAGGGCAGCTTTGAAAACAAGTGTTGTATTTATTCTATAGATTTTCTTGAAATGGAAATTTATTGTTTTATATTGAATCCTTCCTTATGATCTGCTGTGTTCATAGTAATGTTATTGTTTTTTCTCTTCTCATTTTCTATTTAATTGTAAAATTTTAAAAGTTCACCCAAAAAATGAAGAAGAAAAAGAGGTTGGATGGCTTTTCAGCCCAATTGTCATAGAGAGGATTTCTGCTTTGTTATGGATTGGACTAAATGGCCTTTGAAGCCCTTTTAGTCCTACTATCCTATCAAACCTTGTGCAGATTAGTAGTTTCTTCTCTGGGTGAGGCAGCTGAAAAAGTCCTAGTTTTGTGACTTTCTATGATTGACAATCCATAGTCCTTTTGCAATAAATTATTAAATTCTCCTTATGTTTCTTCATAGGCTGGAATCACTTCCATTAAATACTATATTTGGCAGTTGTATTGGGAAAATCTGAGTTCAAATTCTTACTCAGATACTTACCAGATGTATGATCTTGGATAAATCATTTAACTATTCTATATCTCATTTCCTGAGTCATTGGACCCAATTGTTCTTACATGACTGATAGTTTTAAATCCGGCTCTTAAATCTAGGATCTAGGATCCTAGGCATGGAGCTGGTGAAATGTCAGTGTAAGTTATTCCCAGGCTAATGTTAATATGCATGCACACTACAAAAAAACCATGAAAGTATGATTGTTACAGAGTTGTTATTATTGAGTTATATCCAACTCTTCATGACCCCATTTGGGGTTTTCTTGGCATAGATATTGGAGTAATTTGCCATTTCCTTCTCTAGCTTATATTTTAACAGATGAGGAAACTGAGACAAACATAAAGTGACTTGCCCAGGAACACAAAGCTAGTAAGTGTCTGAGGCCAGACTTGAATTCCAGATCTGGTGCTCTGTTTTATTATAAAGGATGCTGGGAAGAAGAATAGGTCATAACTGGATCTAAGCTTAATCACTACTACACTGCTCTTTTCATCAGAAAAAAATTCCTATTTGGTCTTTTTTTTTTACAAGTCATAGAATCTTATAGATGATCTATATAGTGTTGGGAAATTTTCTTCCCCCTTTTAGATAAGAAAATAATTCAACTGATTTCTCTAATCCAACAGACACTTATCAAGTCCCTATCATATGCCAGGCACTACACTAGATACAAAGATACAAAGATTAAAAGGTAACATAAGTGCCCTCATAAAGCTTACATTCTATTGAGAAACCAACTTGTGTGCATTAGAAATAAAATCTATATACAAAGTAAACATAAAGTAATTTCAGGGCTGGACACCAGCAGCTGGGGAGGTCAAGAAGATGGTACTTGATCTAAGTTTTGAAGAAAATTAGAGATTATTAGAAGGGAAGGGAAGGACAGCATGCATTCCAGGCAAAGGGGCAGCTCATGCAAAGATATGAAAGTAGGAATGGAATATTGTGCATGGAGAATAACCCATTTCGTAGTAAGTCGGTTTTGCTGAAGTGAAGATTGTGGAAATGGGAGTTATATCTATTAAGTCTGGAAAGGTAGGCTAGAGGCAAATTTCGAAGATCTTTGAATACCAAGCAGAGGAGTTTATATGTGAGGCAAAAGGGAGCCATTGAAGCTTATTGGGCAAAAGAGTGAGTGACATGGGAGATATTTGTGCTTCAAGAATATCACTTGATGGCTTTGTAGAGGACACTTTGGAATGGGAAAATGCATGAGGCAGGGAGATCATTTAGGAAACAATTGTAATGATCTGGGTAAGAGGTGATGAGGGTCTGAATAAAGTGGTGACTGTATGTGGTAAGAAAATGGAACAGATGCAAAAGAAGCAGCAGTGAAATTGGTAGGACTTAATAAGCCATTAATTGGACAAAGATGGTGAGGATGACTGAAATTAGAAACCTGGCTTGATGGTGAAATCAGAATATTGGGAAGAAGAATGGGCTTTGTGGGGATTGGGGAATAAGGATGGAAAGTATCAAAATGGGGGAAATGAGAAGAACTGAGATGCAGAGTTTTGAGAATTTCATTTAACTATGGCACTCACTGTTGATCACAAAGAATGGTTTCTGGAGCACAAATGAGGCAATAGGATCATTGTGGGTAATTCAATGCCTCTTTCCATTTCCCCTATCCCTCTTCAATTGGACATTTGAGGGAAAAACATCAGTAAAAGACTGAGGAAGTGGCAAGGTCTTAAGACACAGCATGATGGATAAAATACTGAACTTGGAATTAGTAGAACTTGGCTTGGAATCTAGCCCCAGACACTGAATAGTGTTACTCTTTAGGATTCAGTTTCTTCAATTGTATAATGAGGGTAGGAGTGAGAACTGGTGGTTTCTAATGACTCTTTGAGCTCTAGCTCTATGATTTTAATAATAATTTATATTTATTATAGTATTTTAAGGTTCATAAACTGTATCCTACTAGTTAGGTAATACATGTATGATAATACTCTTTTTATGGATAAGATTACTGCCTGTGAAAGGTCATGTCACATGATCACATAGTAAGGGCATTTTTTGAACCCAGGTTTTCTGAGTACAGTGCCTGGAGTCAGGAAAATCTAACTGTAAATCTTACTTCAGATATTTGTAAGCTGTATAACTCTGGGCAAGTCACTTAACCCTGTTTGCCTCAGTTTCCTTATTCGTTAAATGAGCTGGAGAAGGAAATGGCACACCACTCTGGTATTTTTGCCCAGAAAATCCCAAATGGGGTTTCATGAAGAGTTGGACACAACTGAAATGATTGAAGAGCAACAGTTTCTGAGTACAATTTTAGCACTTTATCTCTTATTATATGACACCCTCTACTATCTGTGTTCATTCCCTACTCACTAACTTTTTGGTCAAAAAAAAATTTCAAAGACTTGGAGAATCTCCCTTGTCTTAGCAAAGATTGGCCATTCTGTCACTCACCAATTGCTCCTTCTTGACTGCTTAAATGTAAGCCATGCTGTTTGAGAGAGACACAGTCCTAACCCTACTCTTCTTCATCTAAATGGCTAATGAGCACCTCACAAGAGGTGAGAAGGAAAAATGACCCATGTGTGATAAAGAGCCAGACCAAGTCTGTTCTACAAAGAGCATCAAAAACAGAGGGAAAAGTCTTTTCTTTTGCTGGGTCCCTCCCCAGAAGCCAGCCTTGCTTTTTGGATGGGGAGAAAATAGGGGAGGAACATCTTTTTTTCCCCTAACCTCCCTCTCCCTATACTGCAGGGACTTCAATTGTGTTTGACATGAGCCTCACCTACATCCTCGTGGCCTTGGTGGCTGTCCTCCTGAACAATGCCCTGGTAGAGATGCTGAGCCTACATACCAGAATCACTGTGGGTAAGTGAGTGTCTTTCCTTAATTTGCAGGGGTCTCCTGAAGCCAGCTATTGGTTGTTATCTTATTTGTGTATTGAAAAAAGGCTTGTCTTCCCCATTGCAGCTCTACCCCAATGACCTAAAGTTCTAAATATCATAAGACTAGTATTTTATTGCATTTTGAAAATTGCAAAGCACTTTTAAAAATAATATTCTATTTTCCTCCACTTACATGCAAAGGCAATTTTTAGGGTTTTTTTTTTTTTAGTCCCAAATTTTCTCCCTTTTTCCTTCCCCTTCCCCTTCCCTGAGACAGTAAGCAATTTGGTATAGATTATACACGTGCAATAAAAATTGCAAAGCACTTTGCAAATATTATTTCATTTAATCTTTACAACAACCTTAGAAGGTAATTACCATAATTATTCCCATTTTAAAGATGAAGAAAATGAGGTAAACAGTGGCTAGGTGATTTGCCCAGGGTCACACAGCTTATTAAATGCCTAAGACTGGATTTGAATTCAGGTTCTTCTGATTGAAGGTCTAGTACTCATCTTCACAATATGGTGGCCCTGCCCAGAAGGTCTCAGCTAAAAAATATATGAGAAGCTAGATGAATACAGTGGATAGGATGTTGGACCTCAAGTTGGGAAGACCTGAACTCAAATCAGAGCTCAGACACTTATTAGTCTGAACAAGTCACTTTATCCTGTTTGCCTCAACTTCCTCGTCTGTTAAATAAGGGTTTTAGATTAAATCCTGATTCCTAGCAGAAACACTATCTGGAATGTGAAAATATATGATCTTAACAGTTGATATTTGATATGTTTAGAAAAATTGCACATGTTTAACCTATATGGGATTACTTGCTATTTGGGGGAGGTGATGGGAGAATGGAGGGAGAAAAACTTGGAACAGGTTTTGCAAGGGTGAATGTTAAAGCTATCTTTTCATGTATTTTGAAAATAAAAAACTATTAAAATTTTTAAAAGAATTTTAAAAAACAGTTGATATTTGATTAATCAATCAAGAAACATTTACTAAGCACCTATTCTGTTTGCCAACACTGTGCTAAGTGCTGGAGATACAAATAAAAAGTAAAGGTTTTAAGGGTCATAGATCTAGAGATGGAGGGTACCCAAGAGGCCATCAATTTTTCAGGGAAGGCCGAAACTGAGGCCGAAAAAAGGTAAAAGACCTACCCAAGATCACCCAAACAATAATTCAAATTCAGGGTTCAAATATGGGGCCTTTGGCTCCAATCCAGAGATCATTCCAATGAATCAACCTAGTCTGGACTGCCACAAACTTGCTATGTGACTTTGTAGAGTCTTCCTCTTCCTATTTCTGGGGACTCAGTTTTCTGAGGCCCTGAAAATGGTGATGATGATGATGATGATGATGATGATGATTGACATTCATATAGCACTTTAAAGTTTACAAAGCACTTTTCTTGTAATTTCTCACTCTATGTAGCAGAATATATTCATCAATTCCATTTTACAAATGAGATAATAGGCTCAATAATAACTTGTTTATGGCCAAACAGACAGTAAATATTAGAGCCAGGATATGGTTAAGAAGAAGAAGATTGAAGAAATCTAGTAAGATTAATATCAAGTAATTGGAAGTTACAACTAGGTGGTACAGTGGCTAGAACACTGGACCTAGAATCAGGAAGATCTGGATTCAAATCTTTTATAGATATTGCCTAGCTGTGTGACCCTTAGCAAGCCACTTAAATTTTTACTAACCTCAATTTTCTTATCTGTAAAATGGAGTGGAAGACTTCCTTCCAGAGTGATTACGAGGACCAAATGAAATAAAATATGTAAAGTACTTTACCAATCTTAAAATTCTATTAATAATGTTAGTTATTATTATTATTATTACTATTATTATACAAAAAAGAACTTCTATGGAGTTCAAAAGGAAACACAAATAAGTAAGGCAGTTTTCTTTTAATTGCCATTAAATTGAGTATATACACACTTGGAAAAAAAAGTATGATAGATCACTTTTTAAATCATCTTTTCTGGTCTCTTTATAACAAAATGTTCATGTTTATTGAGTTTATAGTAAATAAAAAAAGAAAAAATTAACATGAAGAAAGTAGAGCCAAAAGACCATGGGCTGTATAAAAAAACTATATAAAAACTATCTACAAGTACAGCAGGGAAAAGAGAAAGAAAAATGGTTGAAGTTAACAGAGGGAAGATAAGCTGTTATGAGATCTGTAGGTTAATTAGTTGCAAATGTATTTAATTGATTTTAATGTGGCAAATTAGATTCAAAATAAATCACTTTCTTTTTTTTTTTTAAATGAGTATCAGGTAATCATAAATTTACAGCCAGAAGGGACCTTTAGTCCTGTGGGTCTCAAACTTTTTGGTCTTAGGTCCCTTTTTCATTTTGAAAAATTATTGAGAACTCTTCCCCCAAAAGCTTTTATTTAAGCAGTTTATATCAATAGAAATTCACCAAATTGGAAATTAAAGTTGATATATTTTTTAAATATTTTCATTAATTACATTTAAAATAAGGACAATATAAATGACATTTTCTGAAAAATGACTATATTTTCCAAGACCAAAAATATTTAATGAAAAGAGTAACATTTTTCCTTCAAATTTTTTTGGTTGTTTTTCAGTTAAGTCTGATTCTTTGTGATCCTATTTGGGGTTTTCTTGGCAAAGATACTGCCATTTTCTTCTCCAGCTTATTTTAGATGAGGAAGCTGAGGCAAACAGAGTTAAGTGATTTGCCTGGGTTCATAAAGCTAGTGTCTGAAGGTTAGATTTGAATTCAAATCTTTCTCCAGATTCAGTGCTATTCACTGTGTTACTTAGCTACCTCCATGTTATAGGTAGGATTCAAAGTGGGGGTCTCTGGTGCTAAATCCATTACTCTTTCTATTATGATCTCTAAGGTCCTTCCCAGCTTCTACCATTCCATGATTATTGATCACCTTTAATTCTCAACAATTCGTGGTCATAGAAGGACAACACTTGTCACCCCTCCATGCCATATCTTTTGGCATCCAAAACAAAACTACTTCAATCCTCTCCATCCCTTCTAGGCACAAGCACTGGATTCCACTGGGTGAATGTGAAATTAATCTATTCATTTACTCACTTCTTTTTAGACTGCCTTAATACATATAGCTTTCAGCAATGCCGGTTTTATCAGAACACTGACTATTGGGGATTAGGACAATGAGAAAAATTAGGTAGCTGATAGATTCCCCAGAGGAGCTTTTTCTCTCCATAGCCTATGTGATGTAGTGAAAGACAGCACTGAGTGCTGAGTGAAAAGATCTGCTATTTTTTACCTATGTAACCTTGGGCAGCTAGATGATGCAGTGGATAAAGTACTGGATCTGGAGTCAGAAAGCCTTGAATTCAAATCCAGTGGCAGACATGTTTACTAACTGCGTGATACAGGGCAATTCACTCAAATCAATTTGCCTCAGATTCCTCATCTGTAAAATGAACTGGAGAGGGAAATGGCAAACCAATTTAATATCTTTACCAAGAAAACCCCAAATGAGTCATGAAGAAAACCGAAAATGATTGAACAATCATAAAACTTTGAGTGAATAACCATCTCTCTGTATTGGTTATCCTTAACATTTTTACATATCATAAGCCCTCTTGGACAGTATGGTGAAGGGGTTCAATGAACCCCTTCTCAAAAATAATGATTTTAAGTGTATAAAATAAAACACACAAGATTACGAAAGAAATCTGTTATGATCTCTAAGATTCCTTTCCATTCTAAATCTGAACCTTACATGGATAGAACAGAAAACTGAGGTTGAAGCTGAAGCTACCCTCCTGACAGACTGCTTGGGGAGAAGATATGGAGCTCCTTCAGAGCCTTAACACAGGAAATGAACTCTAGGTCTCCCCCAGCCTTACCCCTGACTATCCTGTATATCTTCTCATCTTCAGGTTACTTCTTCGCAGTGGGCCCCCTCCTGTTTGTCAGCATCTGTGATGTCTGGCTGCAGCTCTTCTCCCAGAGACAAGCATATGCCATCAACTTGGCTGCTGTGGGTACAGTGGCTTTTGGTTGTACAGGTAGGTTAAAGCACCCTAGAGTGGGGAAGGGTGCAAAGGAATTCCAGTGACTCCTTTCATTATCGACAATGCCCTAGATTGTCAGGCAATCTTGAGGTAGATTGGGGAAGGTTGAGCCTAGGGAAGCACAAGTTTGGGGAGGGGATGGGGCCTGAGGAAATGTCTTCTGTTGGGGCTCAAATGCATTCTTAGGCCTTGAACTAGCCCACGAAATATTTATCTGCTCTGAGGCCGACCTTCTTCTAAGGGAGTTCAATGGCCCTGGGAGTCCTGATGTAGTTCTAACCCTTCAATTGACCTCAATTCAATTTGAGGTAGAATCATCTCCATGATATTAAGATTTGGGGAGGGGGACAGAATCAAAGTTCTCCTTCAAGTCTGATCTTCAACCTGATCTCTTGGCTACAGGAATTCACTAAGTGGTACTGGAAGGAGGAAAATCACCATTTCACCCTCATCCACTTTTGGGGGAAGGGTGGGATTTAACTGACCCATGGTCAGCTCTCCAAGGAGGGGGCTCTTCCAGATACTATCTTTCTAAGGGGTAGAATGGAAGAATGGTTCTAAAATTAGGAAAAACCTGAGTTCAAATATCTCCTGTAATGTTTATTACCTGTTAAATGTTGGGCAAATCTGGACCTCAGTTTCCTTATCTGTAAAATGAAGAGGGTGGACTCAATGGCCTCAAAGGATCTTTCTATTTCTAAATCTTTGCTTCTGTGATTTCCTGAGTACTTTATAAAAGGGAAAATGGCTTGATATCTGGTGATCCTCAATAACTGAATATTCCTCCATCTTTTCCAATATATGTGGGCAACATACTGAACCTGCTCATACCCTCAGCCTGTAGCTCCCAAAAGCTTATATTCTGATAAATCATGATAAAGAATGGCCTGGATGGTACAAACATTGATTCTTTTTTTAGTAATATTAAATTGAGTCAGGGATTTATGGGATGAGGAGGAAGAAGAAAAGAAAGACTTCTGCATTATGTCTATTCTATTCACAAGCAGGAATCAGTTAGCTCAGTGGGATTCTTTATATGTCTGCCCTGAGGGAAGGAACTTTCCAAGACCTTCATACTATCTCTGTCAGCAGCCCAAGATGGTGCAACTTGCTAATGGTCAGAAAATGTTCCATCTGGTTGCCACAGTCTGGCAGATATTTCACCCACTAAAACCTAGGCTTCTGCCAGCTAATTGGCACTAACTATTCCCACCAATATTTATGTTCTGTTTTATGGCTTTTTATGAAGGGTAAGATGGGCAGCCTGCAGACCCACGGAGCCTTGCTCCTCCTTGTCTGCAGTGAGAATCCAGAGGGTTCTCTGCTCCTTTCACTTCTGCCTTGGGTAGCCTGGGGATGGAGAGTTCAGGAAGGGCTCAGATCCCCAGAGCCAGATATGGAAAGGCAGGTAATATGGGAGCCTGTCCTTCCTTCCTTCTTCTTCACTTTTGAAGGGAGTTGGGTCAGTGAGGGAATAGGCCTGATCAATAATCCATCCATCAATAAGTATTTATTAAATATCTACTATGTGTCACATACACTGCGAGGCACAGGGATATATAAAGATAAATCTGAAACAATCTCTGTGTACATATATATGCACACACCCTTGCATCAGTTTTGTAATTGTGTGTGTGTGTGTGTGTGTGTGTGTGTGTGTGTGTGTAATTGCAAGACTGATACAAGGTAATTTTTAGAGGAAAGAATTAAAAATTGGACTTTTCCAATGCCACTGTTTTTGTGCCTGGTTTCAACTCCATAGACAAGAAGTCTCTCCCAGAATAAGCTCATCACTTTTAAACTCAGCACCAGGCTTCTCACTCAAGGCTTGATTAATGCCACCTCCCTCAGCCTCCTCTCCCCTCTGATTAGGGCTGAAGGGTACTGTAGCCAAATCTTGAAGGACTCTGGAAATTCAAAGAAGTGGAGCTAAAAAGGTTACTTTCTAGGTAGAGTGCTTCTTCTAGAAGTAATCATAATAGATAACATGTAGCATTTACTATGTGACAATATAGCATTTTATAATTATTATCTCACTCATCCTCACAACAATAATAGGTACTATTATTATCCCTGTTTTACAGATGTGGAAACTGAGATAAATAGAGATTGTGATTTGTAAAGTCCAAGTATCTCAGACTGGATTTGAACTCAGTCTTCCTGAATCCAGACGCAGCATTCTATTCACTTTGATACCCAGTTCAATTCAATTCAATTTAACAAGCACTTATTAAATACCATCTGTCAGACTCTATGTTTGGTGCTGGGGATAAAAAACAAAAACATAAAACATACCTGCCCTCAAGGAGCTTACATTCTATGGGAGGTGGAGGGGAGAGGTGTTTCTTGTGATTTTCAATAATAGTCTCCAATGAATATGTCATCAACCAATCAAAGATTGGGAAGAGGGATCAAATCTCACCCTCCCCATAAAAGTGGGACTTGTCTCCAACACAACTACATCTGTATTTATCACCCAAAGTTATCAAACTCCTCCACTGTTCAAATTCCCAATTTCCAGCCTTCTGAGTCACTCCTACCCTCCTGGGTAGTTTAAAACTAACCTCTTCTCAGGCACTCACAGCATTAACTACATGGTGCCACTGGGAAAATCCCTACTCCTACTTCCACCCTAACATACCCACCTTCCCTCCTTCCACCCCTCTACCTTATAGCTGCAGCAGGAACCTCTGGGAGGACTCTGCTCCCAGGAAGTGGGCCATAATTAAGAATTCCACTTGTCCCTTTTTATTTTGGATGGGATAAAGTGAGTCATCAGAGTAAGCCATCATGGATGTGTGATAATCATTACAAGACCCTTCTCTCCAAACCCACCCTTCTTCCCAGGTTCCTTATTTCTGTCAAAAGCCCTACCATCCTTACCCCAAATCATAACTTTGGTGTCATCTTTGACCCTTTATTTAGTTTCATCTTACACATGTCTATTTACTTTACAAATTTTGTTTCTACTTCACAACATTTTGCAAATCTGACCCATCTTTCCACTTTATCACCTTTTTTAGTCCCTTATCACCGCTCACCTGGATTCTTATAGCAACCTTCTCATTGGTCTTGCTGTCTAAGTCTCTCCCTACTCTATTCTATCCTCCACCTAGCTGCCAAAGTAATATTCCCAAAGTGGAGGCCATTTCCTTCTAGTCAATAAACTCCAGTGGCACCCTATTGATTCTAGCATCAAATATATCATCTTTATTTAATTCTTTTCCATTTTTATTTTTGAGTAAATTTTGTAATATATATAATAGGCAAATACAGGTATGTATGTAACACTGAGACTCAAGCCTGCATATTTACATGAGATTGTTATTGTTCATGGAAAGAATAATTACTATCCAGGCCTGAAGGAAGGCTGTGTTGGAGACTAATCATTGCCTCTACCAATGAGAAGAGTCCCATCCGATGCCTAAGCTTGAACCTTGGGTTACATACTTACCTGTATATAGAGAGTCATATATGCAAAAGTTTAGGTTAGAACCTATACATATAATTAATATACATATAACATGTGTATATAATTACATTTATATGTAGTTAATAAATATCAAACTACACATACAGTGTGGGGGGAATCTCAAACATGTTTTACTGGTGGGGTGCATGATTGAAAGCATTTGGAGATCAGTAACTTAGGGGACTAATTAAAAAGTTTTAAAGATTTCAAGTCCAGTTTACAGGAAATTCCCACTCTTTCTTCCCCCCACCTCACTATAAGGGTGGGGAAGTAATAACATATCTTCTTTTTCTTCTCTTACCCTTCCCTCTCTCTTCAAGTGCAGCAATCCAGTTTCTACGGCTACACAGGGATGTTGCCCAAGAGGTACACCCAGGGGGTGATGACTGGGGAGAGTGAGTATCTGCATCCATCCTGCATCACTGGCAGGCTTCCCTAGCTTGGTTTTCTCATATGGTCACTTTCTGGTCTACCCCAACAGGAGGTATGGTAGGAAATAAGGAGTAAGAAATGCATTGAGGTGATTTGAAGTGAGTTCCTTTTCCAAAGGTCATCCTGAAGTCTTTCTTGCTTGTTACTGGTGTGGAAATGCTGGGGAAAGGGTGGAGGATATAGTAGGGCACAGAAACCAATGAGAGAGGCTATTCTCACTTTGAAGAAGCTGGTCTAGGACCCTATAAGGCCAGACCCTGAAGCAAGATCTGAGGTTTCTGATTCCTATTGCTCTCCTCACTGCTGAAGATCAACAAAAACATGCCTGACCAAGGCGTTAGCCAATGAGAATAAATCAGAAGAACCTGAAATTTGGGTCCCAGATCCACATTTTTAAACAGAGATGTCAAAACATTTAGCCTGAGGGCCTGACTGCTCATAATCCACAACATTCTCAAGTGCATCCTGAACCAGATTAAGATGTAATTGAGAAATATTTAACAAAATAAATAAAAATACAAATAAAACATAAATAATATTATATTTTAAAATTAAGTCAAGATTTGGGGGATCATTAGGATTTAGTGGTTCCCAACTCTATTTGACACCATTGGCTGTCCCCTTTTCTTTATTTGCCTTCTCTCTTCCTATAAAATGTTAGCCTTTCTTGAAATGAATGAAACCTCACTCCAGTCTGAGAGTGTGGCAAGTTTGGATGGACTTGGATTTGTGTGCATGATTAGGTTTGGGGAGCAGGGAGGAACAGTTTAAGGATTTGTGGTGGGACACTCCATTTTGGGGGGAACAGTGTGTTGGGGACCATGAGTGTGTGCAATGTATATATTAGCACTGGGGTAGAGTAGTATGTGTGTGTGTGTGTATATATATATTTGTGATTGGCTGTATGTGTAAGCAGTGCATATATTTGTGCATATGTGATATCTGTATTAGGACTGCTAGGTTGTTGGTTTTTTATTTTTTTAAAAAGTTAATGATGCATTTTATTTTTACTTTCCAAATATTTCCAGATTATTCCAATTTATGATTTGTGCTCTTGTAACAAAGTAAAACAATGAATAAAACTAACAATATGTTATCATTAGCTGAAAGGGCATGCAACCTTCCACATTTTCCTTTATTCTCTGTTTTTAAGTTCTTTTTAAAAATTAAAAATGTTTTATTTCCCTTCTATCCCGAGTCCAATAGGAAAAAAAAGAAAAATAAATTTCTTGTAACAAATACACATAATCAAGTCAAAGAAGGAGCCTGTTATTAGGTCAGCCTGCCTCAAGTCTCTCCCCATTCTAATCCATCCTTTGTTCAGCCACTTCCCCATTCAGTTAACTTCAGTGGCATACTATCACCTCTAGGATCAAATACAAAATCCTGTCATTCAAAGCCCTTCAAAACCCAGCACCTCCTCCCTCCTTTCCAGTCTTCTTACACTTTACTCTCCAACACATATCTTCAATCCAGTGACAATGATCTCCTGTCTGTGCCACAAATAAGATACTCCAGCTGTTAGCTCTGGGCATTTTCTCTGCTCTAGAATGCTCTTCCTCTTCATCTCTGCTTACTGTCTTCTCTGGCTTCCTTTAAATACCAACTAAAATCCACCTTCTACAGGAAGCTTTCTCCAACTCCTCTAAGTGTCTTCCCTCTTTTATTTACTTATTCATCCATCCATTTAATAATTTGATTGATTTATTATTTCATATTTATCATTATTAATATTTATGATTTATTATTATTATTATTTATTCATTCTTATCATTTATTCAATGTTTAGTCTTTGTTATTTTATTATTTCTCATCCTTTGCACAAATATTTGCTTATTAACTCCTCCATTTAGTTATGAGCTCCTTGAAGGAAGGGACTATCTTTTTGCTTGCCTTTTTTTTTTTTTTTTTTGTATCCCGGGCTCTTACCATGCTGTCCAGCACATAATAGGTGCCTAATAAATGCTAATTGACTGACAGGCAAATTTCCTCATTGGAGATATTGCTTATATACAAGATGCCCCCAAATTCTTCAATTTTAAGTTCAATTTTAAGCAAGCTGTTTAAAGGCTGTTTTTCTTTGTATATATTTGTGAGAGCTAAGTGTACAATGTCCCCAAATTTTTCAATTTTAAGTTCAATTTTAAGCAACTGTCTTAAAGACTATTGGTTGTTGTTTGTTTTTTTTTTGTTTGTTTGTTTGTTTTTTTTTTTTTTTTTTGGTGTATATATGTGAAAGCTATGTGTACATAGTATGTGTAAATTGTTTATATTTATGGTGGGACTAGTGTATTTGTGGTTGGATGCTTTGTGTAAGCAGTGGGTGAGCATGCTGTATATTTGTGTAAAAGTTTGGGAGGGGAAGTGTGTGTGTTTGTAGGGGGAGGTTCTGTGTTTGTGTATTCGTGGGGGGATCGGGTCCATTTGAGGAGGGCAATAGTATGTGTGCTTGTGAGGAGAGAGAGACTAGGATGTAGGAGTGGTGTATGTGGGGAGCGGAGTAGAGCTGTCGTCTCTGTAAGGAGCAGGGTATTTGCATGGAGTAGCATGGTGTCTAAAGGGGGGGAGGGTCAGCTCAGGCTCCCCCAGACCCTGATCTGACCCCTAACTCCCCCTTGCTCAGGCACTGCCGGAGTCATCATCTCGCTCAGTCGCATCTTCACCAAGCTGCTGCTGTCAGATGAGAAGGAGAACACGATCATTTTCTTCTTCATCTCTATCGGCATGGAGCTCATGTGCCTGCTTTTGCACGTGCTGGTGAAGCGCACCCGCTTTGTCCGTTACTACACTGCCCGATCCCAGGAGGGCGCACCAGAGCTCAAGGGCAGCGTGAGTGCTGGCTCAGGCTACCGCGTGCACCATGACGTCATTGCCGAGGAAGTGCGATTTGTAAGTTTTTAGGAGAAAAGGGGTGGGGGAGGCAGACTCACCATGGGATCTTAGACTGAACGCATCCAAAACTAAGAGCCCTCCTTTGGAAAGCTCCCATAAACACCCAGATCCCATAAACTTATAAGGAGAGAAATATACACATACTATTCCCTGTACACTACTCTCCCTTCCCATATAACCTTCCCCAAATTACATGTACACACACGTTATTTTCTTTCGAAAAAACAAAGTCTATACATTCCTTGTATGCACATTACTTACATTAAAAAAGCCCTTCTCCTTCCTACACTGCCCTCTGATAATCAGAAGACATCATCACTGTTTTAAAGTGCTGCTGTCTGGCTAACATAGTGATTTTAGGGATGTATCTTCCTGACTCAAGACCCAGGTCTTTATACACTGTGCAAAGAAGCATAAGGCATGATCCCTGTCCTCCAAGAACTGATTGTTATTGAAAAGACAAAAATATATATGCATGAACAATAATTAATCCTTTGCAAACCAGAAAGTGCTACCCATACAGGACTTCTTACTATTTTTGGAGATTGATTACAAATAGAACATAATGAATGAAGTCCTGAAATGAAACTATAAGTGCAGAGGTAATTTAGAGAAACAAGACATTGTGGCAGCTGATACTTGAAAACTAGGTAAGAGTCTATTTATTGAATATTTATTGAAGATCTAACGTGAAAACTGTTTTAGGTGTTGGGGCTACATAGACAAAATGAAATAGTCCCATCCCTCAAAGAACTTACATTCCAAGAAGTTTTCAGTATGCAAATAAGTTAAGAGGAGCAGAGAAGACATTCCAAGAAAGATTATTTAAAAAAAAAAAAGTTATAAAAAGTATCTTCATTATTTTATAATTTAAAAAGTATAAATAAGATTTTGTTTTTGTTTTTTTGCCTAAGAGACATAGTCTCATAGTGAACAGAAATAGTAATAATAACAATGATAATGACAACTAATTTACTACGTGTCAAGCACTTTACAAATATTATCTCAAAAATCTAGCATTGGTCCTAGGAACATCTAGGTTCAAATCCTTCTAAACACATGCTAGCTTTGAGATTCTGAACAAGTCACTTGGAGTTAAATCAACTAAGACTATAAATTGAAAAAAAAAAAAAAAAAAGATAGTACTTCCCTCATTGATAAAGAGCAAGTCCTATAGGAGAAGAAGTAGGACTTCTGACCTCAAGTCCACTTCATCTATTGGAAGAGGGAGTTACCTCATTGGGGAGTTCTCTATATCATTGAAATCACAGGTCCCATACCTGTATAATTATCCTTCCTACATTGCAAGATAAAGCTTGGCACCCCCATGATTTGGAAAATTTTCAATCTCCCCTTCTTACCAGAGCAGAAGTCTGAATTATTATGTTATTTAAAAGTAAAATCTATTGATGTTTTACAATACTATACATATATTTTATACATACCTGAGTATCTAAAGTTTATCTGTATAGTTAACCAACTTTCCTCATGTCATCTATGGCTTCCACAAAACTCCCCCAAAATTCCCATTTAATTTTTTATGTTGACTCTCAATATATGAAAATCTCAATGGAGTAAGTCTCAATGTAGAAGGGAAAATTATACTTAATTTCATCCTGGGGAAGTATCAAAGGTATATGAACTCACAGAAATAGCCCAGGACATGCCCAACACCTCAAACTAGTGGGTCACCTCTGCCCCCAATGAAAAGGTGACACAGTAGATAAGAGTGTTGGGCCTGAACCTGAGTTCAGATTCATACTTACTATCTGTGTGTGATCCTGGTCCAGTCTCTGCCTATAAAATGAGGATAAACATAGCCTCTACTCACTGAGTTGTTCAAGGATCAAATGAGATAACATTTGTAAAGTGCTTAGCATAGTACCTAACACATAGTAAGTACTTAATCTTGTTCCCCTCCTCTCCAATTTGCTAACACAATTTGTTAAATCTGCCTAAACCAGGATTAAACTAAGTAGTCTCAAAGACCCTTTCCTTGATCTATGGTTCCATGCTCCTTTGAGATGAGACAGTTTTCTTAGTTGTAAAATGAGCCCAAAATCTATGAGTTACTGGGGGCATAGGCCACTCACTTTCACTGCCCCATATTTGCTAAAAGGCCAAAAAATTACATCCCACCCACTGGTAACAGGCAACCTCTAGTCTTCCTAGAGGGGAAGAAGGAAGACTTTTGTCCTCAAGTTCACTTCATCCAGACATTTTGGATTCTGCAACTCTAGTAATATACTCCAGCCTTGTAGAATCATACACTAATCACAAATCTGCCTGGGGCTAAATCATAGGGAGAAAGCCTGTGATGTCCCTGAGGTGCTACTCATTAAAGTCAAAGCACCTTAGTGCAGTTATGCTGGGAGAAAGTGATCAATCAATCCATTAATCAATAAGCTTTTTTGTGGTTCAGTCATTTCAATTCTGTCTGACTCTTCATGACCCCATTTGGGGTTTTCCTAGCAAAGACACTGGAGCCATTTCTTTCTCTGGCTCATTTTGCAGATAAGGAAACTGAGGGACACAGGGTTAAGTGCCTGACCCAGAGTCACATAGTAAACGTCTAAGACTGGATTAGAATTTAGGAAGATGAGTCATCATGATTCTCAGCCACAGCATCTAGCTATCCCCAATAAGCTTTTACCAAGGGTCTATTACATCCCAGGCAATGTGCTAAATGTTGGGAATAAAAGATAATAAGGGACTCCTTATAATGCATTATGTCTCCAAAGAACTTATGTTCTAACAGGGAAAATCACATGGATAATATAAATATATAAAGAGTAAATACAAAATAAATGCAGGCTATTTGGGAGAGGAAGGGCATTAGCACCTGGGGCTGAAGTGGAGATGAGGAAGGGCCACATGCTCAATCACAGAGGAAGTAAAAGATTTTACCAGATAGTAAAGTGAAGGTATGGATTTCAGGCCTTTGCAAAAGTATAGAAATTGGAGGTAGAAAATCATGTATGAGGACCTAAAGAGTCCTTTGAAGGATACCTTCCACCTCTGAAGGCCCAAAGGACATAGGACCATAGTTTTAGAACTCCAAGAGAACCCTAGTCCAATCCCTCATTTTGCAGATGAGGAGACCAAGTCACAAAGATGTTAATTAACTTCTCTGGAGTTACAAAGTCAAGTCAACAAGTCAAAAAGTATTAAGTACTTTTTTGTGCCGTGCACTGAGCATACAAAGAAAAACAAAAGCCAACCCCTGCCCTTTAGGAGTTCAGTGGGGGAATCAGAATGCAGATAACTATGTACCGACAAGATATATTCAGAATAAATTGGAGGAAGACAGATTTAGAGGGAAAGTAGTCCTTGTCTAGGGACAGCCAGGGGAAATGTGCAGAGATGGGAGATGTCTGACATATTTGAGGAGCAGTTAGGAAACCAGTATCACTAGAAGCTAGAGTATAAAAGAGGAAAATAAGGTATAAGACTGGAAAACCAGGAAAGGTTGAGGTTGGGAAGAGCTTTAAATGTTTAACAGCATTTTATATTTAATCCTGGAGGCAATAGAGAGCCACTGGAGTTTACTAAATAGGATAGGAACATTGTCAGGCCATGTAGGAAGGGGCAGGTTATGAAGAGTTTTAAAAGCATAAACCACATGTTGAGTGAAATGACTTGGTTAAAGTCACCCAGATAGAGAGGATTTAAAATCCAGTGCTCTTTCTTCCATATCTACATCATATAATATTAAAGGGAACTTCGTTTTTGTCTTATGATATAATATAATATAATATATATGAGAATGTTTCCTGCATCATATAATATTAAAGTGATCTGTGTTTTTGTCGTATCCCCTTCCGCATCCCGAAGCGTAAACATGCTAGAAAGTCTCTGAAGCCGGGAAATCCTTGGCAATATCTCTCCCTGCAGACTTGAGGCCCCGGGGAAGCGGAGGCTGTTTGCCTCCAGCGGCCCCAGCCCCAGGGTTTTGTGAATGGGAGATGACAAAGCGGGCCAATCTGCCCCAGCTTCCTGCCCATCTGGCCCCAGAAGCTTATTTCTCAGCCAGTGGAGCTCGTGAACGGGCGGAAGATCTCTAACTTGAGAAGGATGTATGAGAGCATCCCCGCCGATGGGCACCAAGGGAACGTTTGCTGGGCTAAGCAGAATGCTCATTTAAAGGCAGGGACTTTGGTCGGCTCCCACCACAGCTGTATCCCAATTAGCCTGATCAAAGCAGGCTGCCCAGCTGTTCCTGCTAAGCATGGAATGCCATCTGGTGGTGGCCAGAAGTAACGCACCTGCCTTCTGCTCTAAAGGGCTGGAGTGCGGAAGGACTAGTTAGTCCCACCTCCTCATTTTCCAAATGAGTTCACTGAGGTCCGGAGAGGTTAAGGGTCATACAGATAGTAAGTGTCTGAGGAGGACTTGAACCCAGAGCTTCCTGCCTCCAAGTTCATCCCTTCATCCACGAACCAAGATACTTTAATTCCAAAGTCCTTTTTACTTTACCATGATGTTCCTTATGGCCCAAATTCTTAAAACGTGGATGGTGACCCCATATGGGGTCTTATCTGAATTTGGGGGGGTCATGAAATTATGATTTATTACAAATGTTTGATTTTTATACATTTTTAAATTTTTTTACATTTTATGTTTTATATATTTTTTTATTTTATACATTTTATGAAATTATTTTTATCCCAGGGCCACATAAAAATTTCTGGAACAAAAAGGTCATAAACAGAAAAAGTTTAAGAATCCCTGCCTTCTAACTCTGAGATACCACTACACACCTGTCAGATTGGCTAAGATGACAGGAAAAAATAATGATGAATGTTGGAGGGGATGCGGGAAACCTGGGACACTAATGCATTGTTGGTGGAGCTGTGAACGAATCCAACCATTCTGGAGAGCAATCTGGAATTATCAAAATTTTATCCAAAAAATTATCAAATTGTGCATACCCTTTGATCCAGCAGTGTTTCTATTGGGCTCATATCCCAAAGAAATACTAAAGAAGGGAAAGGGACCTGTATGTGCCACAATGTTTGTGGCAGCCCTGTTTGTAGTGGCTAGAAACTGGAAAATGAATGGATGCCCATCAATTGGAGAATGGCTGGGTAAATTGTGGTATATGAATGTTATGGAATATTATTGTTCTGTAAGAAATGACCAGCAGGATGAATACAGAGAGGACTGGCGAGACTTACATGAACTGATGCTAAGTGAAATGAGCAGAACCAGGAGATCATTATACACTTCGACAACGATATTGTATGAGGACATATTTTGATGGAAGTGGATTTCTTTGACAAAGAAACCTGAGTTTCAATTGATAAACGATGGACAAAAGCTGCTATACCCAAAGAAAGAACACTGGGAAACGAATGTGAACTATCTGCATTTTTGTTTTTCTTCCCGGTTATTTATACCTTCTGAATCCAATTCTCCCTATGCAACAAGAGAACTGTTCGGTTCTGCAAACATATATTGTATCTAGGATATACTGCAACATATCCAACATATAAAGGACTGCTTGCCATCTAGGGGAGGGGGTGGAGGGAGGGAGAGAAAAAAAATCGTAACAGAAAAAAAAAAAAAGAATCCCTGCTTTCTGAGACCTTTTCTAATGGTGGAAATAGCATGTAAATAAATATATGTGTGTATATATACATATATATATATACACATGCATATCTCAAGATATATAGAGGATAAATAGGAAATAATTAATAGAGAGAAGGCACTGGAATTGAGAGGAGTTGTTGAAGGCTTAATGTAGAAGGCAGAATTTCAGTTGGAATTTTAAAAAAGCCAGGTACACCAGTAGGCAGATATGAAAAAGACTGTTTCAGGAATGGGGAACAATTAAGTCCTAAATCAAGAAGCTCTGATGATTTTTGAACAGAGAAGTTGTTGTTTTTGTTCTTTATCCTTTTAAGAGGACCATGGCATGGGAAGGTGATACCGTGACATGCAAGTAAATTGGATTTAAGTGAGGGAGGGCTGTGCAAGGGCACCTGCCTCCCTTTCCCCTCCAGAGTCATCTGGGTCCAGGGGCCAGACATAGATCAGGAGGATGGGAGATGGCCCTGGATGCATTGAGAAACCTAGGCCTTTTTAAGCTAAGGTCTTCAACAGTTCTCAGTTGACTGAGGATGTACCCATTTGGTGATTAAAGCTGGATAGTAATTGAGGCAAAAGAATCTCCTCTTTCACCTAGTCAAAAAAAAATCTAATTAAATAAATCAATAAATCTGGAAGAGGAAGACCTTCAGGTTTTCTGGGCAAAGCAGAAGTGATTTCTATTTATATTCAATCTGAGTCAGATCTCAGGAAACTCTCCAGAGGCCGAAGTCAGTGGGGACTTTCTCAACCTAGCCTGAAAAGGTTCTTACTTCCCCTGCTCCTTTTCTCCCAATTATAATGAGGATTTTCACAAAATTGGTAGCGCCTCAGCAGTATCCTCTACAAAGTGAGGGAAGTGGGGTAACACCTCTTGACAGAGAGGCAATAGACTCAAGAGGCAAAATGAGATGTATGCTTTTAGATGTGACCATTTGGGGAATTTGCTTTGCTTGACTGTGTCTATTTGTTACAAAGGCTTTGTTTTAATTTGTTTTTCCTTCTTATCCAATGCAAAAAGTAAAAAGGTAAGGTAGAATTAAAATAGAATAACCCTCCCCCCCCCAAAAAAAAAAGGAAAACAAAACATCATTGAGATAATACAGAAAATACAAAAGGTTAGATAAGCAACATCCTTTGAAAATTACAGGTTAAATGTATTATACGCTTAAAAAGAAAAGCAAGGCATATTTAATAGGGATCCAAATTTCATGTACAATGTTCTCTCTTTTTCTGTTCTACCACAAATATGCAAATACCCCCATTGTTAAGTGTAGAATATAAATAAAATAATTACTTTTAAATGAAGAGATTTGGTTAGATGGTGTCTAATATCCCTTCTAGTTCTGATGTTCTAGGATGCAAGTCTCTCTTTGAGTGCAGACTGATGATCCCTTCTCCCAAGATCCAGCTTACCCTGACTCTTTTCCCCCTTTCTTCTCCACCACCTCCACCTTTTTCAGGAGGATCGGCATCATGGTGCAGGAGGTTCCCCTCAAGGCAGTGTGGGCCATGAGACTGAACTGGCTGGTAGTGGAACCTACATGAGATTTGATGTCCCTCAGCCCAAATTCAAGAGAAGCTGGCCTGACTTCCGAGGTAAGGAGAAGGGTATCCATCCCAATTAGGCTAGAGAGTTGGGGACAGGAGAAGAGTGGGGAGAAAAAAAGACAAAATGTCTTGCCATTCTTCCTATTACTATTACTATTGAAAGTTAGGTCATGGTGCGGGATTTCGGAGTCCCTTTCACTACTTTTCATGGGGCCATCCAAAAGATATCCTTTGGTACCTCCTTTTGCCCACCAGATTAGCAAGGATAGTCTATCCAAGGATAGAATGATGGCTGGACAATTCTATACCATCCAATTCTTAAATTGGCTTAGCCCTTGGCAAATCAGGCGCTACTCTATTTCAAGGGCTGTATTCCTCCAAAAAAAGAAGTCTGAACCAGAGGCACTCTAAACTTGATTTTGCCACTGATTATCTGTGGGTGGCTTTATTTTTTAGGACCTTAATTCCCTATTTGTAAAATAAGAGGGTTGGACCAGATAATTTCTCAGAAACTTGGGCCTAAGGTCCTTTTTTTTTTTTTTTTTTTTTTTTTTTTTTTGGAACAACCAGTAACCAAGTGGTTTCCACAGAAACTGGGGGAGAAATTTGAATCACTTCTGGGGAGGTGGTGAGTTGATGGAAAGAACACTTGACTTTGAAGAACTGGTTTCACCCAGAACTGGGTTCAAGGTCTAGCTTAACCACCAAGTGATCTTGTATGAATGTATTTTCTTTGTAGAAGGAGGAGTTTGGACTCGGTGGTCTCTCTGGTGCCTTTGGGTTCAAATATTCCGATTCTATGATGGGAAAAGAAGGGGGAGGGCCCGTACTGATGACAAGAACTCTGGTGTTTCCTTCTTCCAGCCATGATGCTGCAACGTTACGTGGTGTCCCGGGTGATCTGGGCCTACATGCTTTCCATCGCCATGTCCTACTTCATCACACTGTGCCTCTTCCCTGGGCTGGAATCGGAGATCCGCAACTGCACTCTGGGCGAGTGGCTCCCGATCCTCGTAATGGCCATATTCAACCTCTCTGACTTCGTGGGCAAGGTAAGACCCAGGCTCAGGCCCCTGCCTGAAAGGGCTCTTTAGGGATGCTCCAAGCAGACAACTGCTCACCTCTGCTTTCTGCATCAGCAAAATAGCTGGCCACCTCCGTGTTCTGACTGGGAAGACCATCCCATATCAATTATCTCAACAGCCCTACCCCCTTTAGTTTTTCACTTTCTATCTTAACATCTGAGTTTTCCGTTTTTAGGAAGCCTATATTGAAATGCAAACCTTTTTGGGAGTAGTCACCTTATTGTAGATGAGCACATCCGCTGGATATAAGATAGGATCCCAGAAGCATCAATGCCCTTTTTTCCTTTTCTCATTCCTCCTGTAAGAGTACCTCATCTTTCAGACTTCTATCCTCATCTTCCCTAGCAATACTTCACCCCTTCTCTGCCCCCATCTCTTCAGGGCCCTATTCTCTCTTAAGAGTTAGCCAGATATTATCTATCTCATATAACATAAAATTTTATTTATTTTTTATTAAAGCTTTTTAATTTTCAAAAGGTATACATGGATAGTTTTTCAACATTAACCCTTGCAAAACTTGTGTTCCAATTTCACCTTTCCACCCACCCCTTCTCCTAGAGGGCAAGTAATCTAATATATGTTAAACATGATAAAAATATAATATACAATTTTAGCCTAATTAAACTAGTTCCCTCCTCTCCCATCATGAGGGTAAGAACATATGATGCATGTAACTGCATTAGAAATGTCATGTACTTGATGGTATATATACGATGAATAACATATTTCTTGCTTTCTCAGTGGGTGAGGGAGAGGGTTGAAGAGAGGAAAAGAAATTAGAATCAAAAATTAAAATTAAAAAAGGAATGTCATGTCCTGAGACAAGTTAGTAGGAGAGCTATTGTTAGGAAGAACAATGGATATCCCGTACATGATAGGCAGCATTATGCCTTCCTTGAGAGCCAGGGTGGTTCAGAGAGAAAGCACTGACTTTGAACTGGTTTAACCTGAATTCAAATCTAAATTCCACTGGGGGCTTTTGGATGAGTCACTTATTGCTCTAATTCTCAATCTCTTCAACTAAAAAAAAAAAAAAATGATAATATTCTGGCCTAAATCCCAGGGCTCTGTAAGAATCACAAGTAAAAAGAAAGGAATTTGTTCATAAGAGGTTAGAGGTCTTGGATCCCTTTAGGTGATTGGTCTAAATCTTGAATTTGGTTATTCAGGAATGTACATTAGAGAATCTTGTTCTATTTGATTTTAAGATGAAAGTCCCCAAAAGCCAAGCTGGACATGAAGAGATTCCAGTTTTCCATAAGAAAGTAACTCCACACTTTGCAGCACTTTCCTAAACCCTAGACCCTTCTATTTTGAGTTCTAGAGTTCAGATGCCCAGCAATGAAGCATCTGCCACTCTGAAGCAACCTCATCCTGGAGAAAGACCTGACACGAGGGATCCTCAAACTTTTTAAATAGGGGGCCAGTTCACTGTCCCTCAGACTGTTGGAGGGCCAGACTATAGTAAAAACAAAAACTTTGTTTTGTGGGCCTTTAAATAAAGAAACTTCATAGCCTGGGTGAGGGGGATAAACATCCTCAGCTGCTGCATCTGGCCCGTGGGCCATAGTTTGAGGACCCCTGCCAGTGACATAGTCCCATCCTTTATTTGGGAGTTGGCGTCAATGACCTGTCATGGCCATTTATTATCTGCATGACCTAAAACAAGTGACCTCCCCTTTGAGGCTGCAGTTTCCCTACTATAAAATAAGAAGTTGGACTAAATAGCCTCAAAAGTCCCTTCCAGCTCTAAATCCTTAATTCTTTGACCCTTCGGTGGCCTCCCAAAAGATCATCCTGACCACAGTCTCTCCACTTTTCACAACACTACTAGATTAATTTGCCTTTTGCATTGATGTTGTTCAGTCATTTTAGTTGTGATTCCATTTGAGGTTTTCTTGGCAGAGAAGTGGTTTGCCATTTCCTTCTCCAGCTCATTTGACAGATGAGGAAACTGAGGCAAACAGGTTAAGTGACTTGCACAGCTACTCTCTGAAGCCAGATTTGAACTCAGAAGGAGTTCTTTCTGATTCCAGCACCAGCACGCTATCCATTCATTGCATCACTTAGCCACCCTGGACATATCACTTTTTCATAGCCACCCTTCAGGGATCTCTGCTGCCTTTCAAGTAAAATGTATACTCCTTTGCCTGGCATTGATGCCCAACCCCATCCAGCCCTTCTGTACTTTTCCAGACTTATATCACTCCCTTCCACGTAATCTGCTCCAGCCAATTTGGACAAATCTTTGTTCCTTAAGCTCACCCTGTCCTTTCCTTACTTCGTACTTTGTTTAACACTGTGCCTGCCTATTCCTGGAATTTCCCATACTGAATTCCTGTAATCCTTTAAAATCTAACTTGGTCAAAGGATATGAATAGGCAATTTTCAGATGATGAAATTAAAGCCATGTATACTCACATGAAAAAAATGTTAGAGCACTATTGATTGGAGAAAGTGCAAATTAAGACAACTCTGAAGTACCACTACACACCTCTCAGATTGGCTAAGATGACAGGAAAAGATAATGACAACTGTTGGAAGGGATGTGGGAAAACTAAGACACTAATGCATTGTTGTTGGGATTGTGAAATGATCCAGCCACTCTGGAGAGCAATTTGGAATTATGCCCAAAGGGCTATTAAATAGTGCTTATCCTTTGATCCGGGAGTTTTACTACTGGGTCTGTATTCCAAGGAAATCATAAAGGAGAAAAAAGGACTCACATGTGCAAAAATGTTTGTAATGGCTCTTTTTGTGGTAGCAATGAATTGGAAAGTGAGTAGATGTCCACCAATTGGGGAGTGGTTGAATAAATTATAGTATATACATCTATATTTTTATGAAAAATGCTCTAAATTTCTATTGATTAGAGAAATGCAAATTAAAACAACTCTGAAATACCGCCTCCCAACTTTCATAATGGCTAAGATGACAGGAAAAGGTAATGATAAATATTGGAGGGAATGTAAGAAAACTGAAACACTAATGCATTGTTGGTGAAGTTATGAAATGATCCAACCATTCTGGAGAGTAATCTGGAATTATGCCCAAAGGGCTATAAAACTGTGCACACCCTTTGACCCAGCAGTGCCGTTACTGGGTCTATATCCCAAGGAACTCTTAAAGGAGGGAAAAGGACTCAAATGTGCAAAAAATGTTTGTAGCAGCTCTTTTTATGGAATCATGTTGGAAGGGAAATTGAGTAGAATTTCTAGAAAATGAGTAGAAGCCCATCGACTGGAGAATGGCTGAACAAGTTGTGGTACGTGAAGGTAATGGAATATTATTGTTCTATAAAAAAATTTTTCCACTTAAATGTTATAATTTTCCTCTCTGGAATGCTCTCTTGCTCCTTTCAACTTATTTTGTATCTTGAAGGCTCTCCCAAGTTTTCCTGGTTTCAGGATGGGCTCCCTAATCAGTGTGCAACACTTTCTGACTTCTTCAGTATTCTGTATAATAGTTATTTGGGTTATCCCCTGACTAGAACATAGGCAATACAAGGGCAGCAATCTTGTCTTATCTTCCTCAAGTGCCTAGAAGAGTGCCCCACACATGGTCACTTGGCTGACTTTCGTTGTTATGGCTCCTGACTGGGCACCATGTCCACTGGGGCTCCCATGCTTTTGCTTTGTCTTACAGATCCTGGCAGCCCTGCCCTATGACTGGCGAGGGACCCACCTCCTCATCTACTCCTGCCTACGGGTGGTCTTCATCCCTCTCTTCATCTTGTGTGTGTACCCCAGTGGGAAGCCCACCTTCAGTCACCCCGCCTGGCCCTGCATCTTCTCCCTCCTCATGGGCATCAGCAACGGCTACTTTGGCAGTGTGCCCATGATCTTGGCTGCGGGCAAAGTGAGCCCTGAGCATCGAGAGCTTGCAGGTATGGGGAGCGGGCTCAACATGAGTTAGTCAACCTTGGGCAAAGCAGAATATCTTAAGGAGCTCAGCTTCAGAAGATCTCAAACTCACCACTGGATTTAAAAAAAAGCACAATTTCCCATCCCAACTACTTCCTCACTCCCTCTGTGCCCCCTCATGCAGGGTTTTTATAGTTCATTGGAGCAGGAAGAGACCTTTGCAATGATATTGTTTAATTTTGTAATTGTAATTTTCAGCTGTAATTTTACAGTTGAAGAAACTGAGTCCCAGGGAGATTATTTCTTGTGCCACTGTCATTTATTGAAATGATCTGCCCTCAGCAAAAAGTTGATGCCATTAACATTTATTTTTAATCATCCCCCTATGTTTTTCCTGCCCTTTCACCTCATCTGCTGCCCACCTGTGGTTCTCCCTTCAGGCACCCAGTATTTTCATTCTCCTGTGCCCCTTTACCCACTCTTGGTACAGTCTCTGCTCTGTCGATGCTCATCTCAGCATGAGAAAGCCAGATGGCACTGTCTGTCTTGAAATCAGGAATACCTGAGTTTGAATCTTTCCTTAGATGTTTGCCCAGAGTGTGCCCAAAGCCATATACTTAGACCTTGGACAAGTCACTTAACTCTAATTTTATCTATAAAATGGGAATAATAATAGCATGTATTTACAAGGGTAGCTGTGAAAATCAATTGAAAAAGGGAATTTCTCACCAGAAACTCCAATGAAATTCTTTCTCACCCCCCAAAAAGGAAATGAGACATATTCTATGTGATTCCAGAGAGCAGTGGGCGACACAGATTCTTATATCAAAGAATTTTCCAGCAAATAAAGCTGATGACAAAGGAACAGTCTACTTTGTGAGGGGGTAGTGAGCTTCCTGTTACTAAAAGTGTACAAGCAGAAGACAGATAACCATCTGTCAGAGGTGCAACTGAGTGGAAGGAAAAAGAATAAGCATTTATAAAGTGCTTACTGTGTGCCAAGCACTGCACTAAGCACTTTTAGAAATATTAAATAAATTTTAATAAAAATAAACATAGAATATAATAAATAAAATAAGTTTATATTATAAATCATGTCAAATATTAATTACTTTGTATTGATTGGTATATTTATCAAATATTTAAATATTATTAGATATTTCTATTTATTTTGTTTATTAAATGATTATTACTATTAAATTTTCAAATATTGAATAAATATTAAATATAAATTATCAAGTGAAATATATAAAACCTAAAGTTTATATACATAAAGTAAATTTAACTCATTTGATCCTCACAAGAGCACCATGAGGTAGGGGCTGTTATTATCCCATTTTACAGAGAGACCTGATTTTTAGGTCACACAGCCAGGAAGTCCCATCTCTCTGACTCGGACCTGGTGCTCTCTTGTGGACTCTCTCAGTAACAGGCACCTCCTTCCCCGTCACTGATTCTCAGATGCCCCCAGCTCAGGGGAGGTCCGGGGATGGGCAGGGTGGGCAGCTGAGCAGAGGCAGGCTGGCGTCCCTTAGTGGGTCCCTCCCTTCCCCCCCCTCCTTGGTCCCCCAGTCAGGAAGGCTGAGCGGGCGGTCCTCTTCTCTTTCCAGGTAACACCATGACGGTTTCCTACATGACAGGACTGACCTTGGGATCAGCCGTGGCGTACTTCGCCTATAGTCTCACCAGTACCTCCCACAGCACCTGCTTTTACACCGAGACCTTCAACACCACCTTCACATCAGGGTACTGAGCAGCCTTAGGGCCCTGGCAGGAAGTTCAGCTGGCTGGTGTGTGCACGGGGGGTGTGATGGGGCTGTAGGTGCAGGCTGGGGTGCCTGGATCCCGCAGGGACCTTTTATTCTTCTGCTTGTGTGTAAGTTAAGCACCCTCCCTTCCCCCTGCACCCCATAGCCCAATCCCCTAGAAAAAAATCCCCAAATTTCAGAAAGCCTCATCCTCCCCTCTTCTGTCTGACAGTAATAGGAAGTCTGGGAGTCAGGGAGTGTGTGAGAAGAAGTCTCAGGGCAGGGCCTTAAAGGGGCTGCATCCCCAGCCCTGTCCTGGAGGATGTGAGTGAGTGTGTGTGCCCCCTGAAGATTCCTCTCTCCCCACCTCCTGCTTCCTCCTGCCTCCTGCCCCACTGATGGATTCTGACTCTTGGGGTACAACCTGTGGGGCAGAGATTGGGGCTCGTGTGGAGGCAGCAGGCCAGGGAGGAGTCCAGCTGAGTCAAGGCAACCCAAAGCCTTACTATAACCAAGCCATGCACCCCAGTCCTACACCAGGCCCAGCCTGGAGCCCCACAGTATTGTGGAGAGGGCAGGAAGCAGCAGAGGAGATGACCCTGGGGGGAAAGAGCAGTGAACCCTCTGAACCCTTCAAGCAGCCAGATTCTCCTCGATTGTAGATGGGGTGGCTCCTAGGCTCCCAGGAGTTCTGGGAGAACCTTTCTCAGGCAGGGGCAGGCTAAGGCCAGGGCCAAGGCAGAATCCTGAACAGGATCTGGTGAATCCTGCCCCCACCCCCAGCAACACCCCCAGCTCTCTTCCCTCCCAGTATTAGTCTTCCTTAAACCAAGAAGATTCAGCTGAGGGATGCTCTGACTAATTAGTCAAGCCCAGGGATTACTTCCTCCTGGCAGGAGGAAGAGGGAACCCTGGTCATTTTTGTCTGTCTAACTTCCCTGCCTATCTATTCTCAAACACTGTGTAACTTGCTGTTCTATGTGTGGGCTGTTCAGAGAAGGAAGAGCCCAGAACAGATGTCCGGAGTTGTTGCTGCTCTGAAGTTGGGGGTGGGAGAGAGTACGGCAAATGTGAGACCCAACACTGGCACTCTGGGGGGGGGGTTCCTAAGAGATGTAGGGTGACCCAGAAGCAGGATGGGGTGGGGGTACCCTCCCACCATTTTGACCAGGACAGACAACAATGGGTCCTATGGTCCCCAAGGCCATGTAGGAAAAAAGCCAATCTCCACTATCCAGTTGGCAGACCATAGTCCAGCCAGTCCTTTCTCCTTTAGCCAACACTCTGCCACCACTACCATTCTCCCCTTTGTAGGTGCTAGAATAATTTTTACCTCTCCAGAAAAAAAAAATCCTTGCAGGGAACATGAGATGGAGTGAATGAATTCTGTGAGATCAGTGTGGTCCAGTGGAAAGAATTACTCAAAGGATTTAAAAGAGATCTCAAGAAGTCTCCTAATCCAGTTCCCTCATTTTAGATAAGAAAGCTCAGTCAGACCAGGCAGAGCTACATGGCTGGCAAGCAGCAGAATGTGGGATTTGGACCCCAGCTCTCCCAGCTCACATCTTTCTAGTGCTCTACATGGGCTAGGGGTCAGAAGAGAGAGTCCTGGTCCCAGCTCAGTCACTGACATGCTGCATGAAGTGGGACAAGTCACTCCCCCACCTCTATACCCCAGGTTTCTGTTTCCCCCTCTATACAAGAACATTTTGAGTTGATTTTGGGGTGCTCTGTAGTCTCTGACATTTTAGGGTTTTACTGAGAAGAGAAAGGAAGCTTCTTAGGGAAAGAAGTAAATTACACTGGCAGGCGTGTGATGGGGGGTGAGGGCAGTACTTGGGTCTTGGGTCTGCTCTGAGGGGGTGCAGACAGACACTGCAAGGTGGCAGCCAAAGGAAATCACCCTAGTTTGGAGATGTGCCAACAGAAGAGACATATCTATTTCAGCCTGGATGCAGTCTTTATTTCTCCCAACCCTCCCCCTATCCCCAATCCTCAGCATTAATTTATTCTTTACCTGGATAAAGTTTGGCCAGGAAAGTTGGGGTGGGAGAGGGAAATAAGATATTTTTTACAGATCATAATGGGTTGCCCTCAAGGACGTTAGCAATGGGAGCTTTGAAAAGTCTTCTCCATGGGAAAAAACGATACCGACTGGTTATTGGTGGGCAATTGAAGGAGAAAAGTCTCTGATCTCCGACCTTTGCCCATCTCCACTGCTCAATTCTCTGATCCTGCCTAGAGGAAGATGGGAGCTCCCTCAATAGCCTGCGCTCTCCCTGAGGGGAGTCCTCCATTCTGTACCACTGAATTTTATTGTGTGTGTATATATCTGTCTTACATAAAAATGTACCACTTTGACCATTAAAAGATCATGTGAAAATATATAAGAGGCAGAGGAAATATTACGGCAGAGGGCAGATTATGGTCTTTGAAATACTCTAAACTCCATATATTTTCAATATGAATGTAGAGAATTGTGTCATCTCAGAAATACAGTCCACACATCCTCCATCCCTGTCTTCTCACTCTTGCCCTCGACAAAGTGACTTCCTATTGCTTGCCAAGATGCTAAGGGGAGGGGAGAGGAGGGGAAGAAAGCAAGGAAATGAGAAGGAAGCCCACTGATGCTTGGAGATGGAGACATTGGGGCAGGATTCTAAAACCCAAACACAGTCCTGAGTGGATCTGGCAGATGGATGATGTCCTTCCCAACCCTGAGCCTCAGTTTCCCTAGTTGTAATGAGGGATCAAGGAAAGAATTTGAGATCCAGGGACTCTAGGACCTTTGGATAATGGCAATCAACTGAATAAAACTGGAATTAGTCCCTCAACAGACTTAACAACAAAACCTTTGAAATTAGGGGAGGCTATGCATCTCATAGTCCTACTCTTTCCAGGGATTAAACCACCTTTGTTTGAATTCCTTCAGTGATGAGCAAGTCACTACAGTTCATTCCATTTATGATGAACAGATTTTATTAGGATCATAAGAGCATAAATTTAAGACATTCGGGGATATTAGAAATCCTCTGGTCCAAGCCTTTCATTTTAAAGAGAAGGGAACCAAGACCCAGAGAGATTAAAATGATTTGCTCAGTCACAGACTATTTTTCCTTATATAAAATCTACCTCCTTAGGACTTACACCCATTGCCCCTAGTTCTGCTCCCTGAGACCATGCACAAGAAGCCTTAATTCCTCTTTCACATGAAGACAAAGTCTCTAGAAATAATATAGTCTTTCACTAGTTGCGTCTCTGCAGAAAATTAGGACTTGTGCAAAGATGTTCTGGTAAACATTTAACAAAAGGCTCTCTGGGTTAAAAAAAAAAATCTAGTCTACTTTTAAGTTCAATGTGCAAGTCAGGTAGATGGTGCAATAAATAGACTACTGATCTTGGAATTAAGAGCTCTGAATTCAAATCTTCAGACATTTACTAGCTATATCAACCTGGGTAAGTCACATGTCCATTTGCCTAAAAAAAAAAAAAAAAAAAAAAAAAAGAAGAAGAAGAAGAAGAAAGAAAACTTAATCTGTATTGTTAATTTTTTTCTATTACTTTTTAAAGTTGATAAATCAACAAAACAATAAACCAAGTCCTGATTTATAGCATTTTATGATTTCCAAGATCAAAATGCTTGCACTAAAATTTTAACAATCAGCTTTTCAAGGCTGGGAGCTAATTCTAGCACATCCCTGCTTTTATCCCTCCCCAGGAGTGATTAGCTTACATGTTCCAGGTATTGGATGAACACTTTTTAAAATGTGAGAGACCCAAGCTGAGTGCAGCCCTACAGAAAAAAGCAGCATAGGGCTTTGGACCAGTTATGGGAACAGTGAAGCTTCTTGCTCCAGTCCCAAAGTAAGATGGTGCCAGCAGATATTACCCTTAGAAACTAGCCTTATTTGTAAGATGGACTGTGTAATGGAATCCGAATCTACTTCTCCAGGTCCTGAGGGTGGACAGCTTGCTGGAGCATGGATTTATACAAGGTTGATGAGCCCATGAGTCACCTAGTTCCATTGGTTCTGCTTCCTTTTCCTGGGCACCAAGGGAGGTGGTGTGCCTGTAAATGAATAACTAGAGTCTTTCTTAGAATATTTATTATTTGCAAAGTGCCTTCCTCACAACATTTCCCTTTTACAGATGGTAAAACTAGGGCTGTGCACAGAGGTGATGAATTGCCCATGATTACCCAGTTAGTGAACATCAGAGCTTGAATTCAAATCCACCGACCCCACTGACCATTGCTTTTTCTCTTAGGTCACACTGCTTCCACACAATGGGTATAGGGCTAAGACATGGGCCAGCTCCCCTCATATAGGATCTTGGGAAAGCCTGGAATCAGGAAGGGCTAAATCCTAATGGTCACTGACACTAACTGAATTTGGGATCTTGGATGAATAATTTCCCTCTCAACTTCAACTTCCTCCTGTGAAAAAAATGAAGAGGCAGGATTATTAAATTCATCTTTGGGCCTTGCTTTTTCTGCCAAGCAGCAGACTTTCCCTCACCTCCACTCAGGGCTTCTTGAAAAAAAAATGGGTTGGTGACTTGCTGGGTTTAGGTCCAGATGGTATCTCAGAGGCTTCCTAGTCCTAATCTCTTATTTTCCAAATTAGAAAACAGGATTGAGGAAGTTAAGTGACTTGTGCAACATCACAAAAGTAATTCATGGCAGAGAAAGGATTCTAATCTCAGTATTCCTGTACCCCACTCCTCTAAATGATGGGGTTTTTAGAATTATGCAGAAATCATAACTGCCCACCCAAACTAAACACCGATAGTCTACCCCCAAAACCTAGGATGTTTCCAACTAGAATGTCCTTTGGAGACTTGGGTGTGGGTCAGGGGGTTGGGATGTGACCCATTTGTTTATCATGGTGAAGTCAGGTTATGAACATCACAAAGGCAAACGACTCTTAGACAACCCATTTGTGTATATGTACATAAATGTGTATATGTGTATATATAGGTACACACACTTCCCTAAGCTTATTGCCTTCTCTTAACACAGAGCAAAGGCTCTTCATCTTTTTGATATCATAGACCCCCTTGGCAGTCCGGTAATGATGTTTTTAAATGCATAGGATAAAAGAGAATTACAAAGGAAATCAATTGTATCAAAACAAAATTACATTTAAAAAACCTTTAAAACAAGTATGTAGGTCCTGTGTCAAGAACCCCTGCGTGAGATGGGCTCCCAAATCTCTTCTAGCTTGAATAATATTGTAATCCATGAGCCTTGAAAGGAAAAAATATATATATATGTATACAGTGTGTGTTATTGTTCAGTCAGTCAGGTCCAAATCTTCACCCAACTTGGGATTTTTTTGGCAAAGATACTGCGACACTTTGTCATTTTCTTCTCTAGCTCATTTTACAGATGCAGAAACTGAGGCAAACAGGGTAAACGACTTGCTTGGGGTCACACAGTTTAAGTAATTGTCTGAGGCCAGATTTGAACTCAGGAAGATGAGCTTTCCTGACTCTTAAGTCCAGTTCTCTATCCACAGTGACATCTCACTGCTCTTTATTTGTGTAACATGTCTACACACACAGAGTTATCCATGATATTTATGTATGCATGCACATATACACATGTGTGTATATATATATATAACTAAATTATATAACTACAGTTATATATAATTCTATATATAATCATATCTATATTTAACTATAACTATATATAAAATAACTATGTAAAACCATAACTATATAACTACATAAAACTATATATAACGATACATATGTAAAAAGTGATAATTGTATCACTTACATATAACTATAAACTACATATATAAAATTATATAACTTTGTAACTACATAACTATAACTCTATACATATATGTATGTATGTATCTGTATTTGTGTATGTGTACATATATATCTCCTTGTGGGTTTTTAGGCTTTTTTCCTCAGTTGCCCCAGGTGTAGCCCCAGCTTCCCCAGGCCCTTGGCCACCCAGAGTTGCTGGGAGTCTGAATGGTTTAGCCTGTTCCCATCCCTACCCAACAAAGGTTTTAGGAAAGCCCCCAGACCTCTGAAGGTTCTGTTCACCTGGCCCACACAGGCTGTCTCTTGAAGTAGTGAGTTCCCTGTCCCTAGAAATGTCTGACCTAAGGATGGCCGACTGTCCATCAGGAGCCTTAAAGGGCATTCATGTCGCAGGTAAGACTCAGACTGGACAGGTACAAGACCCTTTC
This sequence comes from Antechinus flavipes, assembly GCF_016432865.1. NCBI lineage: Eukaryota > Metazoa > Chordata > Mammalia > Dasyuromorphia > Dasyuridae > Antechinus > Antechinus flavipes. Next base: position 247,704,186 of record NC_067398.1, on the reverse strand, counting down.
TAGCAGCACAGTATAATATAAAATGTGAAAGCCTTGGGGTCAGGACAGCCTCCATTTTAATGGAACTTCTGCCAAAGTCCCTTCGCCTCTCACACATTGGAGCCTCAGTTTCCTTGTCTATCACACAGGGACACATATTTTCTGGAAGGTAACAGGATTGGAGCTGGAGGGGGTGTGAGAGGGACATTTTACAAATGAGGAAACCAAAGCTCCGAGAGATTCAATGATTTGCCACAGGAACTAAGTAGCAAAGCTGGGATTTGAACTCAGATCCTGTGACCCTAAATTGAGTACTTCTGATTCAATTGTGGTTGAATCACAATTCATACAAAAATTTCACACTTCCTCTATGGCACACCAATCTCAGAGACTTGTTTCAGGATCACATGAAAGAATAAAGTTTTTCAAACCTTAAAATGTCACATAAATGTCAGCTATTGTTATTATTCCCAAGAGGCAGCAGAATGGACAGAAAGCTGATTTTGAAGTCATGAAGACCTGGGTTCAAGTCCAGCCTCTGACCCATATGGCTGTGTGACCTGGCCAAATCACTTAACCTCTGTGTGGTCAGCCTGGGTTGGTGGAGGAAAATTGAAATGAAATCATCAGTCCCGTCCCTTTCCCTGTTACTGTTCCTGCTCTAACATTATCTGATTTCGGCATCTTCTGACTCTCCTTTTATTCTGTGTCCATTCGCTATTCCTCTAACAAAGACCCGCTGGACTTTTCCTTCCTTGCAGCCTAATGATTCCTAGCAGGGTGGCTACCACAAAGACCTTCATCTCCCGGGGGAGGTTGGGGCCCGAGGGAGATGCCCTGCGTGGCCGCTAGATGGTACTATTGCCTCACATAGCAGCTCCCACCCTTGGGCAAGCACAGACGCCCAAATGACCTTTCTTCCAAGGTTGAGGGGGAAAGGACCAGAGACTGCAAATGCTTGCAAATAGGATGACCAAAGAAGCGGCAGGCTTCTTCTAGGAAAGAATGTCTCCTGGACATCTTGCTTGGGACCATGACAACTTCCTGGGCTTCCCATCCCATCCCTCCAGATGGAAAAGTAGATTGTGTTTTGGGATTGTGATGGGGAAGAAAGGGGAGATCATGGCTAGGGTCAAAGGCACCAGGGTCCGAGGCCGCTGCCAAACTTTATGCCCTGGCTCTCTATGCATCTTTTGACAGCTTTGACCAGAGTGTGAACAACTATTCGGTTCTTACCTTTAAATCTTGATTTCCTCCAAACTCCAGAATTTTATTTGAAAGAACTGAAGCCTTCTAATCCAACCCCTTCCTGAGAATCCCCAATAAAGAGCTATTCAGTCATTGCTTGGAGAATTCTAGTTCTTCTCTTGAGGTGTCCATCCCACTTTTGGACAACTAATTGTTAATTTTTTTTTCCTTCTTTCCATCCTCATTCTGTCTGAGTGACTTCTATCCATTGTTGCCTTCCAAGACCAAAAACATATGACAGCCTTTCAGATACCTGAACAGCTAGCAGAACCTCTCCTAAGTTTTGACTTCTCATAGGATCTCAGAATGCAAAGATATCTTGCAAGTCATTTAGTCCAGTCCATACCGGAATAAGAATCTCTTCTGTATTCCCAAATAAAGCCACCCAACATTTGCTTGAAGGCTCCTCCAGGTTTACCATTCCTAGTTCTTTTAGTAGATCCTGAAATGGCATGATAAACTAGTTGTTTGCCTCTGGACATTCTCCAGCCCCTAAATCCAGTACTCTAGCAATCAAGGAATCATCACTTCCCTTGCCCTAAAACACTTCACAGCTTCTCAATGCAGTCTAAAATTACATTAACTTTTTGGCTGACTCACCTTGACCCTACAATAAAACTTTCTCATTTTTTCCTCAGATAAATTGTTGTCTATTTATACTTTCCCATCTTATAAAGAGGATTTTTTTTTAAACCCAGATGTATGATCTTACAATCAACTAGTAAACATTTATTAAGCATTACTATATTCCAGGGACTGTGCTAAATATTTAGGATACAAAAATAAAAGACAGCTCAAGTCTAATGGGGGAAGATAACATTCAAACAAATGTTTACAAACTCTATAAAGGATAAATAGGGAATAATTAAAACAGAGAATTAAGCACTAGAATTAAAAAGGGTTGGGAAAGACTTCCTATAAAAGAGGGGATTTGGGTTGGAATTTAAAGGAAGCCAGTAGGCAAAGTTGAGGAGAAAAAGCATTCCAGGCATGGGAGACAGCCAAAGAAAATGCCCAGAGAGAAGAGATGGAGTAATCTTGTTTGTGGAACCACGAGAAAGCCAAAAGCACCAGATTAAAGAACACATACTGAGAAATAGGGTATAAGAAGACAGAAGGTAGAAATGGCTTCTGAATGTCACATGGAAATTTTGTATTTGATCCTGGAGGTTATAGGAAGGCGCTGAAGTTTATTAAGCAGAGCTTTAGGTCAAATCGAAAGCTTCAGGAAAATCATGTTGGTAGCTGAATGGAATAGGGAGAGACTTGAGGAAGACAGATTCAACAATTGTAATCTTACATTATCCCTATTATTTTCATCATTTTAAATAGTCCATTCTAGTCCATCAAGATCTTTTTTGGGTCCTGAATGTCATTCAACACATTAGCAGTACTCCTAGCTTGGTTAAATGAAAATGTAATCATCATGGCCCCTAAATAAAGCCTTAACTTGTTGATAAAAGCACAGAAGTGCCTGAAGCTGTCTGCATTTCCTTTGCACAGGCTAGCAGAGAGAGACCTCCTTTCAACCTGACATCCAACTATCATGGCTAATCCTTAGATTTAGGCATTCAAACAACTCTAAATCCCCCCAACTGAACTATTGGATAACCTATATTTCTGCAATTTGCCTAAGTTTAATGTTTTGCTAAAAATGTAACTGAACAGTATCTATGACATTCTCTAACTTATCAATCTCGTAACTCCCCCCTCTCAAAAAGAAGATGTGATTTGTCCTTGTTGAAAGCATTCTGGTTCTTTGATCGCTGCTCCCTTTTCATGGTCACAAGCCATTCCTTTAATAATATCCAAGATTTTACCCAGAAATCAAACTTGGTGCAAGCGTGATTTTAGTCTCTGATTAAAAAATCAAGACTTTTTTTTTCCAGATCTATGAAAATCTTCTTGTCACCTTTCAAAGATACTTGGATAATGTCTCAGGAATAGCATTCAACAGTTCTTTTAGCAGCTTGGGATAGAGTATGTCTAGATCTCACTTGAATTCTTCAAGAACAGTTGGGTGCTCTCTTGCTCTCTCTGTCTTGCTATCCTTCTCTTAAGAGCACCAAGTCTTCATTACCCCATAATAAGTCATCTATCGTGAGAGTCAAATGAAGTTAGCCATCAATAGTTCTCCCACTCTGTAAATTTGGACAAGTCATTTAATCTGGGTTTCCTCATCTATAAAATGAGGCAGTTGGACTTAATCTCCTTCTCTGTCTCTGTCATACACACACACACACAATCCTTTCCAGTTCTGTGGACTTTAGACTGTAAGAGTTGAAAGGGATTTTGGAGATCATGTCAAAAGTCATGCAAAATTAAAGTCAAGAGCAATACAAATATAAGGTTATAGGGAGATGCAGGCAATGAGATCAAGTTCTCCCCAGATAAAAGAGGCCTTTAGGATAAGAGCAAGCCCTTAGGATCAAATATAAAATCCTTTTTGGCATTTGAAATCCTTTGCAAAAACATGGCCCTTTCCCACCTCTTCCTGAGTATACTTAATTCCCTCGCAAGCATTACAATTCAGCTACTGGCCGACTGGCATTTTCTCTAACATAAGACTCCATCTTTCTTCTCCTATCTGAAGGGATTGCCTCCATGCTTGGAGATGCTCTCTCTTCCTCTCCCCCACCTTAGTTAGCCTCCCTGGCTTCCTGTAAGACTCAGCTCAAAGCTCATTTTCTACAGAAGGCCTTTCTGGCCCGGCCCTACTGACTACTGGTGTCTTTTCCCTGATGTTACCTGCCATCCATCCTTGTGCTTCTGTATTATTTTGCTTGGTGATCTCCCCAGCTCACTTATCTCTATGCAGATGATTCTGCTCTAACATTTCTCCTGACAATGGTTCTTACTTCTCCATCTCCTGACTGGTATCTCCTACTGGATACTCCATAGACATCTCCAGAAATGAACCCATCTTCCCCTCAAACTGTCCCTTCTTCCAAATTTCCCCATTATTGCCAAGGTTACGACTACTCTCCCAGCCACTCAGGCTTTTACACCTAGACATTGTATTGGACTGCTGATTCTTTCCCTGCACCCCCTATCCAGTCAGTTGTCAAATCCTGTCTATTCTACCTTCATAAAACTCAGAGACACCCACTTTCACCACATCAGAGCAGGCTCACCTCACATTTAGACTATTGTAATAACCTTCTAGTTGATCTTCCTGCCTCAAGTCTCTCCCAGTCCAATCATCTTCCATTCAGATGCCAAATACATCTTCCTAAAGTACAGCTCTGACACTCTCCCCTCAATCCTATAAATCACAATGGCTCCTTATTATCTCCAAGACCACATATATAATCATTTGTTTGGCTTGTTTATGTCTGACTCTTAATGAACCCATTTGGGATTTCTTCTCTGACACTCTCCACCCCATTCTATAAACTACAGTGGCTCCCTATTACCTCCAAGACCAAATATATAACCATTTGCTTGGCTTCTTAATGACCCCATTTGGGACTTTCTTCTCTGACATTCTCCCTCCCCCTCATTCTATAAACTATAGTGGCTCCCTATTATCTCCATGACCAAATATATAATCATTTGCTTGGCTTGTTTATTTCTTACTCTTAAGGACCTGATTAGGATTTTCTCGCCAAAGATACTAGAGAAGCTTGCCATTTCCTTCTCCAGCTCATGTTACATATGGGGAAACTGAGGCAAAAAAGTGACCTGCCCAGTCTTCCTGAGTATACCAGACATCTTTTCCCAAGTATATTTAATTCCTCTGCAAGCACTATAATCCAGCTACTGGCCTAGGGCTGCCTAGATGGCTTTTAAAGACCTTCAAAACCTTGCCCCTCCCTACCTTTCCATTCTTCATACACTCTGAATATACTCTCCAATTTAGCAACATTAGCCTTGTTGCTGTTCCTCAGATATGACCCTAACACCCAATTCTGATAATTTTCACAGCCATCTCCCAAGCCTGGAATTCTCCCTGGCTTCCTTTGATTCTCAGCTAACATCCCACCTTCTACAAGAGTCTTTTCCCAATCCCCCTTAATGTCAGTGTCCAGGGACTCTATACATTTGCATATAGTTGTTCACGTATTTCCTCCTCCATTGAGTGAGCTCCTTGGGAGCAGGGACTCTTAATTTTTTTTTACCTTTCTTGCTATTCCTAATGTTCAGCAGTTCCTGGCAAGGTAAGCCCTTAATAAATGCTTAATGAATTAAGGGCTGAGCAGTGACCTGCAAACTTTGCCCCAGTAGTCTGGCCTGGAAGCAACCTGTCTAGCCAGTTTTTGGAAGTCCCAAGTCTGTTCCTGCCTCCAGACTAATAATAGGCCTGATTTGCCTTCCAGGCATCCCCCCTTGCATTCCTCCAAGCCAGTGAAGTCCAGGATCATCCCACAATAGACTGGGGTGGGGCAAGGAGGAAAATCACCCTTCCAGAAAGGTACTGAGGTCATACCTTTTTCTGTTCCAGAAAATGCAGAGGAAGTGCCCATGTACCAATCCTCCTGCCTCTGTAGCCAATCCATTCAAGAGAGACACTGCAAATTCTACGGCAGCACCTTGGAAAGGCAACTAGGGAAAGGCTGTGCTTTCAGAATGTGGAGCCGTGGCTCAAATTGTCACTCTCCATCTGACCCCCTCAAACTTCAGTTACTATCTTCCTGTCTGGACAGCAGTTATCCCAGGGTGGCCATCTCCTCCACATCCTGAACCTCACCCCCAACAATTTAAGGAGTATTTAACTTCCAGAGAGGCACGGTGGTAAATCTAGGGGCATATTCTCCAAGATGGAGACTGAAGGGGTTATCTCTGAATAATATATGATCTAACTGGCCTAGAACACCAGTTGGCACTCTTCTCTCAATTAGGAACAGCTAGCACTTCCACCAATGATTAGATCCCCTATCTGACATCCCATTCAAAAAGGCAGTTCCCACTTCCTTCAGATGTAGGTGGACTGCCCCAAGTTGGTTTTAGGGTCCCCTTGGCCTTTGCCAAGCCAAGAATTCCTGCTCCTCTGATAGATTCGGACCAATGTTTTGGACAGGATCTCTTTACCACCACACAGGCTGGACCAAGGGACTGTCCCCAATCCCCTTCTCCCCGCCCCAGTAGACAGAACCGGAATTCTTTCCCCCAGGAAAAACCAGGCCAGAAAACAGTTAGTTGGGGTTTTTTTTTCAGTTGAATCTTTTTTTTTTTTTTTTATGAAAAAAGATCACACAGAATTCGCCAACAAACAAAATTGCAAAAAAAAAAAATTAAAAACAAAAAAATCCCCCCAAAACAAAACTGAAGTCTGGCTTTCCTTCCCTCGCGATTGTCTGGACAAACCCTTGTGTTTTCCTAGAAGGCGCTGGGGCAGATAAGTGCTTTCTGTCGGGCACGGGTACCCGTGCTCCGTCGGTCGCTCGCTCACTCTCGCTCGCTCGCTCGTTCTTTCAGGCTTCTCTTCTCCCTATGTCCGCACACAGTCCGTTGGGGTGAGTACAGTACACTTTAGGCCTAAGGGGCAGGGTAGGGGCAGGGTGGGGGGTGTGCGTGGAAGTGTGGTGCGTGAGCCCAATGCTTTACAATCACAATCCAACAGGAAATAAAAAATAATATTCTAAACGTCAGACCGTGTTCACTTTATAATTCCATAACTTTTTTTCACAGTTTTAAAAAGTTTATATTTATATATATATTTATATATATTTATATTTATATATATAATTAAAAAGTTGAATCCATTTAAAGACGTATAATACAGGGGGGCTAGAGAGTCTTTTCGGTACATTAAAACTGTACAGGTTAAGAAACAGCATTCTCCTCGAGGCTCTTGGGGAGCCCTGATCCGGGAGAGGGACTGGGGGTGCAGGGGCGAGTGAGGGGGTGTCAATTTCAGCACCATTTGTGGTTCTTCGTAGTGTGAGCGCTGCAAGGTGGGCTTGCCCCTCATCTCTTCCCTTCCCGAGGACGTGCCCCAAGTACCATTGCAGATGAGTCCAAGATCCATCCTCGGGAGCCGTGCTCCCAGGAGTGTGAGGCAATACCCCCGGCCATCCTTAGAGGGAGGGGGCCCGGGATGGGGTGTCCCAAGCAGGTGTCAGTGCACCCCTTTCTGAGTGCAAGGGCAGGGACCCCGGACACTTCTGGCTTTTTTTTTTTTTCATGTTCCCCTCAAGCCTGCGCATTGCACAGGCCCTGTGGGGCAGCTGGGAATTCTCCATGAATAGAGAGGCCACTGAAGCTTCATCTTTAGGGTTGGTGGAGCAGTGTAGCAAGAGGCAGAGATGCAGCTTTCCAACAGGAATTGGGAGAACCTGCTTGGGACCAGCCCCACCATCACCAGTCAACCTCCTCGGTGGGTGATAAGTAGCCTGGGGAGAGGGATGCTGGTATCTGATTCCCCTCAGGCTTGTTCTTCTGGTCACAAACCTCCCCACGGCACTGCCTGGGAGCCAGGCCAGCCCTGAGTTTGGGAAACAGATCTCTCCACCCCAAGTAGATCCGGATTTGGGAGTTTCCTTGGAAGGGTTGGGAAAAGTTCTCATGCAGTTCATGTCCTGAATCCGGGCCTTTTGGGTTCCTTTCAAACCCTTCCCCTCTCACTTGCCTTCTTCTGCCACTCAGAGATCCTGCATTTTGTGGATTTATGAGAAAACATGAATTGCAGGGGCCCTCCCGGCTTGAGTGTCTCTTAGGTTCCTGCTGCTGCTGACCAGACCGCTGCCAAAGACATCCTGACGTTCCTAAAGGGCTGTCCTCCAGGGCCTGGGCAGCAGCCTGCCCACTGTCCACCCCTGCAGCCAAGCATGTCCAAGGTACTCAAGAGAAGCTGGGCTTCCCTCTCCATCCAGGACAACTGGGAGGGTGAGGGAGCATCAGCTGTATATATTTTATATATACCCTGATGGTTCTCCCGTGTCTGTCCCCAGCCAAGGGCACCTCAGGATTCTGAATGGAGGCTGGAGACACACACATACACATTCACACACACACTCACACACACTCTCAAACACTCACACAGAGTCTCCCTCACCGTGGCAGTGATCATGAGAATCTCCCCCCTTTTTTTCCCAGGGGAGGTGAAGGCAGCTGGTCATGAGCCCTTTCTATGCGGGCAGCCGGGTGAGGGGGCCGGCAAAGGGAGTGAGGGGTTAAGGGGGGAAAGTCTGTCCTTGGTGCTGTCTGAAAGCATCTGCAAGTCTCCTTCTCTGCGCATTTGCTGTCGCTTTGTGATGACCCCCCACCCAACGACTCAGAGGTTAGGCAAGTGAAAGAAACAATCATGTCGTCTATATACTCTCTCTCTCTCTCTCTCTCTCTCTCTCTCTCTCTCTCTGTCTCTTTCTCTTTCTTTCTATCCCCTTCTGATCCCTCTGTCCAGGTCAGAGAGATCCTGTTTGGGCTGGCTAGGATCTCTCCCCTTTTCTCAGCAACTCAGCAGATAACTGGGACTCCATCTGTGTTAAAAATCATGCCAGTGGTGGGTTCATAGGTCCCTGCCAGGTAATACAGGTCCTCACTATCTTGATACTTCTTGGTCTTCAGCATCTGCTCATACTGGTCCAAGCCAACCACGAGACACTTATGGGAGACGGTTTGGACATCATTCTCATCCACGTGTGATGACTGGTACAGGGCGCGCTGAGGGGAAATGAGGAAAGATTGATCAAGTTTTATTAAGAATATCACCCTAACCCTACCTAATAATAATGATAATGATAGCTAGCATTTACATCATGGAACTTAAAGGTTTGAAAAGTGATTTACAGTGGATAGAGTAGCAGCCCTGAAGTCAGGAGGACCTGAGTTCAAATCTGATCTCAGACACTTAACACTTCCTAGTTGTGTGACCCTGGGCAAGTCACTTAACCCCAATTGTTCAGGAAAAGAAAAGAAAAGAAAAGAAAAGAAAAGAAAAGAAAAGAAAAAAAAGAAAAGAAAAGAAAAGAAAAGAAAAGAAAAGAAAAGAAAAGAAAAGAAAAGAAAAGAAAAGAAAAGAAAAGAAAAGAAAAGAAAAGGAAAGGAAAAGAAGAGAAAAGAAAGGAAAAGAAGAGAAAAGAAAAGAAAAAAAAATGATTTACATTGTGCTAGCTTATATTATTCTCACAACTACTCTCTGAGGTATTATTATCTTAATTTTACAGATAAAGAAACTGAGTCCCAGAAAAGTTAAAAGTGATTTGCCTAAGATCATATACCTAATTATATGTCTGAAAGAGGAAATGAACGCAAATCTTCAGTCAAAATCTAGCATTCTGCATACTACTCTATCCACTTACCTGCCTTATGATGAACAATGCTCTTAGCTTGTCATTTCAAAAGCTATGTTTTTTATGTGCTAGACCAGTGGTTCTCAAAGTATGGTCTAGAGAATCCTGGGGATCTCTGAAACTCTTTTAGAGAGTCTACAAATTCAAAAATAGTTTTTATTTCCAATATGGTAAATGTCTATAAATATAACTCAGATAAACAAAAATGCTTTGGAGAGATCCTTAATAATTTTTCATAGGATAAAGATACTGAAAACAAAAGTGCTAGACTTTTCACTATAAGCAGGTTCCCCAAAAGTAGCTACTTACTATATTAGATTACTTGCTGTCTAAGGGAGGTGGGGTGGCAGAAGGGAGGGAGAAAAATTTGGAACACAAGGTTTTGAAAGAGTGAAGGTTGAAAATTATCTTTGCATGTGTTTTGAAAATAAAAAGCTATTAGTTTTGAAAAATCAGCTTCATAAACTTAAATCTGTAAAGTCAATCATATTTCAAATTTCCTGGAGTTAGACAGGTGATCTGGAAGGAACTTTCTAGTGAATTTTCCTGCAAAGTAATCTCCTAATTTGCTTTGTACTATCAATCCAAATATTCATGGCTTAAAGAAGGGACCAACCAGAGGCAGCTAGATGGTGCAGTGGATAGACTGCTGACCCTGAAGTCAAGAGGACCCCAGTTCAAATCCAGCCTCAGACACTTAGTACTTCTACTGCTCTGAATAGAAAGGCTGTCTGGGAGGATAAACCACTAATATTCATAATGCACTTTTAAGGTTTGCAAAACACTTTAAAAACATGGTCTCAGTTTATTCTAAAAGCCCTGGGAGGTAAGTATAGCTATTATACCCATTTTTAAAGATGAAGAAACTGAGGCGAAAAAAAAAAAAAAAAAACTTTGTTTGAATTGCTCAGTTACACAGCTAACAAATGTTTGAGACCAGACTTAAACTCATATTTCCTAATGAAGCCGAGTAGGATACAAGGAATCGTAATAAGTCATCTGGCTCTTCATGTCAGAAAAGCATGGGTCTCTTTTCATTACTGTCAGAATACTTAGCTTCTAGTGAATAACATGTTATCAAATACTGAAAAACCAGCTCTCCAGGGAAAAAAAAAAAAAAGAAAACTATTCATTTTAAATTTAAACTACATCATAACTATCTTCTCCATCACTGTATTAAATAAAAAACACATGAAACTTGATTTGTAGCATTTGCTGATTTTCAAAGTGCAAATGCTCAAGCTGAAAATTTAACAACCAGCTCTTTCCAGTTAGTTTGAGCTGGCTCCAGGCCATGCCTGCTTCCAGTCCTGACTCTGCCATTTACCTCCTTGTATAGATAGGAGTGGGTCTTTTACCTCTCTGGTTTTCAGCAGTGGTTTGAGTGGATAAAACGTCACACTTAAAAGTCTGGAATTACTTGTGTTGAAATCCTAATTCTTTTTTTTTTTTTTTTTTTTTTTTTGCTGAGGCAATTGAGGTTAAGTGACTTAGTGCCCAGGGTCACACAGCTAGGAAGTGTTAAATGTCTAAGTCTGGATTTGAACTCATGAAATTCTACATCTGACACATACTGGTTGCATTAACCTTTGAGGCTCAGTTCCCTTAACTGTAAAATGAAGAGACTTGACTAGTGGCTGTTAAAAGTTTCCTTTCATCTCTGAATCCATGACCCCACGACTGAGTGGAGCTGGATTTGAGTTCTGCCTCCAATGCTCTAAGTTCTCTTCTCTCTTTCGGGGGGAGCTGGCTCTCCACCTGGGAGATTCCCTGCTCCTCTCAGAGCAGACGCTACAGAGCCTAGACTTGTTTCGCTTTTACCTACCTCCATGAAGTCCTTCCTCTGGCTGGAGGTCTGCAGGGCGGTGGGGATGCTCCTCTCTGACTTCTGATCCCAGCGCTGTTTCCCAAAGCAGGAACGAGAAGAAATCAGTGAGTTTCCCTGAATGAACGCAGATGATGAGCCAAGGTTGCTCCTTGCAGCCCACCCCAAGGATCCAGAAGCCCAGCCAAACTAAGGACAAACTGCTCTACCTAATGGCCACTCTTGAATTGATCCCTATTTCCAAGTCACCTTGATCACAGACCTGGACCTCACTGGCTTCCCTACGCTATGTAGGGGCACAAAGGTGCCCGGGAAGCACCAAGGTGACACTGCCCTCCCATCTCTAGAGGATGCCCCAGCTAAAGCAGTGATTCCCCAGTCATTATCTACCATAGACATTTTGGAGGACACAAGAAGGAGCAAATGCTCCCAATAAACAGTCTACATCATGGGGTCTTAACCCTTTTTCTGTGTGATCATCCCTCTGGCAATCTGGTGAGGGCTACAGACTCCTCAGAAGGCTTTCAAATACAAAAATAAAATATACATAAGATTACAAAGGAAAACTATTATACTGAGATAGTTATGAAAATATTTCCTAAAATCAATTCAAAGTGAGGCACTTAGCTGGCACAGTGAATAGAGCACCAGTCTTGGAGTCAGGAGGAACTCCATTCAAATCTGGCCTCTGAAACTTACTAGTTGTGTGACAAAGGGAGGGAAGGGGGGGAGACAGAGACAGACAGACAGACAGAAAGAGAGGGAGAGAGAGAGAGAGAGAGAGAGAGAGAGAGAGAGAGAGAGAGAGAGAGAGAGAGAGAGAGAGAGAGAGAGAGAGAAAGGAGAGAGACAGATAGACAGACAGACAGACAAACAGAGACAGATAGACAAAGAGAGAGGGAGGGAGACAGAGGCAGAGAGACAGAGAGGGAGAGAGACTGACAGAGAGACAGAGAGAGAGAGAGGAGAGGGAGAGGGAGAGAGAGAGAGAGAGAGAGAGAGAGAGAGAGAGAGAGAAAGGGAGAGAGAGAGAGACACAGACAGACAGACAGACAGACAAACAGAGACAGATAGACAAAGAGAGAGGGAGGGAGACAGAGAGAGGCAGAGAGACAGAGAGGGAGAGAGACAGACAGAGAGACAGAGAGAGAGAGAGAGAGAGAGAGAGAGAAGAGAGAGAGAAAGGGAGAGAGAGACAGACAGACAGACAAACAGAGACAGATAGACAAAGAGAGAGGGAGGGAGACAGAGAGAGGCAGAGAGACAGAGAGGGAGAGAGACAGACAGAGAGACAGAGAGAGAGAGAGAGGGAGACAGAGAGTGAGACAGACAGACAGAGAGACAGACAGACAGAGAAAGAGAGAGAGAGAGAGAGAGAGAGAGAGAGAGAGAGATTCAAGAACCTGAAGTTAAGAACCAAGCCCATGTATGTCCATTTAATAGCAAAGAAAACTTCTCCAGAACTAGAGTCCAACTGTAATTCGAGTTTCCTTTAGCTAATGATGACTTCAGGCCAGAAGTTAGAGCATGGGTGATAGAAAGCATGTTATTTCATACCAGACCAGTGACTTCACTGGGGCAGGGAATTCTCCAACAGGCAGCTATCCTGCAAACTCAGTCTCTCTCTGAAAGTTGCCCAGGACTCTGAGAGGTTAGTGAGATTTAACCTAGGATCTCCTGGCTCTGAGGTCCTCTCTCTAGTCAATTAGGATAACATAAAGCAGGGGGTGCAGGATTTAAAAAAACAAATTGTGACAACTGTACTTCAATATAATCAGTTACCCTTGTAATCCTGTGTATTGTAGTTTATGCATTTATTAATAAGAGCTGTAATTTATATAGTGATTTAAAGTTTACAACACTCTCTACAAACATTGTTTCATTTTTTTTTAGGATAACATGTGATTGTGTTGGACTACTCACCATGTAGGGGAGGGATTGGGGGGAAGCAGGGAAACAGAAGGTTTTGCGAGGGTCAGTATTGAAAAAATTACCCATGCATATGTTTTGTAAATAAAAAATTATAATATAAAAAAAGGGATAACACATGATTCTGAGAAGGATCCATAGATTTCACCAGATTACCATGGCATGAAGACTAAGATCACTGCTGAATCTCATACCACGAGGAAGATTGCTGAAGATGGACCTGGCCACTTGGATTTCCTATGGATTCACTATCGGTATGGAGGCTATAGAAGATTTCCCCCATCTCCCCCTGGAGACTACTGTCCGCTTGGTTGGCTTGGCCACTTTGTTTCTTGGGAAGATTTCCTGTGCCCCACGTGCCTTGAGGACAGGGCCCAAGATTTTCCTAGAGCTTCGTGCCCTCGGACAACCCCTTGGCTATTTTTCTTTTGGAGGGGGGAACCAGAGCTTTAGAGCTGGCTCTTGCTGGGGAGAGGGGGGGAAAGGGAGACCACCACCTACCTTGCCTTCGTGGAGCTTCTTGCCGGGGTTGGTCTCCTCAGGATGGTAGAACCACTTCACCCTCACCACCATGTTGTTCCCCCACGACTCCCACATGCTCTGGATGCGACCGATGTAGGGCAGGTTGGGCCGGCCAGCCGACAGGAAGACCGCACAGTCGCCAATACGGATGATCTCTTTCCCCCGGACGATGGCCTTGTAAAAGAGCTTCCTGGCCTTGCCCTTCATGCCCCGCCTCTGTGGAGAGCCACAAGTACCGGGTCATGGCTGTGGGGGCTTGCACCGGAAGGGCATCAGTCGTCCCCCCCAGGCAGGGGCCTTTTATGTCCCGGGTACTGCAGTGGCGAGCACGAGGGAGCCGTCCCAGCTCCCAGGAATTTATGGGAGGGCTGTTCGGCTGTCTCAGTGCTATCTCGAGTCAAGGTGAAGGCAGGGATTCTGAGCCTAGGCCCGTACGGCTTTCTGTTTTTAAATCTTTCAAGAACTCTTTTTCCACATAACTGGTTTCCTTTGTGATCCAAAACATTAAAATATAACGCACAAAGGAGTCCTTGAGGGGGACCGTTACACACCAAAAAGCTGAGACTTCCAGAGCAGACACTTTGTGTCTCGGGACAAGACCTTTTTGTGGCTCAGGTACCCCCCGGGAGGTGGGATGCACATTTTCTCTCCCACCCACTCTTTGACTGCCTGCATAAACAAGATATTCCCTTGGGCTCCGCGGCTGAATTAAAAGGAACAGGATTTCTTATGGTTACTGTTACCCGGAGGATGGAGGATTAGGCTACGCCACTGATTTAACAAAGGGTAACAGTTGGGCCAAGGCCGGGGTTAGGTTGGCTCCCAGATGGCAATAAGAGTCTTGTTTCAACAGGTCAGAGTCAAACTCCCTTGGCACTATTAACAATCTCTTAGCAAAAAAGAAGGGGGGGGGCCCACAGTGGGAAGGGGTTAGTTAACATGCTCTTGGGCCTGGAAAGGTCTATCCACCCTTTAGGTGAAGGGGAACGCGGAGCAGATCAGTGGCCAGCTCTGCAACTCCTTTCCTGTTCACTGGCCAGAATGGGGCAGGAGGACCTGCGGTGGACAGCCCGCAAACCTTCCACAGGGGGGACATGCAAGGAAGACACTCTGTGGGGGGGCCAAACCCTGCTTTTCATAATAAATGGATTTGTGAAATTGTGTGTAAACTGCAACTGCTGTTAACTGAGTCATTTTAGCTGCACTAGTTTCATGGAAAAATTCTAGCTAAAGATTTTGGCAAAGCGTAGGATCATCTGATTGATTGCTCTGCATGTCACGGAGGTCCATTCCCCTGCCTCTGAGCCTCAGTTTTCTCAGCTGTAAAATGGGGAGGTTATACTAGATGACCTCTGAGATCTGTTCCTGGTTTGAATCTAAGTCCAGCAATCCAGGACCTTCACACCTCGGAGAGATGCCCTAAAAAACGTGCTCAATAAAGCTATTTTTATCATCGACAAGGCCGCTCTGCAAGGGTCCTTCCTTCAGTGACTACAAGGGCCCGGGGGGAGAGTCATTACCTGAGTGGGCTTGCCGAACCACTTCCACAGCTGCCTGGCCGGGAGGAAGGCGGCGATCTTGGGCCGGTTCTCCACGGACGGCAGCCTCTGCCGCTTGGCCAGCTCCTTGGTGGTGGGCAGGTGGATGCCCTCCCGCTTCTTGGGGCGGCTCTTGCTGCCCCCGGGCTGCGCCTTCGGGGCCGGGGTGGGCGGCTGCTGAGGCTGCTTCTTGCCCTCAGGGTGAGAGGAGGTCCGAGATTTCCCAGCCTGCTTGGCCGCCTTGGCAGGAAGGTCTGGCTGGACAGAGGGGCCGGCCTGGGCCTCCTCGACCGTCTCGTCGTCTGAGCTGCAGGAGGAATCGTCTGTCGTGGAGGAGGAGGAGGAGGAGGAGGAGGAGCTGGAGCTGGAGGAGGTGGAGGAAGAGGAGGAAGAGGAGGAAGAGGAGGAGGAAGAAGAGGAGGAGGAAGAAGAGGAGCTGCTGCTGCTGCTGGAGGAGGAGGAGGAGGAGGAGGAGTTGGATGAAGACATCGGGCTGGAGGCCCGGGAACTGGAGGAGCTACTGTCCTCCCCACGGGCGTCCCCCCCATTCTTGTCCCCTTCCTCTTCCCCTTCAGTCTCTGAACTGCTGCTGCTGCTGCTACTGCTGCTGCTGCTGCTCTCGGACTCCTCTGCCGCGTCTGCAGCTTCGGCACCCCCCTTGTCCTTCTCCATGGAGGCCAGGGGGTCCCCAGAGCCGTCAAACTTGCCCGCAAAGCCGGGAACCAGAGGGTCCTCTTCGGGGGCCTTGCCGCGCACGGCCTTGGCCTTCGCCTCAGAGCCCCCCAGGGAAGAGTAGCCACTCAAGGCCACGAGGCTCTTGCACTCCCGGCGGCCGTTCAGACCCGAGTCCTCCAGCATCATCATGGCCTCCTTTGTCTTCTTGCTCTTAGGGGAGGTCACCCCCTCGTGGTCCAGCTTGATGAGAAGCTCGCTGTCCGCCGGCCTCCTCGAGCCCTTGGAGGCCGAGCCAAACTCGGCCGCCTCCTCTGCCCCTCTGCCCTTCTTCCCTTTCGATCTCCCCGAGGAGGGGCTGTCAGCCGCGCTGAAAGCAGTCAGCTCCCCATAAGCCTCCGGGGCCAGCGTGCTGGCGAATGCGGGCGTCTGGAAAGCAGGAGCCGCTGGGCCGTGCAACTTGGGGGGCAGCCTCATCTTGGCGGCTTTGCTGCGCTTCTCCTCGGGGAGACCCGTCGGGTTCTTCTTGGAGTTCTTGGTGCCCGCCTTGCCCAGGGTGCCTGGCTTCTCGGGAGTCAAAGGGGGCCCTGGAGAAGGGTCGGTCTGGGCCACCTCTTCTGGGAGACTCGCCTCTTCTGGGAAGGGGGAGAAAACAGACATGCTAAAGGCCACATCAAAAGCGGGGGGCCCTTTCACGGGGCTCTCCATCAGCCGCAGGGACGCAGCTGAGCGCTCCGGAGCCCGGCCCCAGCTGCCGCGCCAGCTGCCACCCTGGGTTACTCAGCCGAGTCAGAAATCTCCAAGTCAATGGGGGACCCTGAGATGCCCCCCAGCCACCCGGCAATATGGCTCAGTGGGGTGGGGGGAGTATTTAAAGAGATTTCTTCAGCCAATATGGGGAAGCTCTTTTACCCATAAGTAACTATTAATGGGAGTCTCCAACAGCTTCTCCCTAGTTGGGGACTCCTAATCTTACTTATTCTCCCGGCACTACGGCCACAAGGAAAAGCAACAAGAAGGAAGAAGACATGAACTGACGCTGAGAGAAACAAGAAGAAAGAGGAATTCACCGTGCATAACAACAAGAATGTGCGATGACCAACTAGGAAAGACCTGGTTCTCAGGTCAGTGATCCAAAGCACTCCCAATAGACTTTGGATAGAAAATGCCATCTGCGTCCAGAAAAACATCTAAGGAGACTGAGTGTAAATCAATACATGCTATGTTCACTTCTTTTTTCTGGTTTTTTTTTTTTTTTAATCTCTTCCATGGTTTTTCCCTTTTGCTTTTCTTTCCCAACATGCTTCATAAAGCATTAAGTATTAAAAACAAAAAGAATTTACTAGGGGAAAAAAAGAGAGAGGAGAGGAAGGTGAATATGATTTCCAAAGATGAACAGCCAAAAAAGCACAAGAGTTTGTCATAGTGGGTCAGACCCATGGAGCCCCCAGATCAAGCTTCTGTTGCCGACTGAGGGCCCAGGGAATGTGCAACAAGAGGGCCCAACTGCCTCCCCTACCCCAGCCTCTTTTAGCCTCCATTTATGTCAAAGATTCTGACCTTCGTGAGACTACGCTTGCTCCTTTGGAAGGTTAAGCGGCGGGTTCCCCCACAATACTTATAGCAGTCTACTCACTATTCAAGAAAGCAGACCCTGGATGCAAAACAGACCACTGCAAACGGACTTTGGAAGGAAGGTTGTAACATTTAGTGGCTGCTCAAGACCAGAGAGTGTTCAGTTTGCTCATGGTTAAAAACGAGGGGGATAGATAACACGGCATCTAAGATTCTTTGGCCCTTAGGCCTAGGATTTTATGAAACAGCCTGCCACTGAATTCTCTGAGACTCAAGTCTCTTCATCTGTAAAATGGGGGGAACTGGACTGGATCATTGCTGTGTTCCTTTCCAGCTCTGGAGGAAGCTCAGTGGTGCAGGAGATAGAACACCAATCTAGGAATCAGGAAAGCCTGAATTCAAATCCTTGCCATAGAAACATACCTGATCACTTAATTTTTAGCCTCAGTTTCTGTATTAGGGATAATAATATCATCCATTTCACAGGATTATTGCAAGGATCAGGAAAAAAGATATTTGTAAAGCATTTTGCTACAGATAATATGAATGAGACCTATGATCTTGTGATCAGAGAATAAGCAAGAATCCTCTGTAAGGAGGAAGGAGAACACAAAGCTCAGGGCCTCCGGTCCAACTTACCACCTTTGCCCTTGGTGCTGGGTTTCCGCCCACGACCTTTGCCCTTAGCACCAGATTCCTCTGACCCCAGGGAGCTGCCGTCTTTTCCTTCTCCAGCATCCTTGCTGGATTTCCGACTTCGACGTTTAGCACTGGGCACGAGGAGGGCAGGGGAGGGCTCTGCACCTGTGGAAGCAAGTACAGGAGAGGCTCAGAAGCCACTGTGCCCTCAGGCACAGGAGCCAGAACACAACAGGCTGGGGCTACCCTCTGGCACTCCCATGCACAGGGACCCTCTGGATCCCCCCCAGCATGCTTGCTCTTCCCCGGCCTTCCCCTCCACCTGGAGCTCCCTCACTGCAAGCTCAGGGTTTATGGGCCTCTGTGGGGAAAAAAGGGACTTTCTAACCATTTGATAGGTTCTGGGAATCCCCCTATTAAAATGTACACCTACCCCACCCCAGGGAATCCCCAGACTAATATCCCCTCCATTTCTGCATTTTCCATTCATGAAGGTGTACGCTGAGATTGCCCACAGCTCTCAGGAAGGATAAACAACAGGACCAAAGCAGCCATTAGGCTCCCCAGGGGGAAGAGAATAGAGCCAGCAGGCTTCTCAAAATGCGTAAACGGGCTTCAAAGGCAGCCTAGCCTTGTCTTGGGTCAGGCCTAGAAATGGAGAGCCACTTCCAGAGAGGTCACAAAGGTCCATGTTGTGCTTCCCTGGGACTCCCTCCTGTTAGAAGGGAGCCGGCCCTAGGAAGCTCAGGACAACTGAGGCCGGCCCGGGGGATGGCACGGGGGAGGGAGCCCACCCGATGGGGAGCCGGGCCTGGGGGGGCCTGGGACAACCGAGGCTGGCCCGGGGGATGGCACGCAGAGGGGAGCCCCTCCGACGGGGAGCCAGGCCTGGGGGGACTTGGGACAACTGAAGCTGGCCCAGGGGATGGCACACAGAGGGGAGCCCGCCCAACAGGGAGCTGGGCCTGGGCCCGGAGGACGGCACGGCCCAGAGAAGCAACTAACAGTCAGGTCCCAGGCCAGACTGGCAGCCTCCCGGGGCCTCTACCCCCACTTACACTGAATCTTGTAGTCTGGTGGCAGAAGACGGATGTGAGATAAGGGAATACGCCCAGTGTCCCCATCATCAAATTCTACCGTGATCAGATCCCCATCTTCCTCAAGATCCAGGGCCCCTGAGGGAAGAGAGGTAGAGGGAGTCATTACAAGGGACCTCACACTTGTCTGGCCTCAAATTGTAGAAGAGAAAGAGAGAGAGAGAGAGAGAGAGAGAGAGAGAGAGAGAGAGAGAGAGAGAGAGTGTGTGTGTGTGTGTGTGTATGTGTGTAAGGCAGGAAGACATACAATACCCAGCCCCAAATGGCTCCTAAAGTAATCAGTTCCCACATAAAATGACCTCCAGGAGGATGAAGGACAAGTCAATGATTCAGAGCACTTAGATTCTATTTTGGGGTCAACAACTAACTTGACTTTATGAGTCAGTTTCTCCACCTATAAAGGGGGAACAGTAATACGGTGGGTATTCTGTGATTTTTTTTTTTAAAGCGCTCATTATGTAAAATTCAACTAAATCAATTCACAAGAATTCTCTGGGTGCAGCGCATGGGAAGGGGAGGGGAGAGCTGTTAGAATGTGACTGCTAATTAGTCCCTTGTCCTTTACGATGTTAAGATCTCAGGATGGTATTGGATGGAAGTGTGATGTCCACCCCCTACACACACACACACACACACACACACACACACACACACACACACTCTCTCTCTCTCTCTTCCAGCACAAGAACCAGCAACAGTGGAATCCTGGGTCTGGGAAGGCAAGTTAAGACTTCATTTTTTTATCCTAGGATGCTATGAATCAATCAACAAGCAAAAGCTTTATTGGTGCCGGCCCTACAGTGGGAATATAAAAACGGCACACACATACAAATAAAACAATAACCCCCCTCCCCAAAAAAACCTCACGGTCTTTACCCTCAAGAAGCTCTCATTCCAACAGAGGAGACAAAAATGGGAATAAGTGGGCTGTGTAAATGGACAATGTATCATAGGGAAAGCATGAGCAGCAGCGGAAACCAGTTCCAGTAGAAACACAGATGAATTTAAGGACCATCGTAAAGACAGAGCTGAATCAGGAGTTTAAGACTTTTTTTGACATTGATACAAATGACTGAGAAAACTGGTGATGAATTTGAGGACCATAATGAGGGCACAGCTGAATCAGGAATTCAAAACTTTTTCTGACAATGATGACTGAGAAAACTGGTCAGACAAGATGGTGGATGGGGTACGGCTTACCTCGGACCACAGTGCCAGGATAGAGACAACGGTACTGCTGGCTCCAATAAGCTGCAATCCTGGTTCCCTCAGGCAAGAATCTGATTGACGGTGGCTTCACATCTATGATCTGTGGGAGGGGGGCAACAGGATAAATACACTGAGGTCTCCTTGGGCTACCCTGAAAAAAAATGCTCCCTGTCTGTCCCTAATATTTCCTGGGTTCTCCTCATCAGGGTTTAGCTACTAGCTTCCAGACCAGATCCAGACTCTTTGTAGAGTTATCAGTTGACATTAGTGGGAATTCCCTTCATGATAATGGGGAAGAATATAGAATACCCTTACCAACTCACCCAGAAACTGAAAAAAAATCACCTATTAGGCATGGATGTCCAAAAATCAGTTCTTTTCCAAAGATGAAAAGCTTTTAATATTTTTTTCCCTATATTTCTCCTCCCTCATTCCCTTGAAGATCAGATTTTTGGGATACATTGAGGTTTTGCTGATTTCCTTCCTCCTTTCACTTTTAAACTTTTTGTTCTTAAAAATTATTTCTTATAGAGAATGGCTCTCTGGGAAGGAAAGGAAAAGAGAAAAGGATAATGGGGAAATTTAAGTAATATAAAAACAAAAAATATCAATAAAAATTTATTTAAAAAAAAAAAAAAAGCTGGGGGTCATGAGGAGAGTCTTTGTTCTAATTCAGTGCTTCTTCCAAAGGATTAGGAAAAGGAAAAGCCTTAAATTTTCTCTATGTTTCTCCATGGAATGATTACTATATGCTTCCTCTGTAACTTTCTTCCTCCTCTATTCCAAATCCTCCAATCAAAGGAAAAGGTCACATTCACTCACCGCTTCTTGAAGGAGCTGCTCCAGACAATAGATGTGGGGCCGGTTGCCCCTCTCTCCTTCTACCACCACTCGGTATCTAAAATACCAGATCAGTGTACGTGTCAAGCCACTGGGAAACTCATCAATATTGAAAGCTTCCTTCATTGCTTTCAATGAATTCATTCAATTTAATTCCAACCAGTACTGCAATTTCTTTGGTCCATCATTGAATTCAGTTGTTCTGACATCACCATGCCCTCCATCCCCATGACACAGCTCCCTTCTCTTCCAGCTTCCTTCCATAGAGACTGTTAAATGAAGGTCACTTTCCCTCTGACTATACCATGGATGGGTCAAATGATGTCTAAGGAAGAGCCCTTAAATGAAGTCCTTTCCTCTTCCATGCCCCATTCCCTTAATCTCCATGGATCATTACCCTGGGTCTCACCAAGTAGGTGTGTTTTAATGGTACTTAATGGGAGAGGATCAAAGCAATAGAAGAAGAACCTCTAAGAGAATCTTAGATGATAGGCAATTAATTGAGAGGGAGAATATCTTTTTGGATAAGCAGGCGAGCGTAGGTATAAAACATCAAATGTATGTCGGGCTCAGTTGATATGTTTAGTTGGTTTGCTGATCTGCTCTTTTTCTCTCTTCAAAATCTTTGGAACTAGTTAGGGATATATTTGGAAATGAAAGTAATAGAAAAAATAAAGGGACGATTTTTAAGATACCTGGAAAGATTTGTATGACCTGAAGTAGTGTGAAGTGAACAGAACTGGGAGAAATCTTTGTTGCTGTTATGCAATAATATTATACAACAACTTTGTAAAGACAAACAACTTTCAAAAACATAAGATCTTTTATCAATATAGAGATCAATTCTGATTCCAGAAACCCAAAGGGAAATATGCTATCTCTTGAGAAAGGAGGATGGACTCAGGGGGCAAAAGAAGATATATTTTTGGATATGGCCAATTTGAAAATTTGTTTTGCTTGGCTATGTACTTTTGTCTCCAGATCAGAGTAGGGAGGGAGAGGGGAGAAGTAGAGAATAAACTTTTGTTATTAGGCAAAAAAATTAATATTAAAAAAGGAAAAAAATAAATTATAAGATTTTAAATAATTAAAATATTGGTTCAAGCTGATAGCATAGCCTAGCAACTTGATTCTTCAAAAGTGTGGAACACCTGGCTTCCTTAGCTCTAGCCTCTCACTTGGCCCTAGCCACCCTTTAGCATTATTAACGGTAATGACCTGGGGTTACTATTTACCAATATAGAATGAGTGTGTTATGATAGTGAGTTCTAGGAATAAAGATAGAAACGAATATGCTGGAGCCAGTTCAATTTTCAGTGTGAGCATTTATTCCTTACTTAACCATAAACCATAAAAAGATATAAATCAAGCCTTGGTTGTTTTGTGAATTGCCTGGATTTAAGAGAGTGAAAGGGAAAATGCTAATAACAATAGTAATAGCTAATATTTAAATAGCACTTACTATGTGCCTGGCACTGTGCTAAACATTTTACAATTACTTATCTCATTTGATTCTCACAATAACCCTGCAAGGAAGGTGTTATTATCCCTACTTTACAGATGAGGAAACTGAGATAAAAATTAAGCAATTTGCCTTTCTAGTCAATATATGTTAAGAAAGGGGACTTGAAATGGTCTTGCTGTCTTTTAAGAAGTTGTCTCTCTACCCACTGCACCAGCTATCCTCTCATTGCCTCTCCCTGTACACACTCCTATAATACTATTAACAAATGTTTTTGTGAATTAAGTTGGGTGGTTGAGAAGAACTAGGCCATTGATTAATTAATTATACAGGAACTCCTCAGTCTAATGAAGCCATGATCTAGACCAGGAATTCCAAACCTGGGGTCTAGGAATTTGCTTTTTGAAAATATTTTGATCACTCAATTAAAGCCATGATCTAGATTAGGAGTTTCAAATATGGGGACTAAGAATTTGCTTTTTAAAAATATTTTGATCACTCTATTTCATAGTAATTCATTTTCTTTGATTCTATACATTTTATTTTATGTACTTAAAAACATGATTCTGAGGGGTCCTTAGCTTTCACTAGATCCTGATCTATTAAAAGGGTTTTCATCACTGCCAAGGAGAGCTTCCTCAGTCCCCCAGACCTTTGGGAAATCTGACAAGCTTGAACCAGACTCCAATGATAAGGCTATCCTCCAGCCGCTCACGTCATTTTTTCCTTCAAGGTCTTGTTTTCCCCTGTTTTGGGATTCCTTCTGGCCCTGGGTGTGTGGTGGAGTGTGACTTGCCCGGCCCCTTGTCAGGGCCCCCTACCTTTAACCTTTGCCTAGGATAGGAGGAGGGACCCAGGACCCAGCTCCTCCCATAACTCACATGTCAGGCGAGTGGACCGTCTTCACGTGCCCAGCGTACAACAGCTTGTCATCCATAGGGATGAGGACCCGCAGTCCGTCCTTCAGCTCATCCTTGTCAATGATACAGGATCGAGGGGCTGTGGGACAGGGAAGGGACAGCAGGAATGAGCCACCCTGTTCCCCAATCAGAAGGATCTGAGTCAGCAGAGAGAAATGGTGTCTGTCCAGGGAGGATTTATTACTTGTCACCAGATGAATGGCAGCCTTCCTACTCAGCAGAATGCAGGGAACCTCAATTAGGAAGCCTCTCACTTGCCTTTTTTCTTCCCACGAGTGAACTCCTTGAGCTAGCTTCTCTCCCCCTGGCTTGTGGAGCAGCTGGCTCCACAGAAATGCTTATTTCCCCTTTCCTGTTCTTTCTCCTATTTGATCTTTTGAGAATGTACACTGTGCAAAATCACCCCCAGGCCACTAATACATCAAATGGTTTCCTGCAGCCCATTCTCAATTATTCATGAGGGGGGGAAAGGGAAAGGTGACACAGACCTAGAACTGAACCTGGGATTCTCATTAATACACAGTCCTCTCAGACAAGGAAACTCCTCCCATGGATACAGGTCAGCATCTCTGTAACTTATGGTCTTGGGGAATTGCCTAGGAACCAAGAAGTGCTCTTCGGTGATATATACAGAAGCTCCCCGTGAGTAGGGAAGACAAAACCATTCAGGTACAAACAAGATAGAGAAGTTGGAGATAATCATCGCCTGCCATTGAGAGGGATCAGGAAAGCTTCCTCTGGAAGGGGGCATTTTAGCTGGGACCCTCACAATCACCCCAGGGTGCTGTTATTATCTCCATTTTGTAGTTGAGGAATTGGAGACAAAAACAAGTTAAATGATTTGCCTAGAATCACACAACTGGCACAGTCTGGAAGCAGATTTGAACTCAGGTTTCCTGACTTTTAGTCCAGACAGTGATGGCATTTCCTCTACCAATGCAGCTTACCGGCTCTGTGACTCATAGTCTTACAGTGCTGGCTAGGGAAATGTGCCCAGGATCACAGAGCCAGTACATGGAGGAGGTAGGACTAACAGCTAGATCTTTCAGGCTTCAGGGCCATTCTCTATCCACCAAGCCAACCGTGACCAGTGGATTGTGAGCTCCTTGAGAGCAGAAACTCTTCTTGGCTTTATAGTATCTTAGTGTTTAGCAGTAACTGGCGCTTATTAAATACTTGGTGACTTGACTTGTTGGCTTGTGTATTTCAATTGCACTTACTTAACATAGCTGTTCTTTTCATGGATTTTTGACATACTATGGACAATGCTGGGGCTGGGTAGTCCCTGTAGATCTCCTCAGCACCCAGGAGCATTAGTCACTTTCAAAATGTCCAATGGACTAATATATTTCAGGTCAATCAGAATAAATATTGATGGAGTTTTGTCTTCTACTTCCCTCCCTTTCCCACTTGGGAAGTGTCATAGGGCAAACAATAAGCAGTCAAAAGATCTTTCCTATAGTTTCAAGGCTGCTATTAACTATCATCCAAATGGTTTCTCTGCAAAAAGCTCTCAGTAAGCTCGAATGGTTCCCTATTACCTTTAAGGCTCAAACACTAAAATCCTGCTTGATATTCAAAGGTCTTTATAAACTTCTTCCTCGCACCCATCATTTTTCCTGGGTTTTTTTTATGCCTTAGACCCCCTCCTCTTTCCAGTGTCTGTATGGTACTGGACTTCTGCTGCTCCTCAAACAAAGCACTCCATCTCCAGACTCTGGACATTCTCACTGATTGACCTCCACCCCCTTTCATTTCCTTCTCCTAGCTGGTTTTCCTAAGGTTTTTTCAAATTCCATCTAAAATCCCACCATCTCAATTCCAATGGACTTCACATCTGGAGAAAGAACTATGGAGACTGAATATAGATCAAAGCATAGTATTTTCACCTTTTTGTTGTTGTTGTTGTTTGTTTGCTTGGGTTTTTTTCTTTCTTGTGTTTTTTTTTTTCTCTTTTGATCTGATTTTTCTTGCGCAGCATGATGAATATAGAAATATGTTTAGAAGAATTGCACATGTTTAATCTATTTCGGATTGCTTGCTGTCTTGGGGAGGAGGAAGGGAGGGAGAGAGGGAGAAAAATTTGGAACACAAGGTTTTGCAAAGGTGAATGTTAAAAACTATCTTTGCACATATTTGGAAAAATAAAATACTACTTAAAATAAATAAAGTGCTACCTTCTATATGGGAAGCATTTCCCAATATCCTTTAATACTATTGCTTTCCCTCTGTTGATTATTTCCAATAATCCTATAAATAGCTTTTTTAAACATAGTTTTTTTTTTGCATGTTCTCTACCCCTTTTGACTATAATCTCTTCAAGATTATCCCCAAGGATGAGCACAGTGAGAGGAACATAGTAGGCACTAAATAAATGTTTGTTGACTAAGAGGAACATAGTAGGCACTAAATAAATGTTTGCTGACTAAAAGTTCAGAAACTAAAATTCTGGAGTACACACCTTGCTCATACTCATTTTCATTTTCAGTGAATTGACTTACAGTCTATAGAGCATTCAAAGATGAGGCTTTCCAGGGGCTTATTCATCAATAAGATTTGAGGGCCTTCTCCAGTTATCCTGATCTATATCTGGCCACTGGACCCAGGTGGCTCTAGAGGGGAAAGGGAGGCAGGTGACCTTGCACAGCCCTCCCTCACTCAAATCCAATTCATTTGCGTGTCATGGTATCATCTCCCTGATGTCATGGTCCTCTTCAATAACAAAGGACAAACAATATAGAAAATTTAGTTTGCTTTAGAAGCCTGATGCCTCCTTATATAAGAGAAAAAGTTGAGGATACTGTTAAGTATGAGGTAGCATAACAGCATTCTAAATTATTTTGAAGGATGAATCTATCTCTCAATAACAGCAATAAAAGTTGACATTTATATAGTGCTTTAAATATTTGCAAAAGTGCTTTACATTTGAGCCTCATAACAATCTTATGAGGAGGTGCTATTATTGTCCCCATTTTACAGATGAGCAAATTGAGTCTGAGAGAGCTTAATAAGTTTAGTGAGGTAGGATCTGAACTCAAGTTTTCTTTATTCCAAGTCCTGAACTCGATCTATATTATACTGATGAGACAGTCAATTGGACTAACTAAAACCATAAGAACAAAGTCGTGTGTAGGCCCTGGAATCTGGACCTCAAAGAACCCAGTTTCTTTCTCACTCAGAAAAAAAGATGCAGAATCAATATCTGCTCACTGGCCATTATTCAGCATGTGATTAAGCCAGAATCATAATTTTTATTGTCGTTTTTTTAAAGCACCCCTACCCAAGGACTGGGAAGGGAAATCAAAGAAGTCCAGACTGACACCATAGTAGTCTGGAAGGGAGCTTGGAAGTTCTGGCTTCAGTTAGCTTGTGAGTCTCATTTATGGATTTCAATGGTCTATGGTCTTTTCATTTGCCATTTCCTTAGTTATTCCTGAGAAAGAGTTTAGTACAAGAAGTTCGGTCTAGTCAATGGTTCCATTTAGTGGGAATCCTTTGGAAGTATAAAATGATGGTCCGAAGAATTTGTACCGAAAATTCTTTAAGAGTACCTTTGAAGCAGTAAATAATTGCACAATTACCTTACCTTGTCTAAATATAATCTCCTACCCCAGGGGTCTTGTCACTTCCTAAAAAACTGTTATTGAAAGATATTTCATGGGACCAAAAAACATTGGAAACCATTGGTCTAAATGAATGACAGCTAGACTGAGTGGGGAAGCATAATTTGAGGAAGAGACAGCATCTCCCACTTAGGACATTACACTATGTCAATCAACTTGGCAAATTCTCCTCAAATTTATCCAGAGATTCCAAGAACATTATTTAATTTGGGGAAGGAAGATCTATGGCCTGGCCCATTATCTTCCAGATTTTCTTTTCTTTCTCTCCTCATTTCTTCCCTTCTCTAATTTTATCTCCCTTTTTTATTTTCTAACTTGCTTTCATCATCTATTTTTTCCCTTACCCCTTTAATCCTTCTCCTTTGACAATGTTTTAGACCTACTAGGAGTGTTAGTCAACGCTGCTTAGCTCATTGTTTCCAGCCTTTTTACTCATGAACCTGAATTGGATGGGATCTCAGGTGTGCCTAGAATGTACACCAGATGCTAGGTCACCCCACGGTCCATGATCGTTGGTCCTTCCATTTAGGAAAAGTAAGTAGAGCAGAGTCACCATACTTTCTAGGCTCTCCTGGGAATGGGATCAACAAGATCTTGTGTTCACATGTTTAACATATAGTGGATTACTTGCTATCTAAGGGAGGAGGCTGGGGGGGGAGAGGGGGAAGGGGAAGGAAGGGAGAAAAATTTGGAATACAAGGGTGAAAGTTGAAAACTATCTTTATGTGAATTTTGAAAATAAAAAGCTACTATTAAAAAAAACAAAAAAATCAATATTCTGTGTCCCTGTCTCAAACCATCCAGCATGTCTCCTTCTATCCTACTGCCCATAATCAATATCTACATCTATATCTGTATATATGTACTCAAACATACTCCTACCAACACATATATATATATATTTACTATATACATTTGTATTTCTATGTAAATACCTAAATTTATCTCTATAAATACACATATATCTAAATTGACTTGTACATAGACTTTGACTATATACAGGCCTCAATACTTTAAGAAGCTGTGATTTCATCAGTGTGAGGACTCACTTATTGTTACAAAGATTATAAACCCTCTATAGCTTAGCATGGTATTTGAAAGCTTCTGTGGGGCTGCTAGATGGCCCAGTGGATGGAACATCAATTCTGGAGTCAGGAGGATCTGAGTTCAAATCCAGCATTAGACATTTAACCCCAACTGCCTAGCCAAAAAATAATAATAATAATAAAGTTTTCTTTGGTTGAGAAATCTATCACCTTTTATTCAATCTGATCAATCTATCCAAACTTAGCAGACTTCATTTTACAATGGACAGAAGTTGTAGGATAGAGTTGGTGGTGAAGTTTTCACAAAGGGACTATATGTGCAGTGGGATAGGGTTGGGAGAGGGTAAGAGAGGGGGAAGAGGTTTTGATTATCTCTTCTGAATGCCTTTGGCAAGATGAAGCCCATTCCTGGGCCCGTATTTGAAGACCTTCCAGCACGGTAGGACTTAGGGTCATAGATGTAAGAGTTGGAAAGGGTCTTAGAAAATATCAATTCTAACTCGTTCATTTTACTCAGGAAGAAACTAAAGCCAAGAGAGGCAAAGTAATTTGTTCATGATCACACAGCTAGGAAATGTTAGAGGGAGGGTTTGATCAGGTCTGCCTGATTCCAACTCCAGTGCCTTATTTATTGATTCATTGCAGCAGGCCTAAAACCCCCAACACACCACAATAAAATGCAGAATATTGAATGGAATATGTGACTATGTATGAAATCTGTGTGTGGTCTTATTTATATCCATAATTACATTAATTTACATATTTGTGGTTTTGTCTAATTCTCCTCTTCTGCCTTAGTCACCAGAATATTCTTCTTTTTCCCCCTTTGTTCTTTTTCAATCAGAACCTGATAATGAGGAATTGGAAAGCTTAGGCTAATAACACACCAAGGACATTTTTGATAATGCATTGGTGGTGAGCCATAGATGGCACTGTAGCCCGGGAAGGCCTTTTCTTATTGTCTCCTGGCCCCAGTACTTCCTTTCCCTCACCTGGAGTCAGAGGCCGCTCTACCAGCATGCTCAAGGGCAAGTTCTCATCCTCAGAGAAGCTGCTGTCTTGATTGGGTTCAAAATCCTCTTCAGCTGCCATACTTTCCATCAGCTTACTCACAGCTCCTCCCTTCCCTCGGTTCTAAAGTTGGTCAGAAACACATAAGATTGTAAAATCCTTGAAAATAGAGGTTATGTCCATTGTAACTCAATAGTGGCAAAAACTAGGAGACTATATTCCCATGCTACTAAACCATACTTATAGAATAAAGTCTTTATAATTTTCACTGATTGGACAAACCCTCAAAAAATTATTATTCCAGCTAAAGGACTGAGGGATTACAATGTCAGGTTTTTTTCCTCCAACAATGAGATTGGCGACAAAAGAGAAGTCAAAGAGAGAACCAGAATACGACTGTACTATATCAAGATGATTTTGGCCAGTCCCAGACACGCAGGAAGATGCACTCAGGAAAATAGTCTGACAGAAATTAGGTATAGACCAACATTCACACCATACACCAAGATAAGCTCCAAAGGGGAACATGATTTAGATAAAAAGAGTGAAATCACTGAGCACAATCAGAAGACCTGAGCTCTGTAAATCATGAATATCTAATGACTAGGTGTTTGACCTCGTTTTGTTTTTTGTATTTTTTTTAGTTTATTTTATAAATCAAATTTTATTGCTACCTTCTCTCCCCAGGAGCCATCTTTTATAATAATTTAATCTAATGTTTCTAGGCTTCATGAACAAAGTCACATAAATGACTAAAAAAGAGAAAGTCATAGGGCCAGTATTTCTTGAAGCACAAATAGTGACTGGTTTTAAGATTCCATTTTTCAAGTGACCCAACTTTCCATCAAAAATTAGCACCATTAGATGCTCCATGAATATTAGGATGTTGAATCCCAGGAATGAACGATGGGCTACTATGATTTTCCAAAGAGATCTAATGAATAGAATTCATGGTAGTCAACACCCGGTAGAGCTAGAATACCACAAAGAACAACAATTTATCCTATGGGTTGCAAAACAGTCTGAACATCTGGATGGAAAAGGGTTCATCAATGATCTGACATTCTTGACTACTGTACTAAGGGGCAAGCCATTATGGGAACTGATCTAGCCACCACTGAAGATCATTGCTGGTTGGGCTAGGGTTCAGTTTTTGGTTCCTGGTCAGTTCAGAGCCCCAAACAAGCTAGCATTTCTTCTATTTCTACTCCTTAGTTCCCAAAGATGACCTGTAAAATAATAGCAATAAAGGTTTAAAACCCAGCTTCTTGGGAAAGGGACCTGTATGTGCCAAAATATTTGTAGCAGCCCTATTTGTAGTGGCTAGAAACTGGAAAATGAATGGATGCCCATCAATTGGAGAATGGCTGGGTAAATTGTGGTATATGAATGTTATGGAATATTATTGTTCTGTAAGAAATGACCAGCAGGATGAATACAGAGAGGACTGGCGAGACTTACATGAACTGATGCTAAGTGAAATGAGCAGAACCAGGAGATCATTATACACTTCGACAACGATATTGTATGAGGACATATTTTGATGGAAGTGAATTTCTTTGACAAAGAGACCTAACTGAGTTTCAATTGATAAATGACGGACAAAAGCAGCTACACCCAAAGAACGAACACTGGGAAACGAATGTGAACTATCTGCATTTTTGTTTTTCTTCCCGGGTTATTTATACCTTCTGAATCCAATTCTCCCTATGCAACAAGAGAACTGTTCGGTTCTGCAAACATATATTGTATCTAGGATATACTGCAACATATCCAACATATAAAGGACTGCTTGCCATCTAGGGGAGGGGGTGGAGGGAGGGAGGGAAAAAAAAAATCGGAAAAGAAACGAGTGCAAGGGATAATGTTGTCAATATAAAGTAATCATTAAATAAAAATTAAAAAAAAAAACAAAACCCAGCTTCTTAAATTGTGGTTTGTGACCACATATGAGATCTTGTAACTAAACGTGGGGATCATAAAATTATGATTTATTAACAGTAAATGTTTGAATTGTATACCTATATACTCAGGGTCACAAAAATTTCTTGGGCAAAAAGGGGGTCACAAGGGAAAAAGTTTAAGAAGCCATGATCTAGGGAGAGAAATTTCAGAGAGGCTGATCTGTGAGTGCTAAAATCACAGAATTTTAAAGCTGCAAAATGAAGTTAAGCAGAACTAGGAAAACTATATACACAATGACTACAGTGATGTAAATGGAAAGAACAGTAGCAAAGAACAAAATGAATGCAAAAAAATTATAGTGACCCAGGTTAACCCCAAAGAAGAGATAGAAGGCCAGACTTCCTCAAGGTTCTTTCCAAAGGAGAGGAACTATAGGTATAGACCATTATATAATTTAGTCAAGGTTTTTAAATATATAATGATTATTTTTGCTTCACTTTTTTTTCTTTTTATTCTTTTAAAAGGAAGGAGGATGCATTGGGAAAAATAAGTGATGGAAAAACAAAACTTATCAATAAAAAAAAAAATGTTTAGATGTCTTTAAAAAAATTTCCTAGGATATGAATAGAAGTTTTCTAAAGAAAAAATTGAGCTATGAATAGTCATGTAAAAAAATTCCAAATAATTATAGAAATTCAAAATTAAAGCAATTCTGAGATTCCACATCACACCTATCAGATTAGCAAAGTTGACCCTAAAAAATAAGAATGACAAATGATGCAGAAGCCATGGGGGGAATGAAGGTGGGAAAGACACATTAACGAACTATTGGTGGAAGTGTGAATTGGTATATCCATTTTGGAAAGTAATTTGGAACAATGCCCCGAAAATTACTAAAGTGTGAACATACTCATTGACAGCCCAGTGATAATACTACTAGATCTAAATTAAAGAGGAAATACTTTGTATACAAAATACTTGTAACAATTCTTTTTTCATTGGCAAAAAACTGGAAACTAAGAAGGTGCCCATCATTTTGGAATGGTTGAACAAATTAAGGGACTTGAATGTAACAAAATACCATTATGGCATAATAACTGATAAAGAGGATGGTTTTAGAGAAACTGGGAAGACTTGTATAAATAGAGAGTGAATTTATACAATAATAACATTATGAAAACAAACAACTTAGAAAGACTTAAGAACTCTAGTCAATGCAACAACTAACCAGAATTCCCAAGAACTGAGGGTGAAGTGCAGGTGATAGAGTCAAAGTGCAAAATGAAATAGATTTTTTGGACATGGCCAAGGAGGAAATTTGTTTTGTTTGATTGTGCATATTTGCTACAGAGTTTTTAGGTTTTTTTTTTTTTAATCAAGGATAACAGTGATTAAAAAAAAAAAGAATATTGACTTTTGCCAACTGAATCAAAATTTAAATTAAAAAAAAAAGAAAAATAAACAAGTAAAAATGACAAAACTAAAAAATAAATAAAACGAAAGCCTTCCCATACAACAATCCCATGAGATCAGTACTACAATTATTGTTTTTCATTTCACTTTACAGATGAGGAAAAAGAAGAACAGAGAGGTTTGTCCATAGTCATAGTGTAAGAGTTATTAAACTTCAAGAACCTATCAGCCTTAGTACTCTACCTCACCACCCCCATCTCCTCTGATTGAAAGGTAGTGGCTTGAACTCCAAAATTTTCATTTAGGGAGCAAGTCCAAGTTAGAATATCTCCTCATTTCTCATCTAGTTGTACTACTTTGGGACTTCTGTGATTTTTCCACAATGTTGAGTCCTTTCCCCATTCCTGACCACCCCCTTTCATTAAATTGTAAGCTCCTTGAGGGCTCTATCCCAGTACTGATATACAGAAGTTGGAACCTACTCCATTTTCTCAGCCTAGTGTCCCTTCTTAGCAGCCTGGTAACCTAACCATTCTTGGAAGTTTGCCCTACTGGTGCTGGCTTTGGCTTTAAATCAAATTCTGATCAAAACTCTTGAACTCCTGAGGCTAGTTTTGCCTTCCCCCAAAGCAGGGAACTATAGTCTGTGCTACCATGCTCCACTCAGAATAATGTTTTTAAATATATAAAATAAAATATGTAGGATTACAAAAGAAACCAAATCTATTGAAATATAGTTATGTTATGCCCAAAGGGCTATAAAACCATGCATACTCTTTGACCTAGAAATAGCACTACTAGGTCCATATCCCAAAAAAGATAAAAAACAAAAAGGAAAAGGACATGTGCAAAAATACTGATGGCATTTTCTGGGGGCAAAGAATTGAAACCTGAAGGGATGCCCATCAACTGGGGAATGGCTGAATAAATTATGTTATGTGATTATGATGAAATACTATTGTACTGTATAGATGTGATAAGCAGAATGCTTTCAGAAAAAAACCAGAAAGACTTCTGTGAGCTGATGCAAAGTGAAATGTACTGTGTACAAAGTAATAGCAATATTGTAAGAGGATCAGCTGTGCAAGGTATAACTTTTCTCAGCAATACAATGATCTCAGACAAGTCTGGAGTTAGGATGAAAAATGCTGTCATACCAAGAGAAAGAACTGATAGTGCTGAATGCAGATTGAAGCACACTTTTTTTTAACTTTATTTTTCTTGAGTTATTTTTTTTTGGGGGGAGGGATGTCCTATGTTTATTTTTTCACAAATATTATAGAAATGTTTTGCATGATTACATGAGTATAATCTATATTGAATTGGTTGTATTCTCTATGAAAAGGAGTGGGAAGAAAAGAAGGAAGAGAATCTGGAACTTAAAAGTTTAAAAAATGAATATTAAAAATTGCTTCTACATGTAACTGGGGGAAAATAAAATACTAAATAATTTTAAAATGGAAAGTTATTACAATATTAAAGAAAATTCAGAATCCCAGGTTACAAATTTGTGGACTAGATGGTTTCTAACATCTCCTTTAGTTCTAACACTTTATATCTAGGGGACCACTGTCCTCACCCAAATGCTGACAAAGATAGATAGATAAAAGAATCAAGTCCATTGCTTTGTGCTTCTCTTTTTTCTTGCGGCCCACAGAGAGGTAAAGAGACTTACCTCTTTCTTTACTTCCTTCCCTTTAGCCTTGCCCTTATTCTTCTTGTTGGCCATGGAGCTAGTTAAGGATGTCCGAGATTCTGAGGTCAGGGAAGGGATACCAGGTGGGGACATGGAGGAACAACAGGAGCTCTCCTTTCCCTTCTTCTTCTGCTGGAGGGACAAGCACAGCAGATGGACAAGGTCAGAGGATCAGCTGAGAGGAAAGGGGCCCTGGTAGAGGAGGAAGTACATTAAGCATCACCTCCCTCCCTGAGATCCCCTCTTCTGACAACAACAGTGGTCAGCTTTGCCCTTGCATCAACCTAACCACTCTCCACCTGCTTTTTAAAAAATAAGAACTGGATGGGTCCAGAGTAAGAAATTCCTTCCTTTCCCTGAGCCTATTCTTACTTCGAATTTGCATTTAAAAGGAGATTGTGGGACTTTTTAGTTCCCATGACCACTTCCCCCCAAAATTATAATTTATGTAATATTATTCCTGAACCCAAAGAAAGCTCAAGACCTGATCAGCCAGGCAGGGAAAGTGGAGGTTTGGGATAGAGGTGCTGTGGCCACAGATCAGGCTAAGGATTTAAGGACCATCTGAAAAACAGAGCAGTATGGCATGGTGAGTAGAGTATTGAATTTAAAGTCAAGAAGTACTGAGTTCAAATCTGGCCTCAGACATTTACTAGCTGCATGACCCTGAGCAAGCCACCATTTGCCTCAGTTTCCTCATCTGTGAAATGGGCATAATAGCACCCCACACCCCTCACTCCCCAGGGCTATTAATTGGAAAGCACTTAGCACAGTACCTGGTACTTAGTAAAAAGATTAGCTATTATTGTTAATACAAGAAACCCTGCATTTCAAATCCCACCTCTGCCACATACTGGCTCTGTGATCTTTGGGTTCTAGCCAACTTTCATCTAAGATTATAAGTTACAAGGAATGGAAACTGAATATAAATCAACATCAACACATTCTATGTTCACTTTTTTTTCTTTTTCTTTTTCTGTTTTGATTTTTCTCTCCTAACATAATTCATTAAGAAATATGTATTTTAAAAAATTATAGTACATATAAAATTAGAAAATAAAACAAAGGGGGAAAAATAAGTTAACAGGGAAAAGACTAATCTGCATTGATCAAGAGAATTCACTAATCTGGGAAATGAAATCACCACATCCAGTCCCTATCACTATCTAAAAAGCAGATATACATGAAAGCCCCTGGAGTCTCTTTTGACAAAGATTGATCACCAAACAGCTTCATCAAAAGAAGAGGTTTCCAAGACTAATTAGAAAGGGAATAGGTGCGGGCTTTGGTATGACTTGACCAAGGTGTTCTTACTCAAGACAAAGGTAGTCAAAGGGTCCTAGTCCTGTGGCTGGAAGGGACCTCAGAGACCAAATCCAATCCCTCATCTTCTAGATATGGAAACTGAAGTTCTGGGACATTTAAGTCACTTTTCCAAAGTCACACAATTGTCAGAGGGTGGAATTTGAATCCAGGTCCTCTGATCCTATAGCCAGTACTCTTCCCACTGCACCTTACTGTCACCCATATTTGGAGCAGTCATACTAGAGAAAGAAATCAGTATTGAGAGTAAGGTACTGGTAGGAAATAAGGAGGGAGAATAGCAGTA
Organism: Antechinus flavipes; assembly: GCF_016432865.1. Taxonomy (NCBI): domain Eukaryota; kingdom Metazoa; phylum Chordata; class Mammalia; order Dasyuromorphia; family Dasyuridae; genus Antechinus; species Antechinus flavipes. The sequence continues at coordinate 247,668,194 of NC_067398.1, read as the reverse complement.
ACTAAGGACTGAGTGATTTCAAATTCTTGAAATTTGCCAAAGAGGGAAACTGTTGTGGTTGGTTTCCATGTCCCTTGCCAGCATTTATTAAGTGCCTATAGGCTAGACCTTGTGCTAAGCACTAGACCCTGTCCCCAGATCCTAAAAAGAAAATCCCTCAGGAAAAATCATAGCATCCCACACACAGTCCGTTCCATGATGCCCCTCTCCCAGCTCCCTACCTTGTTGAGCTCTTTCCTCTCCTTCCCTTTGCTGCCTTCCTTTCTGGGGCTCAGTGGGGTCCCTTTGCTGCAGCGGCTTCCCTTGGAGACAGGGGTGGAGGAAGCAGGGGACAGAACCGTGGCTGAAGTGCTAGCGTCATGGAGGAAAATCCGCTCACTCCGGCGCCTGTTCCACAGATCGTCATCGCTCACCTCCAGCCCAAACTCAAAGCTTGATTCTTTGGGGGACTTGAGTTTCTTTGACTTTCGCCCTTTCTCCACAGCAATCTTGGTTTTCTCCGGGACAGGGGGATTGACACCCAGGGTACTGGGAGAGGGTGTAGGCGGGGCTCCTCCCTGCTCCATCAGTCCCTTCTTCCCACGAAGCAGACCTGGTGGGGACTTCTTCCTTATTTTGACTTCACTCTCAGAATCGGTATACTCAAATTCAGTCCCTAAATACAATTGGATGAAAGGATTATGGCATATTCCACTCGGCAGTGGGTAGATAGTAAGTGCCAGGGTATCTTTGAGCTCTCCATTAAATACCCTGCCCTTCCAACACCTTAATAACAATCAATTCATTCAACAAAAGAGTAGACGACAGAGTTGAAGATCCAATTGGATTCAATGCATCTGAAGCATTGCTTTCCATCCTAGGTCCCTGCTCCCTTCCTATTTTTGACAACCCTGTGAGCAAAGAAAAGATGCTATTTTCCCTTCTGGGAAATAAGTGACCCTGCCTTATGAATCAGGGGAGATAGGAATAATGGCAGAGATCCCAAAGCCAAGAACAAGTCAGAAGGTTTCCTATATGCTTCCCTCCATTTTCTCAATGGCCCTTCAACCAAGCATAGAGAGATCCCAAATCTCATCTGCCTCCAGAGCTTCAAATTCTGACCCCTTCTGCTCTTTTTAGAGCTATTCTGGGCCTTTTCAATGTAAAGACTCTAACATAATATTATGGCTCTGAGAATAACTTTCATGAAGGAGTTTCATGAACTCCTTAAGAAGTTCTGTACTTAGTTCAGGCTTTAGAATGCTTTGTTGGGACATTCTCACCATAGTCTGAGTTTGAAAAGAAAGAAAGAAAGGGGAAGGAAGGAAGGGAGAGAGAGAAAGAGAAGAGAGAGATAAAGAAAAAGAAAGAAAGAGAGAGAGAGACAGAGAGAAAGAAAGAAAGAAAGAAAGAAAGAAAGAAAGAAAGAAAGAAAGAAAGAAAGAAAGAAAGAAAGAAAGAAAGAAAGAAAGAAGCATGTTATTCACTTAAAGAAATCGGGTTAACTCTCAGATTGGCCCAACTAATGGAAGAAGCTTATTATTGGCTAGCATCATCATGGTCTATTTCCTGGAAGCATCTGATTTCTCACAAAATGGGGCTAGAAATCCCCTATGAAAACTCCCCAAATTAGCAAAACGGTACTTTCACAGCTAGAAGAGACCTTAGAGATGACATCCCTCCAATCAAGCAGGACGACGCTGAAACCCAAACAGTACAACGACCTTCCAGGTCATACCATGAGTTGCAGCTCAGGATCTCCCATCTCCTAGTTCCTTTTCATTATACCAGGCTCCATTTTCTGTCTCTCAACTTTGCAAGCAAGCAGCAGAAGGAGACCAGACTGGGAGATATTTTAAGGAAAGGATCTGCTTACCAGTTTAATGATGCTATTAACCAATCTTTTATTAACAGACTCCCAACAGCTCCTAGACACAGCTTGGGGGTTTCACGGCTTATTAGGGGTGCAGGCAATAAAATGCAGCTGTGATGAATGCCAGAGCAAAGTCTGCCACCTAACTCACTACTACAAGATTTAGAAATGGCTGAAAGGGCAGAGGTGCCTACCTTAAGTCTGGGGGGGTGGGGGGAGGAAGGGGACCTGCTACATAGCTTGGGGATACCTAAAAAATACAATTGAGACTCTAGAAAGGACTACTTGTTGGCAATGTAGACACTGGCGTCTCTAAGGAGATTTGTGAAATATGTGTATTTTGTGTGTGTGTGTGTGTGTTTGTATTTTGAGGAGTTTAAAGTCAACAAGAGTCAGCATTAGAGCACTGTGCCCTTTTCTCACAGGCCTAACATTAGTGGCCCCTTAGTGTACATGGTTTTTCCTGTAGGCCTTATTATGGCCTGTGACCTCTCTATCTACACATGGTCCAATCTGTCTGTGACTAAAGTGTTCCCCCTGTTTCCATGCCTTTATGTCTCTTCACTCTGGTTTTTCCTTCTAGGAGACCTTTGTGGAAGTTTTAGTGTGCTCTCCCCTATAAAAAGCTCTCCTCTCAGATGGTTCAATCTGTCTCCTGAGGAGAGAGGGAGGGCAGTTCTCCTCTTCTTTCAAAGACCAAGCCCATAGGCCAGCCTCGATGTGTGGACTCAGATCAGTATCAACTCCCTGGTGCTCATAATCTGAAAGAAGGTCATATCAATGGGATATAAAGAATACAGGCTTAAAAAAATAATTCTTTTTTCCTTGACTATGAGTGTTTATAATTATGGTTTTATTTCTCACTCTGTGTGTGTGTGTCTGTGTGTGTATGTGTGTGAAACAGAGACAGAGACAGAGAGAAAGAGAAAGAGAAAGTCTTGGAAAGAAGACAGTATTTGGAGGGACCTTGAAAAAAACAGATGATAAATGCATGTAAAAATAAATAATTGAATAAATACAAATTGCAGGGGGGGAGGAGCACATTAACCATTAACAAGTGCTAAAATGATGGTTAAAAAAATTTAGGCTCAAAAATTTTACTGTGACTAACAAGTTTTCATTAAGCAAGGCCATAATCTATTAATTTTATTGGTTGACAAAATTCATACTTTGATTTCTATTATAATAAATAATCACTATTAAAAATGAGGCAGAGACAGAGATACACAGAGAAAGAGTGACTGAGATAGACAAAGATACAGAGAGTGCAAGAGACATAAAGAGAGATCTCTAGAAACAGAGAAAAAGGGAGGGAAGGAGAGGGGGAGAAGGGGAGAGAGAGAGAGAGAGAATACACTAATGAGAATATATAGACCAAGGAAAATTCATATCTTAATCAGAGTATTTAGTTTTTATAAAAGGATCACGCCTTTGGACACATGCCTAAGCATGGTCTGTATTTGTATTTCCATGAAATACAAAAGAGTGATATGGTTTGAGTTTAGAGCAGAAATGGACTTCAGAAGTAATCTAGTCCAAATCCTTCACCTTAGAGATAAGGAAAATGAAATCTAGAGAATTTGAGTGCCTTTTCCCAGGGTCAAACAGATAGGAAACCTCATAGGCAGTATCTATACTTAGGTCTTCTAATTCCAGAAAGGGGAGTGGGTTCCCTGTTCAAGTCTCCTGGGGTTGTTAGGTGGCTTTCTAATTAAATACTTGTTGGAAGGAGAAGAAAGGTGTTATAAAGGAGATGGATGCTTTGGGTCCAAGTTAATCTAGATAACTCCTGAGGTTCTTCCCGTGTCTAAGATGCTAAAATACATTCATAGCCATCTCCCTTGCATGTCCCCCAGCCTTGGAGAGAGCTCATTTGTGGGCCATCAGCATCCCATTGGCTGCTCCAAGTGACATTATGTTACATTTCTATTATACAACTTCATATTACATTAGTTACATAACACAACTATGTTATCCACATTGTTACTTCTTTGAGGAACAAAATTTGAGTCTGATAACCTAGGCTTCTCTGACTTACTGTGTGATCTTGGAAGCCAGCTGTGGGCAGACCTCTGTGGGACTCTTGTTTGTTCATCTATAAAGAGGGGATTGGATTAGCTGAGTCCCTTCCAGGTCTAAATTGCAACCCTATGGATTAGGGAGTAAGACATGAATATATGACTCAGTTATTCCAATGTCAGCACTGGGACTTGGCTCAAGAGGTCTGAAGCTGAGCCTGGGGTCTGTTAGGGACAAAAGTGTGCTAGTGTGAAAAAAATTCTGAACTTGAGTTCAGCCCTGTGAGCTCCAGTTTTGTCACTTCCTAGTTTCATGACTGGGGGACCACAAATACTGTGCTGAGAGATACAAATGTGAACTAATTTGTGACACCTCTCTGAGCTGAAGTTTCCTGCTCTGAAAAGGAATAGAGTGAGGTCAATTTGGTTAGATCACCTCCTTCCTCCAGAGAGGAGCAGTGAGGGCCAGTGCATGTGGTTGTAGTTCTGTTTCCTCAATTTTTCTGAGCAGGAATAAGTGAAGGTAGTTCTATATATGCTTGAATGAGATTTAGGCCTGAATTTTGAGTGGAAACCTTGTAATATTTTCAACCCCAGTCCCAAACTTCCTCTCTCCCAGAAGATTGATGATAACTTAGCAGCTTCCCTGAACAGGATATGGTTTTAAATGGGATTTCTATCCTCTAAAGGGAGAGAAAAATGAGACACCTTGACAATCCTCCCCTATAGGCTGTTCCCACCATTTCCCAGTAGGCAAAGGATTGTATGTACAGTTCTTTTTTCCTGATCTAATGAATCCTTGGAGATCAGCAAGGAACAGGACAGATATTAATATCTTAATTTATACATATATATATATGACTGGAATGATCTCTTAAGCAAAACAGCCTGAGCTGAGAGGTAAAGGCAAGAGTTGAACGTAGGCCCCTTGTGGTACAGTGGGAAAAGTACTGGCTCCTGAGTTCAAAGTTCACCTCTAATACTTACTAACATTGAGGCCATAGGCAAATTATTTAACTTCTCAGGGCCCCAAGGACCTCATCCATAAAATGAGAGTGGTGGACTAGATTGCCTCTAAGGATCCCTTCAAGCTCTACATCCATAATCCTTTAATTCCAAAAGTCCCTAACCAGAAGAATTAGATCATTTGTATAGAGAGAATTCCTTGGGCAAGAATGAAGAGGGTTCCCTCAAAAAAATATCTAGTATTTTCCCAGTAACCTATGGAAAAGTAACATATGTTCATCAAGAAAGAAAATAATGTCATTCTCAGTTCTCAGTAGCCTTAACTAGTGGGGCTAAACTGGGCATCTTCTCAGCCTCAACTGTGAAATTTTCCAAATTACTGAGCTCTCCTTGGGCATCCTCTAGTCCCAGAGTATCAGATAAAAAGTGCCATCTCGCTTTTGTGAACATTCAAGTACTCCAAAGAGCCACCTTGCCAAAAACTTGGAGAATATTTACTTCCATGAATAGATACTGACATCTACCTTTATCTCTTATTGAGACTCAACCACACAGAACAACAAATATTGATCAGCTAATGCCCTGGGCTTGCTCAATAAAAAGAGGATGACTGACTCACACATCAATATACCTTTACAAAAGATGAACTCATTTAAAGTGGCTCTATTGAATGGATCACTTTAAATGAGATTTGTTTTCAATGGTCACCTGTATTTTATGAGGCACTTAAGAGCTCTTTGGTGATCATGGTCTCTATGAAGTACTCACATCTGTTCTCCAAACTTTCCCTCCACCCTTGACCCCAAGCACAGAACTCACCCATTAGATTCTGCCTTTCTTCCTTCTTTTTTGCCTTCTGTTTGGCTTCCAACTGGATGATAGAAAGTGGGGGAGCCACAATGGGGCTAGGCATGGCACTGGCCGCAAATCGGGCCAGCAACCCCAGACCACTCTCATCTAAAGATGGGGATGACAGCCTATTGGGGCCATTCATCCCATAGCTGTCCATTTCTTCCTCGTCTTCTTCATCATCTTCATCTTCTTCTTCCTCCTCTCCAGAACTATAATCTAGCATGCAGAAAACAGGAAGCTTGTTATATATCTGGGGGAAAGGGGGACCATGCAGTTGCCAAAGTCTGTATCCCCAGCAGAACACCCCTCTCCCCTCACCCAGTTGGGCAGTAAAGTTTCTTTCCCCCATCTTCCCATTTTCCTACATACTACACCGGTGTTGAGCTCTGGATTCTGCTCTGTGTTGAAGGTTCTCACCTAGCTACAGACTCAAAACCATTCAAACCAGGCAGCCAAACAGCTTTAGAACCCAAAATACCTTATCCCTCAAGAACTGGAAGGATTAACACTAACCAGTTCCTTGGGATGAGCCCAACAGGGGGAGGAGGACAACAAATATTTACTCCCTTTTCATCAAAGAAAGGAAAATAATTTTTAAGATCAAAATGGACAGATACCCAGCATTTTGTACCATTTCTTCCTGGATTTGTTAACCAATCAGGGACCTTGTGGTCAGGCCCCAGTAGTTTTAAAATCAGTTTTTGTAAGGGGAATACCAATCAGTATGTGCTGTGGGAGAGGAGGGGAAAGTGACAGTAAGTGACACATACAGAAGACAGAGGAACATATCCATCCACACACATTTTGCACAGACATGCTTCAACACACTCACACACAAAGGCCCAAAGGGAAGAGAGATGGAGTGAAGCAGGGCCAAGTATGGAGGGAAAGGAAGAAGAAGAAGAAGAAGAAGAAAAAGGATAGAATTGGAAGAAACTAGAGGTTTGGAAGGGAAAAGACAGGAACCAGGCTCCTAGACTTCCTTTGCCTCTAAGGACTCAGTCTGGAGATGGGGAACCACATTTTTAAATGGTAAATCTGACAATAAAATGTATCTGGATTGGGCTTGGGCAAGGGAACAGTGGGAAGGGGTTTACCTTTTTATTTGGGAGAAGAGAGTGATCATAAAAAATTTAAAACATTAAAGAATTTTTTTAAAAGCAGCAACAGAGGCCAGACCACTTCTCTAGGAGTATCTTGAAGTAGGTCTAGAGTCCTGTTATGATCTGCTGGCATCTTCTGTCCCAATACCAGGTGGGAAGAGCAAAGAAAAGAAATTCCAGTGGTGAATCACAGGAAAAGGAATGAAAGGCCAGTCAAGGGAAGAATTAATGACCAAGCCAAATATGAAATTATTTCAAATATGAAATCACAGAAAGCCGGTCTTCCCTTGTAGTCTATCTCACTAAAAGCAAAACAAAACAAAAAATCAAAAAAGTATCTGAGTCATGCAGATTATTGTTCTACAGAAGGAACTTGAAACTACTTCTCCCCTGATGGGCTAACCATTTGTGGCCTTTAAGCTGTTAAGAGACTTCAAGTTTTCTCAGGTTAGAAGGACCCTAGAATAATCTACAAAGAGCTAGCCAAATGAGACATGGCTTTGTAGTTCATTATGACAAAATGACATCCAGCAGAAAGCAGTCTTAAGGCTCTGTCCAGGATCCCAGCATATAACTGCTTATGAGGGTATCCAATCATCTAAGAAACTGACTTCAGAACAAGGGATAAGACTAACTTTTTTCCCCATTTCCCAAATCCCTTGCTTTCCTGGGAGGACTTCTGGTGATCTGGGGTGAATTAAGAAAAAGAAACAAATCCCAAATCCAAATTGAGCCATTGAGAAGGATCTGATCAGAGGAGACTGATGCTGCCCTTCGCACTCCATGGAACATCTCTTTAGTGAGGCTATCTAGCTGGGCTTTCAGTGACGCAGGCTGTTCCTGCCTGATTCTTACAAGGAACAGAGTTTTCCATTAAATTTGCTCTGGCTTATGTAGGTTAGGCCAAGGAGCTAGAGAAGTGGGTGGGCCAAGATCAAAAAAAAAAAGGAAGGAAAGAGATAATACTGCCCAGCATTTCAAGAATCCCATCTGGGCAAAAATAGCCATTTTCTGCCTATGAGTCATACATTCCATAAAATTTGTGGTGCAAATATTTCTAATGCAACAAGACATAAAAAACACTTTTAAAACTCGACAAGTCCAGCCAATATGCATGCTATTTATTAGAAGGGGGGAAAAAAGAGGGTACAAAGACAGGAGTCATACCAGATAAAACTCAATGGGTGTCCCTTAAACTTTAAGAAATAAAACACCCATGTAGAAGGATGAAGCCTCCATTCTACCTACAGAGAAGTGTTTTTCAAGTAAAATGGGCTATAAAACTCTCTGACCTCTCATTCAAATAGCAAGCAGCTCTTTACTCTTTCCCTTTCCCCATTTTCCCTCCTTTATTAATTCAGAGCTTAACTTTTAGGGGATAAGCCCCAAAGGAACTGAAGGTCCCTTCAATTGTAGCATATACATATACTTCAATTACTCAGAGGGTTGAAAAGGTGGGTACATCCCCAGGAGGAGTAACAAAAAGGTAGGGCAGTGGATGGGGAAGCAGGGTGTGTCTTGTTCATATGCATGGTGTGGAAACACTTAAGCTGGTACCAGACACACAAGCTCAACCATGGTGGCCTGTGGCAAGGAAACATGTGGTTTGGACATCTAACAGATGCACAAAGAAAGCATGGGATGGAGATGAAAGGCAAATGTCACTTTTAATGATAAATCTTTGGAACCAGGAGCAGCAAGCAGACTGTACTTTGGGAAGGCAAAGGGGGAAAAGCCCCAAGACTTTCTGCAACTGCCAGAATCCATTTGTTTGTTTTCTGTGCTAATGACAGCCAGAAATGGCTAACAAGAGCGGGAAGTTCATCTTGTCTGACCAATTTGGCACCAAAACCCAGACTGAGGTTTAACTTCTGTTATTAGGCAATCTCTCAAAAAGGAGGCGAGCCAGTTAGGTGAGTGATAAGTCAAGGAAGAAAAGGAGGGGAGAGATAGAGGGAATGGAGAAAAGTAATGGACAGATCTGTTAACAGAATACAGGAGAAAGTGATAGCTTCCAGAAAGAAATGGAAACGACTGAGATGACCAGAAAGGAGACAGAAGCAGGAAGGGGAGGGAAAGGGAGAGAGAGGACTGAACAACACACACTTGAAATCCATTTCACATATTAAAATAACATGGTTCTGTCAGAGCACCAAGCAAGGCCTACAGCATGCAAAGCAGGCTAAGTGTAGGCAGACTTTCCACAGCATCTGGGTCCCCCCAACATCTGGCTTTGATTGGGCTTTCCAATTCTAGGTTGTTGGGTTGTTTTGTTTTGTTAGGTTGTTTTTTTTTTTTTTTGGGGGGGGAGGGGTAATATTTAGCAATTGCTTTTGTTTTTGCTTGTTGGTTCTGTTTGGATACTTTTATGTCTTCCCCTCCAATGGGGATGCTTGACTTTGGTTTGGAGGACGTTTTTCCCATATATTATGCTACTGACTCCAGAAAGTTGTTCCATTCAAATTAAGATCCAAGAATGGGCTTGACAGTTCAGGCCTAGCATTATCAAGGGAACCAGCTGGCTTATAACGGAATTATCCCTCCTCTCCCCACTTCCCATCTCCCAAGCCACTTGGAGAACACTTAGCTCTATTGTAAGAAAAAGCAACATCAAAATGTTACCCAAAGGTCAAACACTTCCTCCAATGAGAGAATGGACTCAGTTGGCACTTTCCAAAGTCCATATTTATTTGAGTATTTATTGAGTTTCAGTCTTCCCCACCCCCATTCCAACCCCAAGTACTATTTTCAAATATTTCTCCTTTTGTCTATTTAAAGTTACCAGCGATCACTGCCATCAATGACCAAGCCATTCAAATGTGTCCATCAAACTTTGAATTACCAGGCCTCAAACTCTCAACCCAACTTGGGTCTCCATGGTCCTTCACCAACTCCTTAAAAACAAGAGCAGATCTGTAAAGATGTGAAGTTTCCTACAGAAGGTACTCTCGAATCTATTGGGAGTATTGAGGAAGGCCCAGAACTTGGGAGAAAAAGCTTCTTCCTCTAGGGATCTTTGGAAATTAATAAATTCTTTCTGGAGTCCTTAGCATAAAAACCAACTAAGCAGGGGTTTACAAATAGCAAGAAACGTTCCTATAGAAAAACCCAAAGGGAGGGATGCTGTATTTTTTTTTTGTTTTCTTTTCTTTTAAACCCAATAAGTTAAAAAAAAAATAAGGAAAAAAGAAATAAAGAAAAAGATACTTAAGTTTTATCAAATGGGGGCAAACACCAAAAAAGCCCGAACTTTTATAGACGACAGAAAGAAAAGGTATTTTGCCTACCTACATAATAATGTGCAAGGTTCAGGTTCATGGTTAGGGACCCCTCGCTGAGCAGGGTCTGCCCTACTCCCAGCCTTCCCTTTGCTTCTTTAGTGCAGCGTGAGAGCAAATGCAAGAGACCGATACAGACATTCAAAGCATCATGGATAGGGGTCAAGGGTGAAGGGATGGTCAAGCAGCTGCAAGGAGAAAGCGAGCACGCTAGAAAAGCTTAAGTTATTAATTGTTTTAGTATCAGGGAAAGTCATTAGAAACCCTATTACCCAAATATCCCTTAAAAGAAACTTTGGGGGAAAAAAAAAAGGTTCATCTGCAGGGAAATAAATAAATAAATAAACATTCATAAAAGGAATAATCCACCCTCCTCCCTCCCAACCCCCCGAGGATCCCCAGTGCCTTTCCCCACTAAGAGATCCCACTGGAAGACCAAATGCATTTTCCCATCAATAATGCACCCAACCCCCACCCTGCCCAATTCTAATAGGAATAAATAGGAGGCACATTTTAAAAAATACACTCTTGGCCAGTTGGCTTTCTCCTCATGAATCAGGAGAAATTTCATATTTGTAACATGAAGTCCAAGTTGGGGAAAAACTAAAAAAGTTCAAAGCATTGGGCTTCACTCAGAAAAAAAAAGGTGGGGAGGGGGAAGCTTAGAGGACAAACACCCAAAGTTGCAGGGACACATGGGGATGCAGAATTGAATGGAAAACAAACCAGATTCTTCCATGGAAACACTAGAGCATGGGCCTTTTAAATTAAGGCCTTCTAGAGTGAGTATGTGTGTATGTGTGTGTGCAGGTTGGTGGGAGAAAGATGTCCAGTCACAGAGCTAGGAAGGGCTGATTCTCTTCTTGGTCACACAGATTTTTCTCTCTCTGATACAGCATTTGTATCAGAAGGCCATTTCAAAGCAATTCAACCAGAATGGAACATTTTGCTATGGATTAATGGTCATCAAAAATGGAGAGTTGCCAATTTGGAAAGGGGAGGAAGTAGGAAGCTAGGGGTAGGAAGGGACGGAGCATAAACAGCATGGCCTGGGAATTTTCAAATTGTTTTCCCCGATTTAAATTTGGATGGTCAATCTCCCTCTGCATGGTTATGGCTAAGCTATATTTATATAGTAGTTTTATTTGTCATGAGGTTGGGGTTAAGGGTGAGGGCCTTCATTTCCAAATTCCAAAGAACCATTCTGATGACCCATCTCCATTATTCTCAATGAGTGAGCCCTTAAAAAAGTAACTTCCTTGTATCTTTTAAGAAGGTCTTCAGAGATCTTTCCCAGTCATAACAGGGAGTTAATACTGAGATGGACCCCAGGCACCAAAGACCCTGGCCAAGGAAGTCATTGGAGTATAGTTTCCCAAAGATTCTCATTTACTTCTATTTCTCTGAATATTCCTGATTGAAATGGAAAATCTGAGAAAATTACAACTTAAGACTTCCCCCCAAAAAAGTGTGTATTTGGAAAACCGTATTGAAATTTTTTAGAGTTGGGAAGGACCTCAGCAATAATGTGGACAAGTCCCTGCATGTTATACAGGAAAATGAGGTCCAGAAGGTAGAAGTAATTTGTCCAGGGGCCATATAGCATGTGAGTGACAGAATCCAGACGAGGATTGAAATCTCAATGTCCGGTGACCTGGTCACTACACCCATGCTGCCTGCCCAACTATTACCTTTTCACTGCTATTACCTTTTCAAAATATGAACCACAAAATGTTTAAAATGACAAATATTTTACACCCCCATTCTGGCTTTGTCACCCTTCAAAGTGGAAATATGTTTTTGAACTAGTGTTTCCAAATATTCTTTAACCACTGTTGAATGATAACAGAGATTAAGAAAATAAATTTTAAAAATAAAATAAGCAGCTTAAAAAAAAGAGCAGGAATGATGATGGTGATAATAGAACAATTAATTTTAATCCTGAAAAATGAAATGAATGCCAATTGCTACCAGGGATATTTGAATAATAGAGAGAGCGTCAGACTGCATTAATACAATTTCTACTTGTTTTGGAGTTGTGAGGAGGTTGGGGGGAGGGTAGAACAAATGAAGGGAAGCGTCAACCTAATCACCTAATAAGAGACACAGCAAGAGAGACAAGGCACACTGGTTTAGTTAAAAATGAACTCGATATGTTTAATAAAGCTTGGTATACCAAATCGCAGTACAAACATCAAGTCACACGCCCACACAACAGTATTCCATTTACAAAAAGTTCCTCTGGAAGCCTCTATAAGGCCCATGCCAAAAACAAAATAAAACCAAAAACCATGGTGACAGTGGTCAGGAAAGAAGTAAAGGAATTGGAAGGGGGAGGAGGGGGGGAAGGGAATGGAGAAAGGTGAAGACTAAAAACCAGTCCATATAAAAGCTCTAAAAGAGCCAGCCAATAATATTATCACAATGATACAAATACAAAATAAAATAAAATAAAAAATTATACTGATAAAGCAGGCTACGCTGCCAAGAACAAAGATGGCTGCCCTTCCTTCAGCCATCCAAGATGGCCAACCTTGGTAACGCCATCTCTCTCAGTCTCTCTCTCTCTCTCACTTTTTCCTCTCTCTCTCTCTCTCTCTCTCTCTCTCTCTCTCTCTCTCTCTCACAATCTTTCTCTCTCTCTCTCTCTCCCCCTCCCTCCCTCCCTTTCTCTCTTTCTCTATAAAACATGGAAGGTATTTTTGTGTTTTTAGCTAGTAACCTTGATCAAATGAGTCCTCCGAAGAATCACTGAAGGAAGATCTAGCCTCGGCTTCTCGGAGTAGCAAACCAAATGATTGCTTTCTGCTTGTGGCCTGCTTAGCTTTGAGAGTTCTGGTGGCAGACACGCCCCTCTTGGGTGGTTTGAGACCACCAGTCGACTTGCTGCTCTTTTTGGCCACTACGCTGTAGAGACTGGAAGGTCTCGTTTTGGAGCTGGATGGAGACTGTGAAGGCCACTCATCCCTCAGGGATTCATCATCTTCCTCTGAGTCCGTATCTGCAGTCAAAGTAGTTTTTAATAGAGATTAAGTCAAATAATTTTGGGGGTTTCATTTCCTTCTATTTACATAGAAATAAATGAATATGTGAAAACAACAGTGCTTCTGAAAATAGAGGCTGAAAGTCTTGTTGGGACAAATGAGGGAAGCGGTTTAAATTTCCCCCATCCTCCCTACTTTGACCAGCATATTATATAATCTGATTTCTGCCTTACTCCCACTTGACTTGACCTCCAAATTGCTGCCACCATGTAACTCATCTTAATGAAGCTTGGACCTGGGCCATTTCTTAGGCTGTGATTGCCAACAATAACCAAAAACTGAGCTTCCTAGTTCATTTCTTCCTCCCATGGCCAAAGAAGAAAAAAAAAAAAAAAACATTCCGGCAACTGAAAACTTATTGTCCTGAGAAGCAAGGAAATTTCTTATTTCCCACCTCCTTCTGTGGAATATTATTCTTTCTGATAGAGAAGAAACTTTTGTTCAGTCCTCCCAACTGTCTCTGAGTATGGAAAATATGTTTTCTTGAGTCACAATTAAGAATGCTAATGAATAAAGAAGAAGTTGTAATCTCCCAGAGACCATGGAAGTCTCAGAAAACAATAAAATGGAAAGGTCTCTTAATGTCTTATTCCTCATCTTCCCAACACCTTGGGCCTACTCTCTACTTTCAGAAGACCTCAACACACTCCTGGGGTATCCCACAAAGAGGGAGAAGGATCCTTTAACAACAACTCTATCTAGCTCCAGAGCTCTTGCCTTAAAGCTGCTGATGCTACTTCTTGTCCCTCACCCCAGAGGCTCACTGACTTTAGGGTTTACTTCCTCAGTAATCTAATAATTCCACATTCCAGAAAATAACTAACTTTTAGGTCTGAATCCATATCATTCGTTTCTACATGATAATAGAATTCTAAGACTAAAAAGAACTTTAGGGTCATCTCATCTAACCTACTTATCTCTGATAAGTACTCTATCTTTGCCAAGATAAAATCATTTTCCCCCTCCCTCCATTGGTACTCATATTTGCCTATCATTGCAAAAATGTTCCCTAATCAGTAAGATCCCTCAGGAGTTTATTCTGCTGTTCCGGCTCAAAGAAAAATCTTTTGCAAATCTAACCCAAATCTTCCTTACTGAAAAAATTTAAACCCATTTTCTCTAGCTCTGAAAATAGAGAATAGATGGTCAGCATTTTAAAACCACCTTGCAATTTTTCCTTCGTCAGATGAAATAATAGCAATTCCTTTAACTAATAATCATAAGACACTATTTTTCTTCTCTGTACTTTTTTTTTGGGGGGGGGGGGAGCGGGTGTTCTTTGGTGGACCCTTTAAAAATTCTCTTACATGAGCAGCCCAGCCCAGGGAAAAAAAAACAAACAAAGCTGCAGCTCTCCTATCGACAGAGCATCTAATCAAAACTGTTTGAGACAGCCCTTTTGGCATTCTAGCAATAAATCAGCTGAGAACAGCTAATGCACACAGTCTTTTGAGAACTGGGTGTCAAAGCTCAGTCAAAACTGTAGCACCCCTCCCCCCAACTCATCTCTTTCTGCAGACAAAGCAAAATTATTTTGTTTTTTGTTTTATGATAGGGTTTGTTCTGATCAGATTGGCTTCCTAATCCAAAGTGGAGTAAATCAATAGCACAGAAAATCAGAATAGAGTATCATATATCCACCAAGTCCTGCTAATGAGAGAATGCTAAAATGTATCATGGAGGAACATATATTTGCTCAATACCAACCGGGCACAATGAAAGAAATTGAGCGACTTTCAATTGATTACTACAAGCAGATTCTACTCATACTAGTGCAAACACATCCTCCTCTATGAGTAAGAGGAAGGTCTCCTACAACCAGGCAGCAATGGCAATGCTATATGATGAAGATGATGATTTTTCCCCAAGGCATTTTACTAAATGAGTGACTAGTCCAGGAGTTTCATTAACCATGGGATGTGTCCAGGCAGAAATATATGAGATTTGCTTAGATCACACCCTGGAGAGATATGGAGCAAGATCTTGATCTGCTAGGTCACTGGAAATTCAGATGAAAGATTTGACTTAATTGTTTAAGAAAAATCTGTGCTTGTCTTTGGTCCAATCAAAAGTCCAAACATAAGACACACAATTGACCCTAATTCCTCTGAAATTGCTAAACAAGAAACCAATTCTAAAAACCTAGTGTGGAAACTAACATAACAATAGGGGACAGGTAACCAAGCAATTTGAAAAATTGTTGGAAATGGAAGCAGGAAAGAATGGGCCAATATATAAAAAACCCAATCTCTCACCTTTAGGGCTAGAAGAAATTGCAATTGGGATGCAGATCTTAGCTCTCAATTTCACAGTGTTTTAGTCACTACTATGCATTCAGGTGATCTACCATTATTTACTCATAGTCTACGTGCTGTATTCCATGGATGTTGGAAAGACTCAAACATCACCATGGGAATCAAAAAATCTTGAACGAAGAGACATGGCTGGGGTCCCTTAAGCTCCATCTTAGTCATCATAGGGGGTAAGGAAACAAAAATGCAGATGTGCCTCAAACACAGCAATTGTGTTCCAGCAAAGTGTGTCACATCAACTCATGTTTTAAATGCATCAGGGGAGCTTCACGATTTAAAGGAACCATACAGCATATTTCCTGAGTATTGCTTCAGAAAGCTAAGCATCCCTCTGTAGTAATTATGCCTGTCCCCACCAAATTTATGGGATTTGTAAGTGTGGATTTATGGGTTTTTGTTTTTCCTGAAGAGGGGCCAACTTATATGGAGTGGTCACTGCTTTTCCCCTAGAAAGTTTCCTTCCCTCCCAGATTCCTTCAGTCTTAACTCTGAATACCTCTGGCCTCCAAACAGTTCTGTCCTCACATTAGGCAGGAACAATGCTTCTCTTCAAAGATAATTCCAAGCTCTATCCCAGGAGCCCTAAATTCTACAAAGTATTTCAACCACAGGGAAGAACATTCTATCTATAACCAGCTTATCATGGCGATCACTCATAAAACAAACCGTATCCTTCCATCAATCAGAATTCTTCAGATACCAACAGAGACTTACAACCCAAAATGAGGAAAATCACATACTACATGAACGTCGGCTATTTCATAAAAGTAAAAGTGAACCACAAAGGTTTGACTTGTTAGACAGCACACAGCAAAGAACACTCTGACCCAGGAACCAAACATATCATCCAAAAACTTGGAGGTGGCAAGGGAAGGGAATACATATCTTTTCTGATGCAACATAGTAAGGCATAATTGTAACACATTCTTCCAAAAAATACATGAGAAAGGAGAGACAGAGGGGAAAAGAGAGAGAAAAGAAAGACAGAGAAAAAGAGAGAAACAGAAAGAGAGAGAGAGAGAAGAGAGGGAGGGAAAAGAAAGAAAGAGAAAAGAAAGAAAAGAAAAATAGAGAGGGAAGAGGAACAGAGAAAAAAGAAGGAAAGAAGGAAAGAAAGAAAGAAAGAGCAGGGGAGGAGAGAGACAAAGAGCAGGGAGAGAGAGAGAGAGAGAGAAAGAGAGGGAGAGAGAGAAGACAGAAAGGGAGGAGAGAGACAGAACACACAGGAGTGAGAGAGAAAAACATCCCCTCCCTGCCCTGACAAGGATAAGCAACAGACAGGTTACTTACTATAGGAGTAGCTGCTCATTTCCGATATCACAGGTGAGTGGGAAACTTTCAGTTGACCTTTGACCTTTAGCCCCACCTCCATCTTCATTTTGGCAGCGAACTTATTTTTACCTTCTTTAGGGGGTTTTAGGGATAGGCTCAGGCCCTTGGTCAGGACTTTTTTCTCTTCCTTGCTCAGCAGAGTGTCATGGGGAGATAAGTACCTGGTGCTAACCCCACTACTTTTCTGCTTCCCCCCAGAACTGTCTGAAAACTTGTAGGGTGACTTCAGCTTGTCTTGCTTGGTGAGGGACAGGGCCTTATCCAGCTTGGTTGCCAGCTGCTCCTGGTCACTGGCCACCTTCTTCTTCTTGATCTTTAGCTGGAAAGGAGAAGTCATGGTCACACATTAAGATACAGATATGAGGCCCTGGAATGGCCTTTCCAATTTGTCTTTATGGCAAGGAATCCAAGTCTCATGGTGTTGATAAAAGAGCCTCTCCTAGGAGGAACTAGCTCTGCTGGGCAGCAGGTGAGCAGGCAGTAATGACTTTCAGCTGGGAAGTACAAGAGGCATCGAGAGGAAGAATAAAAAAAATAATAATAACACACAAAACACAATGTATCCTATACCATGGAAATGAAACCGACTGCAGCGGAGTCAGTCTGGTTATTCTGACCACATTAACCACTACATCAGATTACTGCACAGAATGTCCAATGGACAGAAGCAAATACCACAACATGGTACTGATAACGAATCCACCATGCTGAAGCACAGAGCCAAAAAAAAAAAACTTTCAATCACATACTTGTTTCTGCCTTATTATTAAGTTGACCATTTGTTTGTTTTTAGTTAGACATTCTGCCTTGATTAAGGTCATTGATGTCTACAAAGTAACTGCAAATGTATTTTAATTTCCTCGTATATGTCTGAATTCCATAGGAGGAAATACATTTAGGTCTCTTCTGTTAAAAGTTTATAGTGAAGGTTTATGGTATTACTTAAATGAACAAATGATGGTAATGAAAAATAATAAACAGAACACTGACCGAGAATTTGCTAATTGGGCTTCCTTAACTATACCGAAGCAGACCTACATAACTATGTTCTCATTTAGAGTCAACCCAACTCACACCTCCTGCAAAGGGTTTTATGTAGGAAGGATAAAAAAAGAAGAGGTGACTTAGAGAAGAGGGCTTTAAGGGAAATGATTCTAAACATTATCAGAGTAAAAAGAAGGGCTAGCTCTATCCTGATTACTACTGTAGAGTTCCAGAGTAAATTACAATGGAATCAAATGTCTTCTCTTAGATCTAAAGAATAAGACAGATAACCAAACATTAGTTTACTAACAATCTACAACAACCTGCCCTTGAATTTGAGTGTCAAAATTGAGTGGGGGAAAGGAGGCAGTTAGTGTTCTGAAAGAGATGGGCTAATAATTAGTGTTTATATAACACTCTAAGATTTACAAAGTATATCCCAAATCTGTCATTTGAGGCTCATAATCGCCCTGGAAAGTAGCTGCTATCATCACTCCCATTTTATAGGTGAGGAAATGGAGGTGGACAAAGGTCAAGTATCTTGCCAAGGAACACATAGATCATAAGTATCTGAGGTCAGATTTGAATTCAATTCTCTTAGGCCCCCAAAATTCCTCCTACTGTGTTACCTAGCCAGTCTCCTCTTTTAGCCTTCCAAATGGTGGCTATTGTACATGGTCCATACTCAATTCAATAATACTAATGTTCCTAGACATGCTGATCAATTGCCCAATTCACCATCTTCTTCCTGATCCAAAACACTCCTCCCTAGCCACTATTTTCCTCCTAAGTGTTACCTTCCTTATTGAGATATATGCTTCCTGAGGACAGAAATTGTCTTTTAAGATGTCTGTCCCCAGCTTAGCATTATGCCCACCACATAATAATAATAAATGCATTTCCCGTCCTTTTTTGTTCATTAAATTCCTGGATTACTAACCTCATTGGAATAGCCCGATGTGGTCTCATGGTCATCCCAATTCTGGTGTCTCCCCTTTGATTTCCCAATTCCACTGTCTATGTCCTCCTCATCCTCAGGGATTGACCCCTTGTGTCTCTTCCGCATCCCTTCTCCATTCTCCGAGTCTTCTGACAGCAGCAAAGACTTGCTCAGCCTGCAACCCAAATGTACCATTGGTGATTGGCTCAGGTACTATCCCATTCCTCAGCCCCCAGAATCAGCCAGTATTAACCACTCTTTAATGTTGGTAGATGAATCTCCCACTGGAGTCAAGAGAGCACTTGGTGGCCCCTAAAAGGAGGAAATTATTTAAGTTTTCCTAAGGTTGCTTGATATGGAATCACCTTTAGGATCATTAAGGTGAAAACTGAGTCATAGCTTTTAAATCTCGCCAATTTTAGAGTTGAAACTTACTTCAATCCGCTTCTTTTTCAGATGGGAAAACTGAGGGTCCAGAGAGGTACTTTGTTCAAGAATCAAATTATGAACCCATTTCTTCCGAGTTCAACTCCAGAACCCGTTCAAAGACTGAAAGCCCTTACTTTCTAGGAGATCATGCTAGAAATTCTGGGTTGGGTGTACCCCGAGACAAAGGGCTAGATTTTGCATGAGGAATTTTAAGAAATTCCATTAGGAAGAATAAGAATTTATAGAACTCAGAGAAGAAATTCTCATCCATGTACCATTAATTAATGCTCAGGGCTACACACACACACACACACACACACACACACACACACGCACACATACACACACACACAATTTCATCACTCTTTACCAAAATGTGCTATGATTGAGAGGTTATTTATAATGTTCAATAGAATCCAGGGAAAGTGGGAAGCAGAGAGCTAAAAAGTATCTTGCACAGGGAAAAAAAATAAAAAACCATTCCTCTCTGCTCAGCTGCCTGAGTACCCAGAAGGACAAAGTAGAAAGGAACCTAAAGGAAAGGACCCTTTGTCTGTTTTTAGTCAAAAAATTGGGGAAAAAATGTTATTCCCTCAAACTCCAATAAAGTCACTGCAGACATTGCCAAACTATTTCTCCTTCCTCATTCACTGCTGGTTATTAACAAGAAATTTTCGCCTCTGTCCAAACAGCTCTGTGGCCTCCAGGGATGTTGTGGTTTGCCAGGAATGTTCCAGTAGGCCCAGTTCTGGAGAGGGGAGGAGGGAGCTAGAGGCCAACCTACTTCTTTATAGATAACCTGAAACCATCCCTCCACAGCTGTTTTTTTGCCATTGTTTTTTCCACAAGCACTAACTACAACAAGCCACGCAGGCCACTTCTGCACCTCTCCAGTGGAAATTGCGATTGTCTCTCAGATTAATCAATAGGCTATTCACCAGGCCAGACCCTCAGGCAGACCAGCTCCCTCAGTCCTGCCCCTAAGCTGTGGCCCCTTGCCTAACTTCCAACTTCACTGACCTAGGCCCCTCCCTGCTTCCTAAGAGAATGGCCAGAGAAAAGTCTGTACCTCACCATCTCCCAAGTCTCCCTTCCCCTCATTCACTCCCAAGGGAAGTTGCTCACTTCTGGCACTCAGAGCTAACTAGGCCACCATCCTGCAAACCAAATCAGGTCTGAACAACACGGCTCCCCACGGACGGCCGGGTCCTCTGCAGCCAGCGAGAGCGGCCCGGGAACAATGGATCGGACGTGCAGAAATTAAGTGCGGCCAGCAGCAGATGGAGGGAGCAGACTTGCTAGGAGCTGGGCGCTGGGGCCATTCGGGGAAGACCAGGCTTGGGAGGAGCAGGAGTGCCTCAAGTGCAGGTCCGTGACCCAGGCAGGAGTCAGTCACTGAGAGTCCCAGCACCAGAGCCAGGACTCTGGAGAGGAGCAGCCAGCTCCCAGCGGCAGAGGAGGCGCATTTGGCCCCTCACCCCGTTAACGTTCCCCCGCCGGGGCTATTCCTCCCACTTAGCGCCGAGACGCGTGCTGACGTGCCGGGTCCGTCCTCCTGCCTGTCGGTCACCTCAGTTACCAGCCTGGGCATCTTCCTATTGCTCACTCTCTCTTGCCCAGTCATTCTTCTTTGAAAGAGCACACACACCACCACTGGAGCGTACTCACAGGCCAGCCTGGGCCCTGGCGACCCCCGTGGTCACGCCGAGGACCCCGCACCGCTCAGCGGCCCTGCCCGCAGAGACACCGCTCCTGGCCAATGCCCGCAGGCCCCGCGCCTGACCGACACACGCTGCCGGGGGCAGCCACCATCCAGGACCACTGACACACGGCAGCCACGCCACAACCCCGCGAGGCCCCAGGCTCTCCTGGGCCTCCAAGCACACGCTCCTCCCCCTCCACAGGGCGCCATGGACCCCGGCCCAAGATGCCAGTCTTACTTTCCGCTCCTGCCGTCACTCTTCCCTTTTTCCAGAGGAGGAGACAGAGCACTGGATCCATGCTTCCGTTTCCGCGGCCTTCCAGGGCCTCTTCGCGCCAAACTTCTACTTTTCTCTTCACGTTTTTCCCTTTAAAAGAACCACAGCTTCGCTGTTAACCAGGGGAGACACAACCTGCACACTGCGCACACACACACCACAGACCCGCACACGCCTACACCGCCTACCACTGCCACACCGCTAAAGGAGAACTACCACAAGAACCAAGACAAAGATGGCTTCCTAACGGCGAGTGTCGGCCTCCGCCCTCGAGGCGTGCGCGGGGGCCCGTCCGGGAGCGGCCTCGGACCTGAGACAGAGAGACGCCACCGAGGAAAGGGGGGAGCCAGCTGGGGGGGAGAGGAGGCCGGCGCACTTACTCAGAATCTCTGCGCCGCTGCAGCTTCACCAGCTCCCGCTGCTTCTCCTTATACCGGCGCTGGAGCTCAGCCAATCTCATGCGGTAGTCGAGCTCCATCGCGTCCATGTTCTCGATGGCAGACTTGATAGAGTACATCTTTGTTTGGAAAGAAAAAGAAAAGGGAGAGACCTCAGAGGCTGGCTTCAAGGTCAAGGATACGTGGCCTGCTCCATCCAAGGGGGCCGCTTATGGACAGGCCTCTTGGCTAGATAACGTATGCCCCGGTAATGGGAGATTACAGTGTTAGTTTAAGTGTTAAAGTTCTGGCCCCATGAGGAGTAAAAATGGAAAGGCCCTTACCGGTTCATCCTTTTTCTGCATCCAGCTATACTTCTTATTAGGATTCAGTTCCCGAGGCAGCTTGATGGTCTTCAAAGGGTCCATGAAGGGATTGGAGAGCACCTCCATCAACATATGGGTGCTGGCAGCTAGCAAGCTCTCAAGGGTGGGTCGCACAGGACAGCTCTCAGGGCCTAGGAGGAGGGGAAACAATGACACTTAGCAAACAAATGTCTGGTATAAAACCATTACTACGGCAGCCCTTTTATAGTGGCAACAATCAGCAATTAAGTGGTTGCCCTCAGTTGTTCAATTGGGGAATGGCTGATTACATTGTGGTATATGAATGTTATAAAATATTATTGCTCTGTAAGAAACAACTCCCAGAATGAATACAAAGAGGCCAGGAGAAACTTACATGAACTGATGCTGAGTGAAGTGAGCAGAACCAGGAGATCATTGTATACTTCAACAACAAGATCAATAAAATGCAAGTAAACAATAACAAAAAAGTTCGTGAAAATGCTAGGTTGTGAGCCATACTCAGTCCCCACTCTCTGGGTGCAGATGACTCTCCATCACAAAATCACTGGAGCTGGCTTGTGTCATCTCATTGTTGAAGAGAGCCACATCCATCAGAATTGATCATTGTATAATCTTGTTGCCATGTATAATGATCTCCTGGTTCTGCTCACTTCACTCAGCATCATTTCATGTAAGTCTCTCCAGGCCTTTCTGAAACCATGCTGCTGATAGTTTCTTACAGAGAAATAATATTCTATTACATTCATACACTATAACTTATTCGGCCATTTTCCAATTGTTGGGCATCCACTCAGTTTCCAGTTTCTTGACATTACAAAAAGGGCTTCCACAAACATTTTTGCACATGTGGGTCCTTTTGCCTTCTTTAAGATTTCTTTGGGATATAAACCCAGTACAACACTGCTGGATCAAAGGGTATTTTTGATAACTTTTTGAGCACAGTTCCAAATCGCTCTCCAGAATGGGATGAAACAATTATTATTAATTTTTTTATATGTTTATGTTGCTTATTGAGTATAAGTTTGGTCTGAACCTGTGATTTCACTAATTTGGGAACTCCTTTTAATGTTTTTCTGCAGGAAAGAAGTTAAATGATTTGATTAGGACCACAGAGCCAGTATATTTCAAAAGCAGGACATATAGCTTGGCTCTGAAGCAGGCTCTCTATTCACTATTCCCTATTACATTTCTCTCGTAAGAAGCTGGGCTTTATAGTACTTTTACCTTTATTCAAGCATCTTCACTCTGACTACCTCATTTCCATCCTCATACAGTTTCTCTAATATAAAGAGTTACCATGTTACAAATAAAGAAACTAAGTCACAGAGTTGGCAAATAACTTCCTTAATAATGTCTAGGCAGTACAGCAATTGAGAAGAGGGAGGGAGGGAGAGAATTTGGAATTTTTTCAAATGAATGTCAAAAATTTGTTTTTACATATAACTGAGGAAAAAATATTATTTTTAAAAATTATCTGCCCAAGCAGATTCATGGCAGAAGCAGGCTGAGAAGTGCCCCTGGCTTGGAGAGAAAGCCAGTCACTGTTTATGATTATGCTGTTTTATTGACAGATTAAACTCAGTTTATAGCAGAGTAGTTAGGAAGAAAGGAGTAGAGGTACCTCTATCAGGCTGAAAGATGCTATAGGTAGGAATTAGGACTTAATGTGACTTGAGAGAGTGAGGAAGAGATGATCTTTATTTAAGATTGTCTGTAGGGACTCTGATCTGGGATTCTTTTTGTGCTGATCTAGCAGAGCACTACAAAAGTCATATTTTACTATGCATTTTGCAATAGTGTGGACAACATTGGAGAACACAGAAATATTCAGGAGTCACTGTGAGTCAGTAGATAAAGGCTCAGGAGACCTGGGTTCTGGTCCTAGTTCTGCCACTAATCAACTACATGATTCTTAGAAAGTCCCTCTGGGTTTGTTCCTTCCTTTATCGAATTAGAATGGCTTAGAGAGGGGGTTCTTCACTTAGCAACCATGAATTGGTTTTTTTTGTTTTTTTTTTTTAGTATTCTACTATTTTTAGCATTTTATTTTAGCAAATGATAACTATTCATCATCATAATAATCTATAATAATTTTATTTAGTTTTGTGATTCAAGTAATTCTATTAATAATGACAATTTTAGTAAATATTTACTATTTTAATATTAGTAGCTATTTGATGCCCCAAGAACTTAATAATTTCAATTAAATTTAAAAAGCAATGATAATTTCAGTGATAATTTTAGTAAAAATTTCATACTTTGTTATTAACTATTCAATATCCTGATAATTTTATTAATATAATTTTAATTTTAATAATAATTCTGATTTTATTAGAAATAAGTTTTAGTAAATATTCTATATTTTAGTATTATAGCTGTTTGGTGCACCAATAATAGATTCTTAATAATAATAACTTTAAATGTTTAATTTTAATTAAAATTTAAAGGTAATGATAATTTTATTATCTAATAATTTTAATAATTGTTATTTTAGTAAACATTGTATATTTTTGTATTAGTAGCTGTTCAGTACCCTGATAATTTTATTAGTAATGTTAATTTTATTATTTAATTTTAATAATGAAATTTTATTAATAATTTTAGTAAATACTTGCTATTTTAGTATTAGTAGCTATTCAGTGTCCCAAAACTCTTTAATGCAGTTTGAAGCTCCAAAAGCCATAAACACTACACAAGACTTTTTGGATACCTTGTACTTCTATAGGATTGATTTCTTTTGTAATCCTGTATATTTTATCTTATGCATTTAAGAACGCCATTCTGATTGCCCATGTATGACCTATATTAGATTTACACTGTCTTGGAAACGGGGGAAAGGAAAAAAGAGGGATCAAATTTAGAATTCAAAACTTAAAAACAAATGTTAGAAATTGTTTTAACACATAATTGGGGAAAATTTTAAAGAAAAACAGTTAAGGGTCTCTGGTTATAATGTTTGGGCTAGTTTTCTGGAGGAACTTGGGATCAGTCCAAGTCCTTAGTCTTAGAATGAAGGAGAAAGGAGGGCCACATGGCTGGTCAAAGATGGAATGAATCATTTCCAGTCCTCAGTCTTTATATACCTTAGTACAATTACATCATTACAGCACATTAAACATGTGTGAACTAGAGAACCATTACACACCATTCTAAGTACTAAGTATATATATGAACTAGAGAACCATCATCTCATCAATTCCACTGAGCTAGCACCTTGTTTCAAGTATACTTCTTCAGAATTCTGGCCCTCTACATCTAGTCTAGAGAATCTTTATAATTTGATAATGTTGGAGTAAAGGAGCAAAGAAATATAAGGTAATAATGAAGTAAGATTTAGCCATAAAACTGAAAGGACAGTTTCAAAAAAAAAAAAAGCCCAACAAAGCAAAGTAAGATATTAAAAGATTATAGGTTGGAAGAGACTGACAAGAAATTTGGCCCAGATCTAGGAGAGGGGGTAGGGGGAAAGGAAAAATTTGGAACAGAAGGTTTCGCAAGGGTCAATGCTGAAAAATTACCCATGCATATGTCTTGTAAATAAAAAGCTTTATAAAGAAAGAAAGAAATCTGGCCCAGCCTCCTCATCTCACAACAAGCATATTGAGGGCCAGAAAGATTTAAAATTGACATGGCAAAGTGTCAAAGGAATCCATGGCCAGCAACAAGTGGGATTCTAATCATGCAGGAGAGTCAAAAAAACAGATGCTTTGGCCAGCTCAGTGACCACCCTGGCTTTAAAAAATACCCACCCAAACCAGAAGACATCCACCTCTTTCCCAACTCACTCTCGACTTCCTGCTTCCTCTTCTCCAGTTCTAGCTCAGCGATCTCGCTCAGCAGAGTGATCCCCTGTAAGAAGCTCTGCTCCAAGGACAGGCTCTCAGCCACCTCCAGGTTCACCAGGGCCTGGGTGACGCCGCCAGTGTTCAGCAGGGGATAGGCCTGAGGGAGCTCTGTGGCAGCCACCAAGGCATTCATGCCGGCCAGGGGGTCGTCGGGCTTGATGTCCAGAGTAGGCAGGGGGCAGGGAGCAGCTTCCTCTGGGTACGGGGGGCTGGCTGGCACGGGCCCTGCCTCCTCTGCGGGGAGGCTGTAGAGCTCTTGCCCCCCGGCCCCGGACTCCCTCTCTGGGATTTCCACGCTGGATGGAGGTCCACTAGGCAGAGGAGTGCCCTGCTTTTCATTTGGCTCCTCTGTAAGTTCCCCCCGGGGGAGGTCTTCCACATCTTTATCCAGTTGGCCTTCGTAGTCCATGTGAATGGAGCAGGCCTCTGGCCCAGCACTTGGCTCTTCCTGAATCTTAGCTTCAACTTCGGTCGGGCAAGACCCGACCTGATACTCTGGTGGGCAGCCCTGACTCTCCTCCAGCTCTTGCTCCATTGGGCCTAATGATTCTCCCGGCTGCGACAAATGATTACAGTTGTCCGGGCTCTGGGCTGGCCTAGCTGCTGGGGACAGGGGACTGGGTGGTTCCAAGTTTGGCTCAGGGAGTCCTTCCTGGCCCTCTTCCATTTCTTCCACCTCAGCCTTCACCCTCTCCTCCAAAGGTTCCTCCTCAGGGCTGGCCTGGAGGGTATCTACTATTTTGGTTGGGGGCAAATGAAGGGGCTTATCTTCCGGAGACAATTCCATGTGTTCAGGTCCCTCAGTAGGCAATGGCACATCAGGAGCTAACCCATCGGCATCAGAAGCTGCTGTGGGCTGGAGGAGATATGGGTAATGTCTCCCAAAAGAAGTGGGAAGGGACTGGAATGAATATCTTGGAGGAATCTCTGCCAAAGACATAGAGAGATATTCATTAGATACTGTAGTCAAAATCCTTATTTATTTCCTCTCTGTCTTAGAGGGAAAGCTATTCTTGGGCAGGGATTATTTCCCTTGTTTCTAGTATGGTATCTAGCATAGTTCACACCTTCTATAAATGCTAATAAATAGTGAAAAGCAAACAATCTAAGTCCTTACTCACTTATCCATCATCAGGGGATGATAACATCCCACATACTTATTTTGTATTCTTTCTTCCCTATCCCACCCACCCACCCCAAAAACAACAACAGTGTTCCTATGCCTGGAATGCCTGGTGTTTGAATGACTCCTTATTAATTCATCTGGAACTTTTAATCAACCTAAGCCCCTTGTAAAAATCCATCAGTTTTCCTAAAATTAGGTTGTCCCAGTTAGCACATTCTATTACCAGCTCATGAACTAAAATATACTGGTTCTGGCATGAGTTTTCCCTTAACCTATCTGCTAAACAAACTGCTACCAACTTCAGGAGGTGGAAAATGTAGGGAAGAGAATGAAATGATTTATGATATTTGATGGGCACTGGGATGGAAGAAAAAGATGGTGGACTGCAGAAGTTTGAGATCATTTGGCTATAGCCAAACTCCAGCTTCAATGTAGGGGAGCTACTTGTCATGAGGAAGAACTTGGGTCACTTTCAAGATTATCATATTAAAGAAAATAAAAGTTTATGAATCTCTTACCTGGAAACAAGGCTTGAAATGGGCTGGAGGCTTCTTTCTCTAATTCCAAGTCTTTCTTCTCTATGTCTTCTGGAACTTCCTCTTTGGGGGGGATAGCAGGGGTTGGAGGTGGGGAGGCAGGAGGAGGGCTAGAAGGGTGGGAACTAGGGGTGGCAGGGTAAGAGTAAGCTGGTGGCTTGGGTGTCTCCTCCAATTTCTGGATCACCTTAGCTTTGAGCACTGTCACAGGTGAGGCACGAGGGGATAAGGGTGGTGGGCTCACAGCCTTGCTGTAGGACGTGGAAGTGCTGGGTGAGAGGACGGGGGGCTTTCGGTGGATAAGTCCTGAACCAGAGGAGGGGAGACCCTGTTTACTATTCTCCAGGCTCCGCTTGGAGACCTTCTCTTCCATCTCTGCCCGCTGTTCGTTGACTTTTAATCTTTCCTGTCGGAGAAAAAAATACACAATAGCATTAGCTGTTCTGAGGGGTCCAGAAGTCACTTCTACCTATGGACTGAGGTCATCCTCAGTATTGAAAAGGTAGATCTCAACCTAATGCTACCAAAAGGGTGCCATCTGAGTGGGAGACTATTCTTTCAGATATACCCCAGAAGCGTTAAAAGTGTACACTGACAGCCCTCAGGTAAAAGCTGGCACACCACCTGGTCAGAGCTGAAGAAGGGCTCTGAGGAGGTCTTGTTGTCTTCCAGCCAAAGCTCAGTCTCTTCTCTGGGACTATGACGTAATTGTTCTGTTAAGGACGTGTAATAAGCACAACTGTTCCATTCAGAACAGCCAAGCCCAATTCCCCTCCAAGGAGAAGCTCTCTGCTTAAGCCAATTCTGCTCTTTCAAGAATTGCCTCCAATAATCAGGAGCGAGCTTCCTCAGGGCCTGCAGATCACCATCTTCGACCTTGATCTAATTCGATATCATGGCCACAATTTGGGCCCATTTAGAATGTTTCATGAGGTCGGGGAGAGAGAATCAGTGGGACAGAGAAAGGGGAATAAGATGGTGGATTTCTTTCTAAGAACATGGTAGCTGCCATACTAGCACTTTTCCCCTGTCCCAATTTCTTGTTACTGATGGAGATACCGAGAAATGCTTTGTGGGAGGCTATGGTTATCTCACTGACAGCAGTTTTAAAAGGCCATTTTGACCATGAATTTCTCCACAAAAAAACATTCACCAGCTTTTTTAAAAATTAAAAAAAAACATTTAAATAATTTCACCTAAAACTTTTTGGAATACATTTCTATTCTTGACATGTTTAGTCCCCTTGGATGAAATAATTCTTCTTTGTAGACACTGTAAGTGCACTTCTCAGACCTCTACATCTGATATTTCTGAAACTGGAATCCCTTAGAAAGGTGTCCATTAATTTGGGAGGCAGAGTCTGGTAAGTGGATACTATGACAAATGGTAGCTCCAGTAGTATGTACTCTCTCTTACCCAAATGTAAACTTAACAGTCCAGAGCCCTTTCCCTCTCCCACCCTGTAGAGTATGGCAGAAGGAAAAAGGACATGATACTATCAAAAGGCAAGCAATCCATTCTTTGCACATGAACTCCAGACCAAAAGAAAGCCAAATGAGATGGCTGGATTTATAAAGGGAACTATCTTAATTCTCAGAGGGCATAGGACTTGAATCGGCCTAAACAAGTGCTCTACCTATAAATTAATCTCTCCTCAACACACATCCACCCTTAAAAAAAAAAAAAAAGTCTCTTTAAATAAAGCATTTAACTGAAGAAAGCATTGGTAGGAAGAAGGGAAAGAGAGATACCAAAATCTTATCTATAAAATGTCAAGAGAGGGGTTAGAGATCTCAGCCTCTTAGGAAAAAGAATAAAACCTCCGAGTCTTCTCCTGTGACTAGTATGCCCCCACAAGGGACACAAGTGTTTCATAAAATCAGCCTTCAAAGTCTGAACTGGACTGTGTCTGATTTATGAATGGCCCCAGGGGATCCTGTCAAGGAATTGTTCTCTGAGAGGCAGCAGCAGCTGAGCCCTGGGGGCTAAGTTTTATTCAGACAGGGTTATCTCTGGCACAGGCTTGCCCCACTACCCCCAACAGGGTTTGGGTCCAAGGCAGGAAATGTCCATGTGAAGTCCTCACCACCAGCTGGGCACTCCTCTGCAGCTCCATGGCGTGCGCAGCTTGCTGCTGCAAGATGTACAGCTCGTGTTGCCGTAGCAACTGCTGGTGAGACAGCAGCTGGAGCTGATGAGCATGTTGGAGGGAGCTTCGGGTTGGGGGGTACATCGCAGGCCACAGAGGGGGTGCTCGCTCCATCAACTCAGCTGAAAAAAACATAAACATGCACAAATGGAGAGCCAAGTCAGATTTGGTTGAACCACAAATCTCACTGTCTAGCAGACCATCAAGAAGGGGAAATCAGTCCATAGCTTTCTTTATGGACTCCCAGAGGCCTGGGTTTAGGATAAAGCTAAGTTAACATACAGTTCATGTCCCCACATTGCTTCCAACCCCAAAGAGCTAAAGTCCCCACCCTTCATTGTTTTCTCCATCCCTGACATGATCACAGTGAGAATTATATTCATTTATTTGACACCACAGGGAAATGAGATATTTCTTATATATGAATTTTTTTTGAGGGGGGAGAGGAGGATTAAACAATCTCTCCTGAAGTCTCATAATATTTTGCAACTCATATGGACATATTATACTTAAGATTATACTTATTCATTCATCTCTCCTACTTTACAGGGCCCTTTGGGGACATAAACTGAATCAAATTCAATTTAATGTAACAAAAACTGAATCAGGAGACCTACTATGTGTCCGCTTGGATAAAAAAGAAAGCTCCTCGGGGAGCTTACTAGGACTCTACAAAGGACAAACAGAAAAGAAAATGGAAAGAGAAAGAGACAAGAACAATGGGAAAATCAAGAAAGGCTGAACATAAGAGAGAGCAATAAACAGAATCTAGAAGGAAGCTAGGACTTCTAAGAGACAGATACAAGGTATGAGAAAGAGAACCAGTGCAAAGATCATCAGGAGAAGGAAGGAACAGGCAGAGGGTCAGTTTCGCCAATTTACGAAGGTGGGTAATTTAAAATAAGGCAGCAAAGACACATAAGAAAGAGTTTAAATGGCAGGTCAAGAGTTCTGGTGAGTATCTCCAGATAGGCATTTGGTGATGTAGAGTACAGGTGAGAAAAGAGATTAGGATAGGCTATCTAGATTTGATTAAGTTAATTATCTAGTTATTTCTCTCAGAACTTACAGAGAACTCTATAATAGTGGATATTGAGTAAATCTTTACTGAGTGAAGAAACAAATGAATGAAGAAATTTAGGAGCCAAACTCAGGCTCGATTGCAGAAATCTGTTTAATTTGGGTGCCTGGCAACAGCTACCTCTGCTTCTTTTGCATGGTCTCTGTTCTGGTTTTATCCCAAATTGTCTCACACTGCAGTAAACTCAAATATTATATTTAATTTCAATGCCATCTCAAATCCTTTTGGAAAAATGAAGATAATAATATAGTCTCAAATAAATAGGTCGTAAACTTCCCTGCCCTCGTAAACAGTATATCGAATTAAGTAATTTTGCCTTTCCCTGATGACTCAGGGATAATATTATGAATATCCAATATTATACTTGCAGTGATACAATGAAACCCTCAGAGTCAACTGAAGTCTGTAGGGCTATTTACCCCTAAAATAAATGAACCCAGGAAACTTCTTAGAATCTGACTTATCCCTTTCTGTCCATGCCAAAACTACCTCCTCTTACTCCTTTCACTCCAATTTGCTATTTTTAACTTATGTTGGACTAGAGTAAACAAGCTTGTTAGAATTGTGGATAAAATAAAATTAAAAGGCTTGGAGTAAGGACCAGGGGAGCTCTCCTAAAAGTGGAATCTGTAACTTGAGCATATGGACTTTGTAATATTTACTTGGTCTGTTTCAAAGTGGGGTTTTGGAAGGAATAAGGAGAGGAGAAAGGTTGGCTTATTTTTACCTTCTAGGCTATATTTTAATAATTAAGACTACCTGATAAATAAACTAAGAAGTTTATGCAGATTAAAGACCAAAAAAAGCCCACTAAAAATTGTCTAGTAAGATGATTATAGAAATTAAAATCAGATTCATCTAATCTATAAAAATATTACTATCATAAAAAACCAATTTTTAAGGAAGGATCATAGGCATACCTTTGAAAGAAAATATTTCTAGAAATCTATCAGATAAAACAGGAGATTTCTGTCTTGACCCTATTACAGCATACTTGGCTAATGCACTTCTATTGTTATAATGTGCTAAGATTGGATTAAATTAGATTCTGCCAAACCCTGGTAATACACAAGAAATAAAGAGAGGAATCCATTAGAAAATGTTGATATTAGCTGTAATATTTTGAGAAAAGTATGTACCACAATGGTCTAAATGTCATATTTTTCCCCTTTCTCCCCAAATCTGACTAAAGTTGCTCTCTTAGAATAGGAGTGACAAAGAAAGAGGAAAATAGCAGAAGCAGTGATGATTAAAATTGAAATGTTGTCTCTCCTTTAGCAAGTAAGCTCCTTGAGGGGAGGGACTATTTTATCTTTGTCTTTGTATCCCCAACACAGCAACTGGCACAGAGTAAGTGCTAAGTAAATGCTTGCTGATTGGTTAATTGAAAAAGAAAAGGCTTATCTAGTTACTTATTTGCTTATTTTAGGCCTACTATTGCCAGACAATGTGATCCTCACAACAACCCTGATGGGCAGTTGATATTATTATCCCCATTTTACAAATAATGAACCTGAGGCTTGGCCAAAGTCACTCAGCTAAAAAGTATCTGAGGCTAGCCTGGAATTCGAGTCTTTCTGACTCTAGGTTCAGTGGCTCATGCCTTAATACCCTGTGGGATCCTTTTTCTTCTATAGAACCTCCACTCAGCATGATGGAAGCCTTCCTCTAGATACCAAAGGAGCATTGTGGCTGTCCATCTGTTATTCCTTGTTTATAAAACATAAAAGGCCTCCCTGATTTTCTGATCATACATTTCCCTAGTGTACTGCTTACAGGAAAAATAATTCTGCTTTTTGTAACCCTAAGACTTAAAATTCAAATGCAGGCTGTTACTGAATAATCTTGGGCAAGCCACTTACTCTCTGTGCACCTCAGTTTCCATATCTGTAAAATTTTATTAAATGACCTCTAAAGCTCTTTCTAGTTCTAAATTGATGATCCTATAATCATTCCACATGCTACTTCTTGAATATAGAATACTATTGGCTAACCTGTGTTTCTCCATAGCCTTCTGAGTGACCCCAACTTTGATTCCTTGGATAATATAGTGTTTCATCATTTATAAGCATATATATGAAGCCATGTCAGGGAATTCATTATTTCCATTAATCAGAACTTAGCTGTATCTGGAGGGGATCACGATTTAAAGGAATCCTTTTTCCATTTGGACCCAACTTAAAATACCCTCCATAGAAATAGAATTCACCTTTGGCCCACATATTTTTTATTCCAAAAGGCCATTTATCTTAAAAAGATAGGTCTTGTCCTTAATCCCAAAGGAGAGTTATGAGAAAACATGTCTCCATTTTCTTTACACAAACCTATAGGTATAGGGGACCGTATGTAATGTCAGACTAACTGATATGTTGGTTTTGCTCAACTCTTTGTTTTTCTTTATTATTTGTCATAAAAGATGGCTCTCAGAAAGGAAAAGAAAAGGAAGGATCTATCAGAAAATGCCTGTGATATAAAAACAAAAGCTATCAATAAAAATTGATTTAAAAACCAGATCCAATTGTCCAAATGCAGCCTATTATGCTCCCTTCCTTCTATTCAATTTTGGGTTCAATTCATCATACATCTGAAGTCTACATTCTAAAAATATGAATCTTTATGAGAATGGTCTACACTTGCATCAAAAGTACATGAAAATAGGAAAAGGCAGGCATTGGTAAAAATCCTTTGTAGCTGAGCACATCTTTACAATCCAACAACTGATTGGAAAGCCAAGAATACAAGATCATGTTACATTTAGCATCCTGATTACAGCTCCCCTTCCCCCCTCTCCCCCTTAGTAGAGCAAAAATCAGTCTTTAAAAATCTCTATTATTAGTTCAGAAAGATTTCTTGATAAATGGAACCAATGACTCTCTGGATGATTAAAATCAAATGAGGGATAAAATAAGAAATATGTACGCCAAAGGTGAATTCTATTTCTATGGAGGATATTTTGAGTTGGGTCCAAACGGAAAAAGGATTCCTTTAAATGGTGATCACCTCCAGATATAGCTAAGTTTTGATTAATGGAAATGAGTCCCCTGACATGGCTTCATATAACCAAATGCATACTGTTCAATGTAACAAACATGTAAGATATGATCATTAGCTTCAAACCAATAGAAATATGCAGTGTGAATTTTTTTTTAAAAAAGGAACCACTTTAGCAGGATTTGTTTAGCAGCAACCAGCACATATTAATTAGTATTCACCTTTGTCTGATACTGTGCTGATTATATCATGCCCCAGAATATTTCAGATATTCCTCAATAAGATCCAAGATTATTCCAAATATATTGTCCAAACAATTCATAAAGGAACAACGAAATGGATGAAAAATAACTATTTCTCAATTTGTGCCAAGGAGTTAAATGTCCATTCCTTTAAGTTAGTATTAGACATCTAAGAGGTACTGAAAGTTTTAACTGTAATTATGAAATTTTCAGGTTTTTTTTTAATAATTATTTTTCAGTACATACTTATATGTTTTTTTTTCCTTTCAAAAAAGATCTCATTCAAGGGGAAGATCTCATTCAAGGAATGGTACCTCTATCGTAAGATGACTTTATCTAATTTGACTAGCATTATCAAAAATATTTATAGGGCAATCTGAAGAATATTAAAGTACACAATCATTTATACTGTTTAAAAAAGTTCCATAAAATATCCTTCTATCAATCCATTAAGCAACAAATGTTTAATAAGTACCTACTATATGACCAAGAATGGTATTAGAAACTGTGGATAAGAATATATATAAAGAAAAACAATCCTTATTTCAATTTATTCTGTCCCCTGACTCTCTGTGGGCCAGTATTAATGAATTCCATCAAAACATTTCAAACTCCAGAGTGCCCCAAATTAGTGTGGGGAAACGTGATCTAATTGTAATCCCATAAATATGTATAAGATAGTTTGTCTCAGACTATAGTCACATCTTTCTTTATTTTCTCACATCATTTAATTTTGTCTGTGTTTTTCCCACGGGCATTGTTATAGTTACTATATGTGGTTTTCCTAGTTATGCTCACTTCACTTTTGCATGGATTCACATGAGTCTTCCCATGTTTCTTTGAATTCTTCATATTTATTGTTTTCTTATGTCACAAAAATATCCCATTATATCCACTGCAAACCATTTCTTCATTCTCCAATTGATGGGCACCTACTTTGTTTCCAGTTTTTTACCACCACACAAAATTAGTTAGCTATATCTGGGTCCTTTTGGCCTTGGACATCTTTGGAATACATGCCCTCAGTGGAGCATTTTACTCTGCCTCTTTTTTCCCCCACACAATGCTTTTGTTTTCCAGAATGAGTAGATCAATTTGTTGCTCTAATTTTAAATCTAGTTTGATTATATAATTGCAACACCTTCTTTGAAAGAGTTAAGACAGGGTCTTATTATCCCCATCTGACAGATGAGGAAACTGAAAAAGATTCAGGAACTTGCTCATGAATATACAGCCATTCATGAGTGATAAAACTATATCTAGAATGTAGATATCTGGTCTCCTGGTGCTTTTCCTCTAACCACACTGTCTTTTCTTAAGCTCTGATTCAGATTGAATGGCTAGATCTGCCAGAGAGAGACCCATTCAAAGTAGCCAAAAACAGTGGCTGTCTCCCTCCAGCTAAGCTTGTATCCAAAGTCCACTGTGAAAGTTATCTGAGACTGAGATGGTTACCCCATATAAGAAAGATGTGGTTTGCAAAAGTCTGAGATAGGTTAAAAATGCAACCTATCTACCATGAGTCCCCATGGGCTTGGCTATTCACCAGGAGTCTTACTTACCAAAATGCGGCAAGTGTTCACTGGGGATCACTACCAACTGTCCTGACTGAGGGTCCCTGGCAAACTGATAAGCAGAAGAAGGAATAGAACCCCCCATACCAGGGGGGAAAGCTGGAGTCATGCCCTGGTGCAGGGAAGGGTGGCCTAAGCCTAGGAGAAAAAACATAAAAGATTCACATCAGTTTAGGTGGTTGCTAAGATCCTCACCACCATGCACTAAAACTAGCTCAGATGCTTCTATAACCATGAGATCCCCATCCAAGAGACTCAGTAGGAGAAAGGGTAATGATTAGACTTCACACTGGCATTCAAAGGCCTTGTCTTTAAACGGGAAATGCTGCCCTCCTTGATTAAGGAACCATCACAGAAGAACCAGTCACAGGCTGGGTGGGAACCAGTGCCCTATCTTTATATTTACTTGAAAGTCTTTTCATAAGTGTTTGGCTCTCTGTGCAGATGGAAGGGAGCAGGGAGCAAATAATCCCCAAAGTACATCTTCTCAAATACATTCAGAGAAGCCATATCAGCATTTTCAGATACCATTCAAAACAGACACACAAGTTAATATATTCAAACATGCACGTGCTCTCTGGTGCCCAGCCCCAATACCCTCCCTTTGTGGTCCTGACACAGGGAAATCTAGGACACATAAGTGGTGGAGAAGATGAAGCCATGGTTAATCCAAAATAAATAACTCATTCTCAGGCCATTAAGAGCTGACTCGAGCTACTAAATATTTGCCACCCCTTTAATTTTTTTATTAGTCAAATCCTTCGCCAAAGTCAGTCAAATTTGTTACTTTAACATACTTTATTTTCCTACTTGCTTGAACCAAATCATTACTCACACTTAGTGAATGAGTGAATGGTTCTCTGCCAGGCAAGCTCAAGGACTACCAGCACCCTACTGTATTAATCCTACCAGAGACAGCTTGCCCACAAATCCACTAGAATTCAGGTCTCCTAACCTAGCACTCACCGTAGGGATGGCCTGCTAACCACATGGAGGGGCTACCAGTCCGGGGTAGCCATGGGTGTGCAGCCAGGTGGGAAGCTGGGTCAGCAGACCAACGCCCAGAACCAGTCAGGGCTGGGCCCCCTGTCACCATGAGGTTAGGATTCAGGCCGTTTGTGGCACAACCAGCGGGATGGATCCGGGCCAAGTCAGCTAATTCCTTGCTTTCTCTGAAGGGAAGAGAAGGAAGACACAGGGAAATGGAGGAGTTAGCATAATACTCAGAGGTCAGTGTATGTGTGTGTGTTGTCTATTTATTTACTCTTATTTATATATTCAAGGAAACTTTTACTTTAGCTCTAGATGGGGTCAGTAGCTCATTGAAACTTCTGGCCTCTTTTTTAGGTAGCAACAAATAGACTTTAGAGGTCGAGTTGGAGGCAAATAACAGGAATGGTTGACTGGTATAGTAGATAGAAAGGAAGAAAACAGTTATGGTAAGAAGAGCATAATCTTGAAACTTCTTGAGGAGCATATATGGCCAAAGAATTGGGTTCCTTGGGTAAGTGCACTTCCTTAATCCAACACTATATACAATATACATGCATATATCCAAAAATGCATCATGCAAGCCCATTACTTATCCTTAGTGAGGTAGAAGGTACTAGCAAATAAGATATATGTAAAAAGTGTGTATATACTGAGATATATAGATTTTATACTTTAATATACTTTTTCACTATATAAACTGTCTATATCTATATAAAGTATTTAACTTACACACATATAAAATTACATTGTATATAAAGAACCCTTTGCAAACCCCTAAAGTCTGGAATGTTCCCTTTCCTCCCCTTCTTTAGAAGAATCCTTTACTTTCTTCAAATCTTACCTCTACTTTCTATACCAAATCTTTCCTGATCCCCCAGATGTAAGTGTCTTCCTTCCCCAAATTAACTTATGTTCATTTTGTATTTATTCTAAATATACTTATATATATGATGTCTTTCCCAACCAAATGTAAGTTTTTTTGAGGGAAGAGACTCTTTTATTTTATCTTTGAATCCCTAATACCTAGCAAAATGTCTAATATGTAATAGGTATTTAATAAATGCTTGCTGACTGAATGAATATACAAATATCAATCAATATTGTTGACAGATAATGACACTGAGATACAGACAAGTTAAGTGATATATTGAAGGTCACAATATGATAAGATAGGACTGGAGTCCCTGTCTCCAGAATTCCCAGCCCAAACTCTGTTTTTATGTTAAGATACTCAACTTACAGTTGTCATCAATGTCACTAAATGTATGCTGAGCACCTAAATATATACAAAACCCTGTAAAAGGTGGTCATTATATCAAGAATCTATGATTTTGTTAGTGCAGGAACTTGTCTATGGAAGCAAATAAATCTTAGAGGGTTGCCTTTGAGGGATGCTCAAGGGATATGCCCACAGTTACAAGGCTAACTATAAGTATCAAACAAAGGTAGTCTATTCATGTCTGCCCAAATCTAAGCCCAGGGCCATCTCTACACTTTGCCATTCTATTTCTTATAGGATTTTAAAGAAAAAAAAAAAAAACCATAGTCTCTATAATCTGGGAGCCATGGCTAAGTTGGGTAGAGAGAAAAAAATAACCAATAGCAATACAACAACATGGAAAACACCAAAAAGTAGCATAGACAATGCAATAGAGCTCTCAGGAAGGAGAAATCATTGTGAGTGGGGGTGGTCAAAGAAAGCTTCATCAGAGATGATGGGGGAATTAAGCTTGTTTTGAAGAACATGGGTCTGAAGAAGAAAAACAAGGGAATGCATGAGCAAAGAGAGAAAGAAGAATGCTAAGGTATGTTCCAGAGAGAGCAAGCAGATAAATTTGATTGGAGCATGGGATTGTAATGGGTGGGAATAAGGCTAATGAGATAAGTTGGGATCAGATTGGGGAATGTCTTCAAAGCAAGACTATGGAATCTAAAAATCTGTCCTATATGTAGTCCTAAAGTTATGTACTGAGACAATTAATCTCATAGTAGTACACTGTATGAAGTAAAGAAGAGTTATGAAACTAATGCAAAAATTCAGATAAGGAGAGGCTGTTTTGAAAAAGACAGGATAAGTTCCAATGATCTTGTGATGAAGAAAGCCATCTGCACCCAGAGAGAGGAGTGCAGGAACTGAGTGTAGTTCACAACATAGCATTTTCACTCTTTTTGTTGTTGTTGTTTGCTTGAATTTTGTTTTCTTTCTCTTTTTTTTCCTTTTTGATCTGATTTTTCATATGTAGCATGATAAATGTGGAAATATGTACAAAAGAATTGCACATGTTTAACATATATTGGAATACTTGCCATCTAGGGGAAGGGGTGGAGGGAAAGGAGGAAGAAAAAAAGAATTTGGAACACAGGTTTTGCAAGAATGAATGTTGAAAACTATCTATGCATATGTTTTGAAAATAAAAAGCTTTATATTAAAAAAAGAAAGAAAAAGATAGAACAGATAGAAGAAGCATTATGGAA
This sequence comes from Antechinus flavipes, assembly GCF_016432865.1. Taxonomy (NCBI): domain Eukaryota; kingdom Metazoa; phylum Chordata; class Mammalia; order Dasyuromorphia; family Dasyuridae; genus Antechinus; species Antechinus flavipes. The sequence goes on along the minus strand of NC_067398.1, from coordinate 247,629,348 downwards.
GAAGGGTTAAGAAAAAAAATTTTTTGATAGGTTTTGTTAATTTTTTTCTTGAACTTTTTTCCCAATAGTATTTTATTTTTCCAAATACATATAAAGATAGTTTTCAAAATTTATTTTGGATTGACAAAGTTTAGAAAATGCCAGATGGGGAAAAACTAGGAATCTAAGGCTATTATCAAAGAACTGATCCTAATGATTCAGGAAATTATATTTATGATGTCTTTAAGAAAGAAAAGAAAACAAAAGGAAAGAGAAGAAAACAAAAGGAAAAACTAAGGATAATTGTGGGCTGAATGGGATAGGAGAAGAATCTGAGAGTAGGAAAGGATTAAAGAATGGGAATTGGGAAGTGGATAATATGCAAGGACAGGGAATGATAAGGTCTCTTTGAAACAGGTTGAGTTGACGTTGGCAATGGGACATCCCCAAAGAAATGAGCAACAACTAGTGATGTGGGGCTGGAACTCAGAAGCATAGTGACATGTAGATGTCAGAGAGTCCTTCATATATCACTGATAAGCCTGAACCAGTGGAATCAAATAAATTAAGAAGAGAGATCCAGAGAAAGACATTCAGGGAAATGAGAACAAATCTTGGGGAGTGCTGACATTTAGAAGGCAAGAGACATGAAGTGAAGGAGAAAGGCTACAGAGGGGTTATTATCCAAAGAGTCAGAAAGGAGTACCTTGAACTAGTACAGTATCTGCTGTGCCCATAGGCAGTTTGGTAGGTTAGAGAGCAAATTTCAAAGTCAGAAAGACTGGACTTCAAACTCCTACATCTGACATATACTAGCTGGATAAGTCCCATAACCTCTCAGGGTCCCAGGCATTTCTCTAAGGCTCTTGAGATGGAGAAGGCTAATCACAAATAAGGAAAGCAAAAAAGAGAAAGTGGTCTGTATTGCAGATTTGCCCTGCAAGGCCCTAAACAAAGACTAATCTCAAACTAACCTTGGCCTTTTATCAAAAAAAAAAAAAAAAAAAAAAAAAAAGACAACATGGCAAAACATTCTGCAGATTTAAGTTATTCTTTCCCCTTTATCTACACATATCCATTTATTCCCCTCTTGCTTCCCAAAGCTTCTAGGCCCCATGATGTTAATCCTTTACTTCAAATCTCAAGGAATTAATTAGCTCCTTCCCCAAAAGCAGCCTGCCAAGAGTGGCAGTCTCGGAGCACAGCTTGGAGTTTGGACACTCTGAGCCCAGACAAATAGATATTAAGAGATGGGAAACAAATGGGAGTTGTGGAGATGGGGAAGGGCTTGCAGCAAATAAGGGAGCTTGTTCCTCCAGTGTGGAGGCTCACCTGAGCAGCTTCTCTTGGTCCCGCTCCAAGCGCCCTCCCCCCAGGAGGCGTTCTTCCCTGTGACGGCCTCGGTCATCTCCGCAGTCCTCATCTGAGCGACTGTGTCCTAAACAAGAAGATCAAATCAGTCAGTGAGAGCAGCCTGAGGAAGAACAAAAACTGCAGAGGCCAAAGGTCCTCCACCTTGCCCTACCTCCTGGACTCAACCCTTCTTTTATCTCTCTTCTGACCCTACTAATCTTCACCTCAGATGGATGTGGGACCAGCCTGCCAATGTTTCTATTAAACAGTTTTAATCTATCAGATTTCGCAAGGCCAGGGTGGGAGCAATCTTTGGTTCCCTGGCCACGGTTGGGAAGTACCAGCTCTCACACAAATATTTGGCCAAACTCCGAGATGTCACTGGCGCACTGATACTGCCAAGTAAGATAAGAGCTGAATTCTCCAACAGCATGTCAAAAAAGGGGTGGGATATATGGAAAGAGACTGTTAGGTCATCTGGCCTAATTCCAATTTTACAGATGAGAGTACTAAGAAGAGACCTGAACTCATGTCTTAAGGCTCCAAATTCAGAGATCTTCCCACTCTATCACTTCTGTCTCAAAGGAAGAACAGATCAGAAGTTAGATTATCTTAGACAGAAAATGCCATCTGCATCCAGAAAAAGAACTATAGAGATTGAATGTAAATCAACACATGCTATGTTCACTTCTTTTTTCTGTGTTTTTTTCCTCCCATGTTTTTTTCCTTTTGTTCTGATTTTTCTCTCCAAATATGATTCATAAAGCAATGTAGGAAGGAAGGTAAGAAGGCAGGAAGACAGGAAGGTAACGAGGGAAGAAGGGAAGGAGGGAAGGAGAGAGGAAGGGGAGAAGAAGGGAGGAAGGAAGGGAAGAAGGAAAGAGATTATCCCAGAGAGCAACTAGACATTTGACTTGTAGGGTTTTTCTGGCCCCAGTTTGCAAAAAAAAATCCCATTTTTAAAAACCATGAATTTGTTTTCTTAGAAATATTAGTAACTACATAATTATAATCACACACACATATTATGCATTTAAAAGCATCACATTCTGAGAAAACGTCCATAGGCTTCGCCAGACTGCCAAAGGGGTCTATGACATAAAATAAAGGTTAAGAACCCCAATTCTAGTCCAATCTGGGCATTAGATTGAAGTTGTCATATGTAGTAGCAATCACTTCTTATACTTTATATATACTAGTACTCCCAAAATAATAAGCTCTAAGTATTTATATAAGCTCTTCTCCCAGTGCCTATCTTATAGGGGAAGAGATTGAGTTTTGGAAAAGAAAAGAGGCTTTTCTGTCCTTAAGAGGGGAACACAGGTGCTTATTCTTTCCTCCCCTCTACAAGATATGTTTCATTATCATAGGTAGGTGTAAGACCAGACAGGATGCAACCCTCTACCGAGCAATTTCCAACCCCAACAGGCTTTGTAGATCCAGACTTAGATCACAATTTTGGGAGCCCAGACCCTCTGCTTATCACCTTACCTTGCCTCTATTCCCCAACTTCCCTCCCTTCCCCGTTCCAGACCCTTAATCCGTTCAGGTGTTATTATCAAGTAAGTACACACAGCCCAGCAGTGCCAGAATAAATAGTATCACAACTGTAACAAGCAAGAAGGGAAACATGGATACAACTTATCTACGAACAATCCAAGACACATCAGCTAACAACAAAGATGGTTTTCTTAAAAGGAGAAATATGTTAATTGTCTTGAGGCTCCATATGTTTTAATTTACGTGTGGTTAATTACTTTTTCTCATGGTCTATTTCCCCAGGAATGCCAGAAAGGAGGCTGGTGAGTACAAAAACACAGTAGCTGCTGGCACAGAGACGAGGCTTCCATGCACTCTGCTCTAGCCCTGGTCTTGGCTGCATTGGTGTGCCAAGTGGGCTCAAGCCTGGGCAGACAGGGGTGTCCCTGTGGTTCCACAGCCATCTGGAAGCCTTCTCTGACACCCTTCCAACTTGCCCTGCCCGTTCTGCTACGGGCCTCTGCCTCTTGCCCTCTCAGTCCCAAGGAGGAAAGAAGACATCTCTTTTTATTTTATTTTTTAAAATGTACCTATATACACCTATGTGTGTGGCTCCACCCTAAGTCCTGAAATACTCCTATTTAGGGTAAAGATAAGAAGGCAGGGAGTTTACTCCAGCCACAAAAGGATCGATCCAGAAGCAAGTTTTGCTCAGTTCCACAGCCTCTCTGGTGAGAAACTGGGGCACCTCCAGCTAAAACTCTGCTGGGATAACCCAAGGGGCAGTTTCCTTAAAGACCTCACTAAGGCCAGTCACCTCAGACTCCCCAGAGGTTTAGATTTCTCAGTCAGTCCCAGTGGGAGCAGAGGTGATCTGCAATGAATGTAGAATTGGAAAGCCAGGAGACCCCAAGTTTGTTCCTATTTCTGCCTCCCATTGTGATCTTTAAAAAGTTATTGCTTGAACCAGGACATCATTACACACGGCAACAACGAGACTATATGATGATCAATTCTGATGGATGTAGCTCTCTTCAACATTGGGATGATTCAAACCAGTTCCATTTGTTCAGTGATGAAGAGAGCCATCTACAGAAAGAGGACTATGGGAACAGAGTGTGGGCTACAACATAGCATTCTCATTCTCTCTGTTATTATTTCCTTGCATTTTGTTTTCTTTCTCAGTTTTTCTTTTCCTTCCTTCTTGATCTGATTTTTTTTTAATGCAGCAACATAACTGTATAAATATGTATACATATATTGGATTTAACATGTATTTCAACATATTTAACATGTATTGGACTACATGCCAGCTATGGGAGGTGGTAGGGGGAAGAAAGAGAAAATCTGAAACAAAAGGTTATGCAAGGGTCAATGTTGGAAAAATTACCCAGGCATATGCTTTGTAAATAAAAAGCTTAAAAAAAAGAAAAAAAGTTACTGCTCAGCTCAGTCTGTCTACTTGTCAAATGGGGAGACCAAAATGTGCCCCTGTCTGTCTCCCAGGAATAAGGCCTGGCTGGGCTGTCAGTCTGAAAAGGGCCCTCTCCTTCTGGAGGAAAGTGCTAGCGATGTCATGTCATAACATTTCAGGGGTTTTGCACAGACTTTGGAAATCAAACTGATCTTAAAGAAGAATACTGTGCTTCTGCTTTGTTTCTTCCCTCTTGTGCCTAAGGGGCCCCAAAAAGTTCCCATATCAGAAGAAACTTGAGAGAACATATAATGTTTAATGCCTTCATTTTTACAAATCAGGAAATGATTTATCCAAAATCATACAAGTCAATAAATAATGGAGTTTAGATTTGAACTCTAACTCCATATCCTATGCCCTTTCCCCATAGTATCATAAGTGTTTTTCAATAGTTCACTGGCCTAACAAAGAAAGTACTTTTACCAAATCAAATCAGAGAATTCTCTCAGAAAGAGGGAGTGAGGGTGGAGAGAAGATTAAAGGAACTAACCTTGGAATATACAATCTATGGCCTTCACATTGTTTGATTTCATCAAATCCACAGCAATTATTTCTAAAAATACAGACTTCTGAATGACAGGAGCACTTCTAACTTTTCTCTAACAGCATTTTTTGTGCATACAGTCATCATCATGAGCGATACAAATGTGTTGATAGCAGAGTGGGTGGCAGCAGAGTGTTTGCACTGGCATAGCAACCAGAATTTAATTATTATAGTCTTGGGCTTGGCCCTAGATGGCAGCTCTCTACTTATAAACATGATCTCTTTGGGTAGGCCAACGGCCTGTAGTAGAATAAGGGGGAAAAGTTTGCTACCTCTAATCTAATTTATCCACCTTATCTGGAAACAGCAAGTACAGTGGAAAGAGCAGTATATTTGTCTTGGAAAGAGCATCCCCTGGGTTTGAATCCCAGGAGTGTGTAACCTTGAACTAGTTCCTTTGCTTTGGAAGGCCCCAATTTCCTCATCTAGAAAATGATGGAGGTTGGGCAAGATGACCCCCCAAATTTCCTTGAAGCATTATGGTCCTTGATCCATTCCCAGCATCCTTTGATTTTTCTTCCTTCCCCTCAAGAAGGACCACACTTTAGTATCATAGAATAATACATTGTTAAGATCTAGAAATGACCATATAGAAAACACATCTACTCTGACCTCTCCCTATTTTAAAGATGAGAAACTTTGTGCTCTCACTGCCAGGTACTACTAGCAGAGCCACGATTGATACCTGGTCAATAGCTCTCACTTTTAGTGTTCTTTCCAGCACACCATGATAACCAACAAGAAATGTAGCTTCCTTTTAAAAAGATAACTACTCCTACTTGTAACCATTTCAAGCTAGCAAGCATATATTAAATACCTACCCATACAGACAATATACTGCCATTCGAATCTTCCAGAAAAGGTGATTCTACAACCTCCCCGAGAATTTAACTCCTTCCAGTCCATCTATTTTTTTTTTCTATTTCAATTAAGCTATATAAATACAATCGGATAGGATTATTGAGACATGAAAAAACAGGCAACATCTAATCAACGACATTGGGGCCCAAAGTCAAGTAATAATTGGACAATGGATGAAATGTGCTGTTCTTCCCTTAAGGGGATGGATATTATTGGTCATGCAGTAGAAGGAACATTGAGCTTGGGAATCAAGGAGACAGAATTCAAATCCTTACTGACTCTTACTATTTGTGATAAGTTGTACAATTTCTCAATCTCAGTTTTTTTTATCTATTAAAAAAATGAGTTGAAACTAAACAAAAAGTTTAAAGTTTAAAGGTTCCTTCTAGATCAAGATTCATGATCCTATATGTAACACACATTCTAAAAGCTATTCTTTTGTGATCAAAGCAGGAATTTGAAAATGGATTGCTTGGAGTTTGGGCTACAGTGAGGAGCCATAGAACAAAGTGTTTCTTGGTGGGAAATTAAGAGGCCCCATGGAGACTCAACTCATAATGAGTTAGCCTCATTACCAACGAGCTCAGATTAACAGAATTAACGGGACCAGACAACTGGCCAAATAGGAACAAGCCCATAAATGTGGTATCTTGGGGTAGTTGTGGCAGGCAATTTGCCAGAATGAAGGGGCATGGCTATGGACTGGGAGCCATAAGGTCTAGCCCTGGCCTAGTCTAGCAAGGTAAATCACTATTTCTTCAGGCCTCTGTTTCCTCATCTAAAAGCTAAGAGAAATTAACAGAATGATTATAAAACTCAAGAAAATTCTGAAAAACAGAAAATATCCCCCATAATATACAGTGGTATTATTCTGAAGGGTTCTGATGCCCAGAGCCTTTTATCTCTCAGCTTCTGCTTCCTCTCTGCCAAACCACCCACAGAGGGCTGAATGCCAATACCAATGGCTCAGTGGGGATGGGGAGGGGAAGGCAGCAGGTAGGCCTGACAGCTCCCTGACACCTCATCTGAGTGATAAAAATGGTCTTCCGGGCTAATTCCCCCAAAGAAAAGACCTCCTATAGAATAAATGTCCAGGCTTGCTAAATCCCTAAACGTTCAGAAAAATAAAAATAAAAGGTATGTGTGCACACGTCTAAGATGGGGGAGAGGAGAGGTTTTAGGAGATAACTTAAACATCCATCAAATTAGTTGGCAAGCAAAGAGATTATATATGCAATATGAAGCGTCTGAGTATTTTAATTCTGACTAATCTCTGCATTTTTAATGCTTACTAACTTCAATAAAAACACACCTATTGCTCCAAGGTAGACTTTTATTTTCGTATCATTCAAATCATCTCTTTCCTACCTTTTTCTTCTTAAAAAAACTTTAAAAAAAAAATGATGGGTAAAGAGAAGAAATGTTAACATCTCAGAGCCCCAAAATTCAGACTGGACCACCCGCAGTGAACTGCTCTTTCATTTCCTTTCAATTCTTCCACTTTCCCAATGCCTGGGACTTTCCCAATGCCAACCTTATTTGGGCTGGTGATATTATGGAAGACTCATTATTTATTGCAAGTTTAATTTTAAAGCTTCCACCATCTCCCCTTTCACCACACCCCTGCCCCTCTCCTCCAGCTCCCCCTTTTCCCACTCTCTGGGGCTGGGATGGCTCCCTCTGGTACAAACCAGTTATTGTCTCTATCAGTGAATGACCATTTTGTCCATCTATAATGTGATGCAGGGAACTTGCATACAAAATTCAATCAATTATGCACAGAGGACAGGCTGAGGGCCGGTTTCCATGGCAACCAAGGCCTAGTACTAAATACTTGCATTTTACTAGCCAAATACTACAGATTAGTCATCTAAAGCCTGCTTTCTCTTTCTTAAAAGGTCTAAATATTCAAGCACTCTCCACTTCCAAGCAAGCAAACTAATGTTATTACTAGACTCTTGGCACATGGGGAAAGGAAAAGGGGATAGGGAATGGAGGGGAGGGAAAGGAGGGCCTGCTTCTGTTGCCAAGCCAATTACATCGCTTAGCAACAGACCCAGAGGCCTGTCAGAATTCAACCCTTGTTTTCAGCCCCTGAGTTGGACTCAGTAAATTACATTTAATGCCTGGTGGGAGGGTCTGAGTGGCTGAATGGCTCTTATACACATATCCCCCCTCCCCTGTGCTGATGAGGAAGTATAAGACAGTCTGCAGTTATGGCAGAGGGGATGAGAAAAATGGTTTCTGGGGCAAATATTTCAACTGGATGACCAACTGAATAAACATGGCCATGTCTGTCCAGAAAGAAACTGGGAAAAGGCAAACATCCTTCCTCTTCCAAAACACACACACACACACACACACACACACACACACAATCCCTGACCTCCACCTGAAGCGGGGAGAGGATGGGGAAGGATTATCAGGAGCTGCCAATCAGAAGTTAAGATTGTGTAAAGGATTAAGTGAGTTATTTGGCTACCACAGCTAGGACTCTCCCATTTGGTCTCAGGCAGGACTGATCCAGATGGGTAGCAGCTATCAATACCAACACAAGGCATTCCAGAATGTCTAGAATGCATTCTTTCCTCCTTCCCTAAAAGAAACCCCACAGACCCCGCAAAAGGCAAATCTTATTTATCGGGTCTCTTAAGTGTCCTGAAGTTAAAACACAGTCCAAGTCTAGGCTCTTACTCTCCCAGAATGACAAGCTTTAGATATGTAAAGAATCCTCCCGGTCATTTAAGTCAGTCCTTTTGTTTTACAAATGGAATCTCTCACATAGATAGCAGAAGCCAGTAGGTGAGCCAATATTTGAATCCAGAATCCGAGGTAAAAGTTCAGCTGAAAAATTTTGTCCTTTGGGAAGGAGAGAGAGAAAAAAAGAAACAGAGCCTCCCTAATGATGAAAGGCAAGAGATTATTTTAATCCTAAATTATCAGGGCTCCCTTTTCTCCTTCCTAATACCTACCTCACTTAAGCATTTCAGTTACATTGGAACAGGACAACTAGGTAATGCAGTGGATAGTAGTTAAATTCCTGTAGTCAAGAGATCCAGTCAAAGCTGGCCTCAGATACTAAAAACTTACTAGCTGTATTTCCTAGCTAGTCATTTAATCTCAATAGCTTCACAAAATAAATAAAATTTCAGATGTAGTAGAATGTTTTGCCCAGGCTCCTTTTTTAGAGTTTTATGGGGCTATAATGAAAAACTTCTAAAGATTAACCCTAACAGGCAGTGTTCAAGAAGACAGGAAGCCAGAAAAAGGGGGCCCAATATGTCAGTTCTGCTGACCTATACACCCTAAGAAAGGCCTAGAGCTGGGTGGAGAGGAAGTTGTTTCTTAACTTGAAGTCCACAGATTCTGTCCAAGCATAGAGTACTTGGGGGACCATGGACTTGGATGGGAGAAAAATGGCATCTTTATTTTCAGTTACCTCTGAAATTTAATATTTCCTTACTTAATAATTTTTTTAAAATGTATTCTGAGAAGAGGCCCATGGGTATCACCAAACTATTTAAGGGATCCTGAACACAGAAAAGTTAAGAACACTTGGTCTGGAGCCTATGAGAAAAACGATATATAGAGTTAAATGACAAAGAGAGTTAAATAGGGCTTTCATTCTCCATGGAGCACAATAATAATAGTAATACTATAATCCTCCACTAACTGATTTTATATTGTGACATGGAAATGACTTTGGGAGCAGGTCTCATCAAGCTGGGAAGATTTCAAAGTAAATCAGAAGCTTGAGTGTCAATCATGATTCTCTTTTCTCTGAAGAAAAATAGTGAACTATGGTAGGAAACAGGGCATAGATTGTCAGGTATCACCAGTGTGTTAGTTTGTTTTACTTAATAATCCTTTGTTTAAAAGTAGAAGAGGAGAAGAAAGAGAAGCAGATCAATTGAAAGTAAGTGGGTTTTTTTTTTAAAGCATTAATAAAGTATTAAGGTTGTTGTTGTTTTTTTAAATATAAACAACAATCTTAACGACCAACTATGTTTTATGTCTGACCAGCTGGAACTCAAAAAGCTCATGTATTAAGGCCTATGCCTCTATGGGGTTAGAAATCTTTATTAGCATAGGGTAGTGCCAACACCAAAAAAAATAATGGAACTTGAAAGTGGTAATCCATAATGGCCAGTTAGTAAGATACAAAAACCATACTACTGGTCCATTAGCCATAATGGAACATTGACTTTGTGCTGTTTTTTCCAGGAATAGACAGATGCATCTATCCAGCCATATTCTCCTCTTGGATTCCCTCTTCCAAAATCTTCTACTTATGACCCAAAACATATAGGAAAGCTAAGATTAACCTATACACTAGTTAAAAGAGTGAAGCTTCCCCAGAGAATTAAGACCACAATTTTATCCTAATTAACAAGGTATTTCCAAGGCATTGCCTGAGCTGCTGCATGAAATCACTCCCACTCCTCAAGGGCTAAAAGGCTTCTGAGTCAGTTTTCCAAATAGAACATCTCCTGAGTCCTGATAAATCTGGGCTGAAGGAAGCAAGGTAAAAACTACCTGACAGAATTCAGAAGAATTACACAGCACATCCCCTTTCTCTCAGTAGAGACGTGGTAGCCTTCAGGTATAGGATGACGCATACATTTTCAGACATAGTCAATTTTTTTTTCTTGACTTGTTAGAAGAAGGGTTGGGAAATAAAAGGGTGGGGCAGAAGGAAGAGCCAAGGAAAGTGATAGGGATCTATTAAAAGGAAAAAACATCAATAAAACTTGTTTAAAGTAAGAAAAAATACCTGACCAACCTGAAATTACCTTTGCCTTTTCCTTCTCCTTGGCACTATAGCATTGACCACATCCTCTCATTTTTGATCCGTGCCACTTGGGCTTCTGCCTTCCACTAGCTCTCCTTGGCCTTCTAAAAACACTTCTTTCTCTCTAATGTTTTTTACTGATTCCATCTCTAAGGAATTCTAACCATTTCAGCTTCTCTCTACCACCCTTCTTTCCTACCTCCTCCTCCCCTCACTCTACACACAAAACACATGACAGATTAATCTCCCAGCAGCCAAATACACCTCTTTGGTTCCTTCCTTTGCCCCATCACTGTCCACTTCAAGTCAAAAATTTCTTGGCTCTGGCCTTCATTCTATCCCAGTCAATGTTTAATTTCTCATAATCCAGCCTTGTGAACCTCTGCCAGAAATTCCCAGCCTTCAATCAGAGAAGAATGGTGGGAAATGGATAGGAAAACCCTATCTCTCTTATTTCTCAACTTACTCAAACTGCTGCCCATCATGGTCAAGTGGCTGCCTATTTATAAGACTGTGGACTATGATTATATGAATAGATCTAATAAAAAGACAATCTTGACTAAATTGATTTTAAATTCAGTCAAACTGCTGGTCTGAATAGGTGTTCAGGGTTCTTTGCACCCCTCAGAACAATATGACTGACAACTAGCTTTTCCCTCCACAATGAAAAAAACTACAAAAGACCTTCGCATTCCTTCTCATGCCCCAAAGTTTCTAAGTCCTTCCAACACATAACCTAACCACCAGCTTCCCCTTAGCCATTTACAGGATTTTTGATTCGGAATTCAAAATAAGGCCATCAAATCCAACATACCCATTACTCAGATGAGGAACCTTTCCCAAATATTGCCTCCCCAGGCTAAGTCTCTCTTTCCCTGGGCATCAGGATGGGTGCCATGGATAAAGCCCTGGGCCCCAAACCAGGAAAACTTGAGTTCACATTCAGCCTGATTCATTTAATCACTGTGTGAAGCTAGGCAAATCACAACTTCTGCCTCAATTTCCTCATCTGTAAAATAGCACCTATCTCCTGCGGTTATGATGATAAAATGAAATATTTGTAAAGTGCTTTGTAAACCTTAAATCTCTACATAAATGTGGTTTTCTTTTCAGAAGTTCCTCTAGTTTCTATGCTAGCTACGTCCTTCTCTGCTATTGCTGAACTCTTGTCCTAGAACCAAGGAGACTTGAAGGAAGGCCAGAGATGAAGTGACGGCAATCGAAATGTTACACTCGCTACTATTCCTGTGAGATTGGACGCTACCCCCGCTTTTCTCCTGGGAGCTCTCTGTCTCGCTTGTCTTGTTTTTCTTATTTAGATCGTGAGTAGAAAGCATGTCTCGCACTATGTTTTGAGTGGTACCAAGGACATGGCTGGTGCTCAATTAAATATTAAATAACACTGAAAGTCAGAGGAAATTTGGCTTAAAGGGGAACTGCCTCTCATGTGGAAGTATTTTGACAAAACAGCCATTTGATCAGAAGAAAGCAAGGACTTCTACCAGAAAGCAAGTTAATTAATGACCCCTATGGTTTAGCTGACTAAGACAATTATAAAACAATTAGATTTAGCAAATCCTGAGTTTGAGGATGTCAATAATTAAATACAGAGTAGAATTTCTCCTAGCTAGTTAATATTCTCAGTGCTTTTAATTTTGTAAATATTATCTTATTTTATCTTCACAACACTCCTGAACAGCTGAGGAAACTGAGGCAGGCAGGTTAAGGACTTGCCCAGAATCACACAGCTCATCAATATCTAAGATTGGATCCGAACTTGAATATTGTTAATTCCAGGTCTAACACTGTGGCCAGTGCAGCAACTAGCTGCTCTCTTTCCAGCATAATTAACAAGGTTTGATATGGTAAATGTTAATAGATGTCAATGTCCCCACTCTGAAAGAGATAGGAAAGAGTGTCTCAATCAAAAGCATTAGATCAGTCATTCTATGAAAAAGAAAGATAATAAGGAAAGAGAAAGTGAGGAATACAGAAAAAAGAAGAAAAATGAGAGGAAAAAAAAAGAAGGTAGAAAGGATAAAAGATTAGAGAGGAAGGGAAAGAAGAGGGTTAAGGGATTGCAGCTGGAGTGCTTAACTAGAGCACTAGACCTGGAATTAGTAAGGTCTAAAATCCAACTGGCTTCAGACATTTGCTAGTTTTGGGATCCAAGGCAGGGCACTTCATCTCATTCTGCCTTACTTTCCTTAACTGTAAAACAGCAATGATAATAATACAACTATCTCCCAGAGTTATTGTAAGGATAAAATGAGATATTTATAAATCACATTGAAAACTTTAAAGTACCACATAAATGCTAGCTGTCATTATTCTGATAATTGCATTTTGATATAATTGTTTTCCTCTGGATTCTTATGTATTTTATGCATTTAAAAACATTTTGAGAAAGCAGGTTATATGTATAAACACATTCATGCATATATACACGTGCACATGTGTCTATATTACTTATGTATATATGTGGATTGTGTGAATATATACAGATACAAATGCATCATATGGATATATGTGTATATATACACATAGGTGCTTGTATGTGTGTGTGTATGTAGATATACACCCACACCCACATGGCCAACCAAAAAAAATAACTTTTTTAAAAAGGCTAAGAACTTTAGAATAAAGAAAAAGAAAGAGGAAATATTTGAGGGATGTATGAAAAGAAAGTTGGAGAAGGGGGAGAAGGAGGAGGAAGAAGAGGAAAAAGAAGAAAATAATGTTGGACAATCCATGGACAATCCACTCTGTATTTCTTACGAGAAGTTAAGTTCTTAAAGGAGTTAAGTAAAAAATATCAAATAATGAAAAATAAATTCTATTAATTCTAATGACATTGAGTTCCATTAAACTGAAGCTTCCACATATAGCCAAGATATTTCCATGCCCCACAGTGAAATCTGAACTAAGAATAAGCCAGTGCTACCCTTGATTGTTCAGTCATGGTCAATTCCTTATGACTCTATTTGGGGTTTTCTTAGCAAAGATATTGAAGTAGTTTGTCATTTCCTTCTCCCTTTTACTTTAAGAAAAGGAAAGTGAAGCAAACTAAGTTCAGCGATCAGCCCAGGGTCACAAAGCTAGTTAAGTGTCTGAGGCAAAACTCAAACTCGGGTCTTCCAGACTCTAGGCTTGGACCTCTATCCACTGCACCACCTCCTTGCCCTCCTTTGGCCTTAGAATTCTCTATAAGAAGCTGACTAGATTTGTTCACATAGTGAAAGAGCCCTCACAGTTCTTTGGTTCTGTCGTAAAGAAATATCTACCCTTCAACTTTTATCCTTCCAACCCAAACATCAACCAGAGAACCTCAGAGATGAAACAAATCTCAAAAGTCATCTATTTTAATCAATCATCTTCCAGAAATCCACCAGAAACTTCAAATCACAATAAAACAGCAAAAAAATGCAAAGGTTTAAAAGAGGGTAGGGATGGATATTAAAATATTCACATGAGACTGGTGTGATAAATGTTTGCAATCCGAGCTACCAGAAAGACTGGGGCTCGTGATCACTTGAATTAGGTAATTTTGAGCTGCCGTGGAGTAAATTAATCTAGTTTATGCACCAAGTCTGACACTAAGCGAGAGAGAATTATCTAAGAATAAGGCAAATCAACCTAGGTCAGGAAAAGGGAGCAGATTAAAGTTTCCATAATAATCAATACAGGGATTGGGCCAGTGAATGGCCACTGTTGTCCATCCTGATTAAAAGAGGGAATCCTGTTTTCCTACTTTCTCCACTCTCCTGACTATACCAAGAGCATCTCTCACTAATTCATTGCTAAAAGATCTGGGCTTTAGTCCTATAGAACAAATATAAAAATGTATTAGATAAAGAGATAGGAAGACCTGGATTAAAATCCCCCTAGTCTCTGTGTGAACAAAGTCACTTAATTTCTCAGCTTCCCAGACTACTCTCAAAGATTAAAAACTGCAGAGAAGCTACTGATCCACACTAAAATTTCCTCATCTCTACATGAATCATAGATATTCTAAACCTGATCAGCATCATCTTAGTTCAACAAAATCATTTGTGTGCCCTCTGTTAAAATGGCATCCAACCTGTATCTAGACCATCCTCTCCATATCTGATGAGGATTAGCCTTAGTGTTCTCTACAAATCCCTGAATCCTAGATCCTCATAACTTGAGGTGACATAAGGAGAGAGGAACAACTAACAGTTTCAAGAGATCTCTTATCCAGGATCTAAAGAAGCAGCCTGGGCTGAATTTTTTCTTCTATCTGGTGATTAATTTGTCAATCTAGTATACTTTCTCTAGTCAACTCTTCCCCTGTCTCCCTACTCTATTACCCACCTCTCCTATTCCTACCTTTTAGAAATAGCTGCCATTACATTTCATGAAAGGGAAAAATAAGAGGTATTGGGAACTGTGACGTTTAACCTATTAAATTCACAGAAAAAAAAAAAAAAGAAAGAAAGAAAGAAAAAAACATGAAAGTAGTTAGAGTACCAGACTGTCATCCTAAACCATTGGCACATGGTATTTGACAAATACTTGACACTACAAATAACAAAATATCAAAGGCAGAAAGACCTTCTGTTGATGATATTTTTTGACCCCTCATTTATTATTTCTTTTGGTCAGAGAATTAAGAGTTATTCAGATTTAAGAGTCAGGAAACTGAGTTAAAGAGCATTAACTGTCTTGCCAAAATTCACCAGAACCAGAACTCAGGTCTCCATAGTTTTATCCTGAATGGTCTTTCCACTAGACCTCAGCTCACTGTCCCAACACACCAGTCTTAGGATCCCTTAATACAAAATCAAGTTCCCAAAATCACACATTTTTTATTTTTGCTTTGCTTCTCTCCCATTCCTTATTTTTATCACTTTTGTCAGTTTCTATGGGTTAAGAACCACTCTTCCAGAGCTCCTAATTCATTGCATTGAGGGATATGGTATTTTGAAGGAAAAAGATAGACCCATGTAAACTAAGGCTGAGACCAAGGGCAGCAAGAAAGACTTAAGGGCCTGGGGTCCCTCTCCCCCTTATTTTCTGCCATCTTGGTTAAATCACATTATTTCTATCAGCCTTAATGCCTTCATCTATAAAATCAAATTCCATATATTAGTAATATTAATCAAATTCCACTAACTGGAGACGAAGGTTCTTTCCTGCCTTAGATGTTAATCTTAGTGAAGCAATCCCTACCTGATCCTAGGTAGAGAATGAGAAACCTTTTAAATGCTGAAAACTATCTTTCCCTGTATTTGGGAGAATAAAATATTATTGGAAAAGAAAAGAATTAGGGATGTTAAGGGACAGGCAGCAACCAGAGCATGAACGGGGACAGGGAGGAAGGATGCAGCCAGGGCCCATCGGGCCTCAGGGCCGCCCCGGGTCCTACCTTTGATGTTGCTCAGGGATAGGGAGCGATCCTGGTCGGCCAGGCCGGGCCCCAGCTTAGTGCCACTGTTGTCCTTCTGGCGGGCCACGGCCACCGCAATGCCCACAGGCGGGTGCCTCACTTCCACCTCGCCCTGTGACCCGATGCTCTCCCTCCCGAAGGACTTGGCACTTTCCGGCCTCTCAGGGTCCCTCTTTAGCTGCTTGCCCCCTTGGTGGGAGAGCAGCTGCTGGACCTTGGCGGTCCCCAGCTGCGAAGGGTCCAGTTTCATGTTGCCCAGCCCGCCAAAAGGGCTCTTCTTGCCGCTGCCGGGCCGGGCTGAGGCCTCCTTGGCAAAGCTGCCACTGTACTTGATGAGGCTTTGCATGGCAGAGCCTTCGCTGTGGGGGATGGGATGGAGGTCACCACCCCCCCGGGGACCCCCCACCACCGGCACTCGCTGCAGCCCGCTGGGGTCCAGGTAGCCTTTCTTGGCCACCTCCTCCTCCGCCCGGCTGACGTGGTTGTGCTGAGCGGCCAGCACGGCCATCTGCGTGGTGGCGAAGTTGCCCATGTCGAAGGGCTTCCACTTCTGCTCGGGGGGAAGCTTCAGCTGGCCGGGGTCCGGGGGCTGCCGGGAGGGCTCCAGGACACCATAGGCCTTGGCCGCCTCCTTGGCGCCGGCCCTGGAAAAGCGCTCGCGCTCACAGGCCCGGTGCTCGACCTCGGGCTTCAGCAAGTCCTTGGCGGGGAGGTAGTCCCTGCTCTCCGGGGAGCCCAGGCCGGGCCGGCTCTGGAAGGGCTCGGAGGCCGCGTGCCGCTTCAGCACCAGGGAGTTGGCGCGGATGACCGAGTTCTTCTCCCTTAGCACCTCGGCCCGCCTGGCGTCGCCCGGGCCGGGGAAGTCCTGGGGCAGGAGGGCCCGGGAGAGGTCGGCCAGGCCCCTTTCCAGTGGCGGCTGCAGCCCCTCCACCTTGCCCGGCTCCTTGTCCTTGGCCTTGTTGTCCCGGGCCTGGGAGGCGATCTGGATGGGGCCCATCCTCTCGTCGTAGGCCTCGACGGAAGGCACGAAGGTGGGGGCGATGACTTTGTGCTCCCGGCCCGGCTCCTTGGCCGGGGGAAAGATGGTGTACATGCTGGAATGGACGGGCTGCGGGGGGAATGTCACTGCGGAGGAGGAGGAAGACGAAGCGGACGAGGGGGTCATCTTCCCCGGCGGGGCAGGGTGAGGAGAGGGGCAGGTGCAGGAGATGTGCAAAGTGGTGATAGCGGGGATCACGGCCTCGCCCCTTTTCATCCTGTCCAGGTGGCCGTGGAGCGCGGGCCTCATGTTCTCGTCGTGCGGGGCAGCGTCCTTCCCACAGCAGTCCTGCTCGGCGCCCAGCGCCTTCAGCAGGGGGTCTCCCCCGCCATTGCAGTTGCTCAGGGAGGACGTCTGCAGCGGGTTCTTGGACTTGGGCTCCGCGCTCCCCAGGGCGCGGTGGCTGACATGCTCTGCCAGGAAGGGGGAGAGCCGCTCGCCCATCTTGGCCGCCCGCTCCAGCCCGCTCAGCCGCCGCTCCCCTTCGGGCTTGGCATCCTGCGTCAGATCCACAACACTGCGAGGCCGTGGCTCCTCCTTGGCCTTTCCCTCCCTCTTGCTGAAGGGCGGCGGCAGGTCCCCCCTACAGGACCGCTCTTTGCCGTGCTCCTTCGCGGGGCCCTCCCGGGAGCCTTTGGGAAGGTGGCTGAGGTCCTTGTCCCGGAGCAGGGCGGCCGAAGCATGGCTGGCTGCCGTCCTGGACACAGGGTTCTGGGGGTGCAAGGCCACCTGGCCCGGTAGGTAGAATCCATCTGGAAAAGAGCAGGAAAGCGATAAGTCCCCCCTTCCTCAAACTAGCCAACCCCAACCGAGGACCAGCGTCATCCATACCAACAAGACAAGATCCAGAAGGATGACCACTTAAAAGTGGGATACTCTTGTCACCCAACAAAAGTGAGATATTTTGTTACCTACCAAAAGTAGGATACTCTACTGTCTAATAAAAGTGGGATACTCTGTCACCCAACAAAAGTGGGATACTTTGTTACCTACCAAAAGTAGGATCCTCTACCAGCTAACAAAAGTGGGATACTCTGTCACCCAACAAAAGTGGGATACTTTGTTACCTACCAAAAGTAGGATACTCTACCAGCTAACAAAAGCGGGACACTGTCACCCAACAAAAGTGGGATACTTTGTTACCTACCAAAAGTAGGATACTCTACCATCTAACAAAAATGGGATACTCTATCATCTAACAAAAGAGGATATTCCAAAGTTTCAACAATGAAGCATGCAACCTCCCTCCTGGAAAGGAGATAATGGGCTCAAAATACATAATGAGAAAGGCATTTTTGAACCTGGCCAAAGTAGGGATTTGCTTTGCATGACTGCTTATTTGTCAAAGCAAATTTGGGTTTTCTCTTTTTTTTTTTTTTTGGTTCAATGGTGGGGAAACAAGAGGAAAAAAAGTTTGTTAAATGAAAAATAAAATGAAATGAAAGAGTATTTAAAAAGAAAAAAGTCAAATCGTCTAGCCCACCAAGCTTTCACTTCTTTTAACCTGGGGCAAGAATAAAAAATCTAATCAAACTTATCACTTTAAAATGTGACTTTACTGATTCTTTTTGTACAGCAAAATAACTGTATGGACATGTATACATATATTGTATTTGACTTATACTTTAACATATTTAACACATATTGGTCAACCTGCCTTCTGGGGGAGGGGGTGGAGGGAAGGAGGGGAAAAGTTGGAACAAAAGGTTTTGCAACTATCAATGCTGAAAAATTACCATTCATATATCTTGTAAATTAAAAGCTTAATAATAATAATAGTAAAAAGTGACTTTATCTCAGGCCCAATTAAGGTAAACCCAAGAAACTCATTCTAATTCTTTCAGGTCTCAACAAAGATATAGTGAGTTCCATCTGGCCATGATGAAATTAAGCTTTCTCTTTTCCCCCTCCTAGGGATGAGTTCTCATGTTGATGGAAGGTCTGCCTACCCCAAGTAGGCAAAACAAAGAGCCAGGGTTGAAGGAAGGCTGAAATAGTCTGTTCCTGACAGTACAGGCAGAGTAATTTCCAAGTCTGGAACTTAGCACCCACACCCACAGCACAATCCCCAAGCGAGGATGAGATTAGTCACACTTAGCAGCTATCTCCACCTCCTCTCCTTCTTAAAACAAACTGGAAGGGTTTTTGTCTCCTTTCTGGACAATGCGAACTTCTGGGCCAAAATCTTATAAAATCATGATATTCTGCGGCATCCTGAAGTTATCTTTGTTATGTGATGAATCAGGTCTCCTCACTCTCATTTGTCAATTTTTCACCCAAGAGGTAGGGGAAAAGGGAGATAGACTGAAGGTGACATAGTTTTAATGAAGGGAGGATATCTGGGTGAGAGAGGTGCACTCCTACATATATAAATATATTTGTATGTACATATGCATGTATTCAGTCATCCTCACATTATTAAAGAAATATTTACTCTCAAAATACAGGAAGGTGGTGTGTGTGTGTGTGTGTGTGTGTGTGTGTGTGTGTGTGTGTGTGACCAAGAGGGATACACTGCAGTGCATAAAGTATGTCTAGGAGGAAGTCAGAAACTTTGAGATACTGGGAGGCTAAGAAAAGATCAGATGAAGTACATGTCCTCACACAGTATATGCAGGTGTATCCCAGATAGACAACAAGGAAACACCAAACAAAACCATAAGAACTTGGGCCTACTTGTGCAGGGTCTAGAATTTGGCTCTAACCAAAGAGAATCCCTTGAATTGACTTCTCTTCTATAATAATATCAACTGTTAGGCCGGGGGGCCAGAGGAGGGAAGAGGGATAAGTGTCCTTGAGAGCTGGGAAGAATCAGGCTGCAAAAGGAAGCGGGCCTCCAACGTTCCCACTCCCCCTCCACAGCCTCCTGCGATGGGGATCCCCTTCCACTCCTGACATAAGCACTCCGAGATCTCACCATCCCTCCCCTTCCCTGCCTTCCCCTCCCTCACTACCCCCCACCATGCCTCACAAGGAGAAACTGGCATTAACAAAGAGAGGGACATAGGGAGGGCAGGAGGGAAGCATCTTGCCAAACCCTGCAAAGGCGGAGGAAAGCCGCCATGTGGGAAGATGAGGAGAAAAGGGGAGCTGAAACATATGTCTAGTGTGTGCAGACAGACGGCACCCAGCTCCCAACAACCCGCCCACGAACGCTGACCTTTCGGAGAGTCAAAGAGGCCCGGCTGCCCCAGCTGGGCCAGAAGGGGACTGCCGCTGTTGGGGGGCTCCAGGTGGCTCAGGGGAATATACGAAGGGTACAGCCCATTAGGCAGATGGGAAAAACCTGAAAAACAAAAAAAGAAAACATGTTTTGGGAACAGCATGCTAGCAAATTCTTTTTTTTTTTTTGAAACACAGAATTGCAGACTGTTTTGGCTGGCAACCCCAAATGCCAGATGAGGCAAGTGCTAGATTTAAACACGAGGCCTTCCATAACACGGCAGGCCCCAAAGTGACCCATCAGCATCCCTCTGGACCAGAGGAAAAGGCTTAGAAGCTCCAGCTCCTAGGATAATGACGATCAGGACAACAACTGATTAAGGGGGATGTGTGGCAGGACAAACTGCCCAGGAGTCGGCTGAACGAGGTTCTAGATTCACCTTTGCTCTTGACTAACTAACTAGGAAGGTGGGCCTCCCATTTCCTCCTCTGGAAGAGTGTCTTCAGAGACAATATGGTGTGGTGATAAGAATCTCAAATCAGAAGATGGGGTTTTAATCCTTGCCTTGCCAATGGCTAGCTGGCTGTCATTGGGCAAATCACTTCCCTTCCAAAAACTCCATTTATTGATCAATAAAACAAAGATGAACATAGGGTCTGGACTTATCTCCCAGGATCAAAGTTTTTATTTCATACAAGTCATCTCCCTTACTGAAGCTGGACCTTGCCGCTTTCACTGGATCATTCATACCTAGTCCTATATCTCCACATCCAGTGTTCTTTCCATTGAATTGGGGGGTGCGAGGGGAGGGGGAAATCACATTTTTTTACCCAAGAGGTAGGGGAGAAGGGAGTTAGAAAGATATTACTTCATTTGATTTTCAAAGCATTATGTAAATGTGGGAAGACTAAGTGGTGAAATAGAGCATTAGCCCTTCCAGGGGCAAGGTTCTCTGTCACAAACCTTCATCTGATTTAGGATTAGAAATTCCTATAACTCATTTTTTAAAAATAATTATAACTTTTTATTGCCAGAACCCATGCCTGGGTAATTTCTTACAACATTATCCCTTGCACTCACTTCTGTTCCAATTTTTCCCCTTCCTCCCTCCCTCCACCCCCACCCCCTATAACTTTATTAAAGGAGAAGCTAAGGAGTGTTGTGGATAGATTGTGAGAGAGATGGGGACTTTGCCTTGGGCTCCAGAATTTATAGCTGGTGATAATTATAATTAGCAATTATGTGGCAAGGTCTGCAAAGCATTTTACAGATAAACCAGCTTCAGACACTTACTAGCAAATTGAGGCTAAATCCCAATTTGCCTCAGTTTCCTCATCTACAAAATAAACTGAAGAAGGAAATGGCAAATTCCTCTAGTATATCTGCCGAGAAAAATCCAAATGGGGTCAGGAAGAGTCAGTCAAGATTGAAACAAATGAATAACAATATGTAAATGTGAGTTATTCTCTTTACAAGCATGATCTCCAAGGTCCCTTCCAGCTCTTCCTTTAATTCTAGCTCACTCTGATGACACATCTAGTCAGTCCCACACATTTTAGAACTAGTAACTGTTTCGGGTTCAGTTAACTTTTATCTTCTCAACCAAACCGTAATCTCTTTAAGGACAAGGGTCTACTTTCCCCACAGAGCCTAGGCATTCTTGTCAAAAGCATGGAAGCTATTTAATAATAGCCTTCATTGATTTTGCACTTTACAAGTATACACTGAAAAACAATTATGTCAGAGTCTTATCAATTAGGTCAGACTCTATCTATTAGGTCAAGCCAATAGAGAACATTACTTGATAGTACTTTTTTTTCTTTTAAAATTTTTATTTAGTTTTTTTTTCCCCTAGTTATATGTAAAAAAAATTTTTTTAACATTATTTTTAAAAACTTTTGAATTCTAGATTCTTTTCCTTCCTCCTCCAAACCCCACTGGGAATGGAGGCAATTTCCATAACACTTTCCCCTTCCAAACTGAAAAATCTAATATTAGCAAATGACTGATATAGGGTAGACTGTTTTTTAATATTAGCTTTTTATTTTCAAAATATTGAAAGTACTTTGTTCAAAAGTTAATGTTAATTAGTTATGGGGTAACCAGGCATTCCAGATGGAGGGCTGAACTCAATGTCAGAAACAGCTGGATTCAAATTCTGCCTTAAACATTAGCTATGTGACTAGATTCTGAGCCTCAGTCTGTCATCTATGAAATTGCTACTTTGTAGTGAACAACATCACCTAGTTTACAAGGTCCTTATCAAAATCAAATGAAATAATAGAGGGTGTTCTAAAAGTTATAGCTTCAAAGACTTTTGGAACACCCAGTATCTGTAAAATGCTCTGTAAACCTTGTCACATAATTGCTAATTATAATTACCTCCAGCTATAAATTCCAGAGTTCAAGGCAAAAACCCCATCTCTCCCATACCTTTAACCAGATTTTCTTCAAATACTGAAATGAAAAAAGATGTTAATTGCTTTAAATAATCTTTAACTCAACCCAAGACCAAGCACTTAGCTCAGACTGTGCCAGCTAGAATTCTTATTTTCTTGAAAGAAATAAAAAAGCATTACTTTTTCAAGCGTTCGATCATTCTGACTGGATAATTCTGAACTAACTTTTCCTTCTCTTTTACGAGTCTCAAGGAAGACCTTCTAATAACGGAATTGGTCTTCATCCCTTCTAAAGTCGCTTCCAAATCCAGCAAGTATTCTTACCATAGAGATCTAATCAAGAAAAGTCTGAATATGCAAATTTAGGATTAGCTACCCATGTGATAACTGCATAGAGGATGGGGACAAACCATGACTCTGATGACAATGTCACTGAATAAAGTGAAGTACAGTGTGGGAGGTTGTGCTAGTCCCAAATCATATAGCAGTTTAGAGTAGAGTAGGCAATAATCTCAAATCTTGAAGTCCAAGAGTAAGGGAAAACTCAGTCACCTGCAGAGAACATGGTTGGTGTTTTAAGTTCCATCTATTTTACAGATGAGGAAACTGCAGCAAACTAAAATTAAATGATTTGTCCAGGATCACAGAGTCAATAATTATCTGAGGTCAAATTTGAACTTGACTCTTCTTACTATTACATTATATATACCCACACACATAAAATGTATATATGTGCACATATACATAAAAATAACTATATAATTATACATTTATGTTTATATAATATAGCTATATATAAATATATATAAAACAGCAAATATATATTATGTGCACATACACACACACACATATAAGTGTATACTGTGTGTATGTATGTATAACACACACTCATATCCAAAGTATAGACGGTCTTTGGGCTTCTAAATCAGGCCTGAAATACCCACTCTGTTTCTGATAGCAGGTATGTTGGCAAATCACAGCTTGCTTGCTCTGGCAGAGTCACCTTGACTCAAACCCTGTAGGCATCATAGTAATTTACCACTTCAAAGGATAACGTTTCTTCTTTATACCCTTTTCCAACTCAGGTATACTACTATATGTCCTTCTCTGAGAAATTCATACCTGTGAATGGAGCTATAAAGCCCTGAAGCCATTTTGAGAGAAGTCTTCAGCAATTACTGGCTCCTGGATAGGGCCCAAGAAGGACAATCTTCTATATTATTCTATTCTAAAAGGAATTGTGCTTTGTCTATACTAAGGTCCAAGGGTAGACTTAAATTTGCAAGGGTTTATGGGAAACCAATGGGGTATAATTTACCAATTCCCACTCTCCTCCACATTCTCTTGGAGTAAGGTACTGTCACCCTAACACAAATTTCCAAAAAAGCTAATAAAGGTAAAAGAATAGTTCCCTAAGATTCAGTTTTGTTTTTAAAAATAAAACTTCATTAACATCTATTCTTTAATTTCATCTTTCCTTCTCTTATAGAGACATCTCTTATGGATAACCCAGTTCAGACACATGGAAAAAATCTGATAATATATGCAGTTTTCCACACCTTTAAGTCCCACACTTTGACAAAGAAGATGGGAAGTTTACTTCATTTCCACTGAAAAAGTTATCAGTGATTAGGTGACTTAGTGGATAGATCATTGAGCCTGGAGTCAGGAATCTGACCATGGATACTTACTGTGTGACCCTGCACAAGTCATTTTACTCAGTTTGCCTTAGTTCCCTCATCTGTAAAATGAATTGGAGAAGGAGATGGCAAAATAGTATCTTTGTCAAGAAAACTCCAAACTAACAGAAGACACAACAATAATAAACGAGCAATTGTTGGGCCAGGGACAAGTAGTAAAAAAAAGATATTCCCAGGAACAGTTAGTTGGTGTAGTGGATAGAGTATCAGCCCTGAAGTCAAGAGAACCTGAGTTCAAATCTAATCGCAGACACTTTACAATTCCTAGATGTGTGACTCTGGACAAGTCACTTAAAAAAAGATATTCCCTCTGAAGTTTGGAAAACAAGGAGGAAGGGTTAGGGGATAATGACACAGCCCAAGGGAGACTGTAATAGCTAAGGAGTTTGGACAACATGTACAACTTCCCAGATGTGAGGCATTGGAAGAAGGAAGTGCTAGAGAACTAGCCTCCAATTTTAATTAAGCATGCTTCCCAGTAACAGAGTGGCTAAAAGCAATTTTGCCTAGTAAAAGAACTTTAAATGTTATCATCCCAATAAATTTCAGAGCACAAGGCAAACACCCAAGCTCTCCTATATCCTTTAGCCAGGAATGATTCAAGCACAGGAGGAATATGCTAATTACTTTAATTAATCTTCAGCCCCACTCTAGATCAGGCACTAGAAAAACCTAATCTAAGGATAAAACTGGAGGCCACAAACACGCAAAAACTAGTCTTAATGGTTCCAGTGCTGAAACTAAAAATCTACGAGAAATCTAATTCAAATTCTGCCCTCCATCTAGCCTAACTCTGCAATCCTGGATGAGTAGTCCCTTTTTCATCATGGGTAAAATGTTTATTTTTTCCAGTGAGTGGAAGAAAGCAGGAAGGGAATAAATGATAACTGAAAGAAATAAAATGTTTTACAATAAATGGGACTAGTAATAGCATTCCCTTCACAGAGTTGTAAGAATCAAATGAAGTCATGTGTAAACTGCTTTGCAAACCTTAAAATACTATATATTTTTTTATTGTTGTTCAATTTTATCTGATTCTTTATAACCCCACTTGGACTTTTCTGGGCAAAGATACTGGAATGGTTTGCCTTTTCCCTCTTCCATTCATTTTACAGATACAGATGAGGAAATTGAGACAAACAGAGGTAAGTGACTTGCCCAACATCACACCGCTAGTAAGCATCTCAGGCCATATTTGAACTCAATGCTTGACTTGACTTGACTTCAACGCTGGTGCCCTATCTACTGCATCACCTAGCTACCCCACAAATGTTATATAAATGCTGGCTATTCTTATTAAGAAATAGGTCTTCATACTACTGAGGTGTTCTAGGCTGATGGTGTCTACTAGGCCAATCCAACAAGTCTCTTCATAGAAGGGTTTATTTTTCTTCTTTTTTCAATGCTTTTATTTTTAGTAGTATTTTTATTCTTCCAAATCTATGCAAAGATAGTTTTCAACATCTACCTTTGCAAAACACCTTGAGTTTCACATTTATCTCCCTCCCTTCCTCCCACCTCCCTCCCCAAGACAGCAAGCAATTTAATATAGGTTAAACATGCAATTCTTCTAAACAAATGATAATTAATTTAAAAGACCTGAGAAGGAAAAATTAAAGTATCTTTAATCATATTATTCAACCATATCCTTAGGGACCATGTAGAGAAATATGGATTGGGTGACTGTATAGTTAGATAATTGTTAAGGTACTTTCCCCCAGTAATTAGCACAGTACCTAGTACCTAGTAAGAACTTAATTAAAGGTTTATTAAGGGATAGCTTGGTGGTAAAGTTGATAGATTCCTGGCCTCAGAATCAGGAGAACCTGAGTTCAAATCTAATCTCAGACACTTATC
Organism: Antechinus flavipes; assembly: GCF_016432865.1. Lineage (NCBI taxonomy): Eukaryota > Metazoa > Chordata > Mammalia > Dasyuromorphia > Dasyuridae > Antechinus > Antechinus flavipes. Next base: position 247,603,298 of record NC_067398.1, on the reverse strand, counting down.
AGCTGTGTGATCCTAGACAAATAATTAAATCCCAATTGCCTCCCCCCAAAAATAATAAAACCAAAATGGTTATTGATTAAAATACAATAAAGACAATAAATATAATAGAAACTTAATAAATACTCAAAGAAGGATGTCTTTATTTAGAAAACTTATGACATTTGTGAACAACAAATAAGTCTGGAGGAAGAATACTGAATGAGAAATTGGAGAATTCCAAAAGATTTTGACAGACTAGAGCGAGCGATATACTTGAATCTAAATAAAATGAAATTTAACAGAAACAAATATAATGTTCCAAAATAATCAACTAAATAATTATACGAGTAAAAGGTCACGTAGATGCTACTAGAAAATATTTCCTAAAGGAAATATCCTCCCAGGTATGAAGAGGGGGAGGGACAAGATTATGGGATCGTAAGGTCAAAATCAATCAACACTGGAAAAGAGTCCCTAAAATTGAGTGCAAACTTGGGCTGCATTAACAGAAACACAAAATCTAGAAAGTAAGTCTAACATCACCCCCACACTCCATAAATTTTGTACTTTGCTCTAATTTAGACCACAGCTCTATGATGGTGGATAGAGCACTGAACTTCAATCAGCAAGATCTGAATTCCAATCCTGCCTGAGATACTTACTGGTTGTGTGAAGCTGGGTAAGTCATTTTATCCCTATGTATCTCAGATTCCTCAACTGCAAAATGGGAACCAGTAATTAAAATAAGAGATGTCCAAAAGTGGAATGTTAGGTAGCGAGTTCCCCATAGGTGGATGAAAAATTGTCAGCAGAAGTGAAGTGAGCTTGTAAGAGTCCACAATTAAATTTTCAGTGACAGCATTTATATCTTAGAAATCAACAATGACTACAAATTAGGACTTGACTTATTAATTGTCTAAACTTAAATATTAATAATGCAGATTAAACTTAAAAGTGTCTGCATAAATTATTTCAGGAGAGCTCCATTGTTAAAACACATATCAGCACACAGCTTCAGTTGTGTGGTATGTGAAAATAAGAAAATCATGTTTCAGATTGAATAATGTCTGACTGAGTATCCTTCCAGCTCCAAGATGATTCTATGAAAAATGAAATGATGAGAAGGAAAGGAAAAAAGAGGGGGGTGGGGGGGAAGTAAAGATGAGGGAGTGAAAGAGAAAAGAGAAAAGGAGGGCAGGGGAAACAGTTTATTCCTAAATTTCAATACAGAAAATATTAAATATGATTAAATGCAGGCAGTTAGATAATTGGCCCACTCATCTTTTTCAATCATACAACATATATCCTTAATCTAAGACATATCAAAGCTGTCTTTGCCAGAGAGGGGAGCTAGTCAGGGGGAAAAAATAAAAAAGTTCACTTACAAAAAAACAGCAAACCGACTCACTGTCCAAATCCCAATTTTGGTCTAAAATTTGAAAATATATCTATCAATTTTTTCTGCCTTAAAGATGAATAAATTAATTAAAGCAATTTAAGTGATGTATAAATTGCTTTACAAAACTTGAAATGCTATATTTGTTGGGTTATACCAGTCCTGTCTTTTTCTTTGTGATTCCATCTGGGTTTTTCCTGGCAAAGATACTGGATGAGTTTGCTATTCCATACTCTCTGGCTCACTTTATAGATAAGGAAACTGAGGCAAACAAGGTTAAGTGACTAGGGTCACACAACTAGTATCTGAGGTCAAAATTGAATCAGATATTCCTGACTCTAAGCCTAGAGTTCTATCTTTAAGATCACATCTAGGTGGCCACAGCAAATAGAATACTATAGAGTGAAGTAGGAAGACTAGAATTCAAATCCTGCTTTTTGGAAATTTAGCTTTCATAACCTTTCAGCCCTACTTTCTTCCTCTATAAAATGAGGATGATGATAAAAGAGCTCACTTGTTGTGGGGTTGACACAAGAAAATATATATGAAGTGTTCTATAAATATCACTATTATTATGATTTCATTCAATTCAATCTTCTCATTTTACCAAAAACAACATTAAGCTCAGAGACAAAGTCAACAAACAATAGCTATTAAATGACAAATCTAGGTCTTCGATCTCAGGATCCCAAGATTTAAGGCTGAAAATGTCTTTACAGATGAAGAAATTGAAGCTAAACAAGATATGAGTGATTTTCCTAATGTCACATATATAGTAAAAAACAGAGCAGATCTTCAAACCCAGATGTTCTGGGTCCAAATCCAGAGTTCTTTGCTCTTTCCACAGGACCCCTCACAGGTCAGTGTGAGGTCTTGAATATTTGCCACTGAATAAAAAATTAGATCTCTATCTCAAAGGAGGGAATATTCATGCCAATAAAAACATAAGGGAAGTGTGTCAAGAACAGTGAAATAATAGGTCTGGAAATCCCAGATATAATTCCAGTTTTACTATTTTTCTTGCTATAAAATCTGGACAAAGCACCTAAATCCTGTCTCGGTTCCTTCTTTGACTAAACGGGTATCTTCATTATCCCAAAGAGATGCAATAACTAAGCAAAAGAGAAAATAGGTCAGACAGTGCTTGAGTAAGTTTAGGAATGGGGTACAGGAATGCCAGCCTTAAGAGAGATATGATTGGCTAAGATGACAGGAAAAGATAATGGTGGAGGGGATGTGGGAAAACTGGGACACTGATACATTGTTGGTGGAGTTGTGAACGGATCCAACCATTCTAGAGAACAGTTTGAAACTATGCTCAAAAGGTTATCAAACTGTGCATACCCTTTGATCCAACAGTGTTACTACTGGGCCCATATCCCAAAGATATTTTTAAAGAAGGGAAAGGGACCCACATGTGCAAAAATGTTTGTGGCAGGTCTCTTTGTAGTGGCCAGAAACTGGAAACTGAGTGGATGCTCATCAATTGGAGAATGGCTGAATAAATTGTGGCACATGAATGTTATGGAATATTATTGACTATTTCAGAGAGAACAGGAGAGATTTACAGGAACTGATGCTGAGTGAAATGAGCAGAACCAGGAGATCATTGTACACAGCAACAACAAGGCTATACAATGATCAATTCTGATGGACATGGCTCTCTTCAACAATGAGATGAATCAAGCCAATCTGAATAGACTTGTGATGGAGAGAGCCATCAGTGCCCAGAGAGAGGACATTTGTTATTGTTTGCTTGCATTTTGCTTTCTTTCTCATTTTTCTCCTTTTTGAACTGATTTTTCTTGTATAGCATGATAATTGCAGAAATATGTACAGAAGAACTGCACATGTTTAGCATATATTGGATTACTTGCCATCTAGGGGAGGGGGTGAGGGAAGGGAGAGGAAAAAAAGTATTCAAAAGGTTTTGCAGGGGTGAATGTTGAAAATTATGTATATGTTTTGAAAATAAAAAGCTTTATTTTTTTTTTTAAGAGAGAGAGAGAGATCTGAGGTCTGAATGATATCTTATTTCAATTTAAGGAAGGTATCCAGGACACTCCTTCTCCAGGCTCTCCCTACCATGCCCAACAATGGCAGCCTTCATCTTCTCTTTCCCCACCCCACCCCCATCTTCCAGGTTCTTTTTATGTGTGGTTGTTCAGTCGTGTCCGACTGACCCATTTGGCACTTTTCCGGCTAGATACTAGAGTGTTTTGTCATTTCCTTCTCCCGTTCATTTTACAGATGAGAAACCTGGGGCAAAGTGGGTTAAGTGACTTGCCCAGAATCACATAATTAATAATTGTCTTACGCCAGATTCAAACTCAGGAGATGAGTTTTCCTGACTTCAGATCGTTTTGCTGTTCCAAAAAAAAGTAGATTCTAAGAATTAAGAGATAATTTCTAAAACAAACAAACAAACAAAAACCAAATGGGTGTTTTCCAGTTAATGCTCAGAGGGTTAACCAGGAAATGGAATTCAATCCAATATCTGCAACTCCTTAATTAAAGCTTTCCTATAAATCAACAAGAATTTATTTATTAAGCACCTATAAACACGTCAGGGCACTGTACCAGATATGGCCATTACTCAAGACATAAAAAAAAACAACCTGTCTCCAAGAAGATTAAATCTTAACAGTGGAAACAACAAGTCAAATACACATATACTACATATAGAGGTGAAAAGGCAGGGCTGAACCTATGACTTCCTTCAGTAGCACTCAACCAAATCAAGCCAAGTCAATAAGCATTCATTAAGTGCCTACTGTGTACCAGGCATTGTGCCAAGAACTGGAGTGATACCGGAAAGGTGATGTTCCATTGCTTCTCTGGAGAAGCTCTCCACACTAACTAGACACAACAGAAATTAGAGATAATCAGAGGAAAGGCACTAGAATTAGGGAGGACCCCAAAAACTTTTTTTAATGGAAGGTGGGATTTGAATTAAGGTCTGAAAAAGCGAGAGAAACCCAGACTGAGATGAACAGGGAGTGAATTCCTAGCATGAGAAAATGCAAAGAGTGGCAAGAGCTCTCCCAAGTGCCCTGTGTGAAGGACAGTAAGGAAGCTAGTGTGACTGAATTGTAAAATAGTAGAGAGAAGAATAAAGTGTAAGAAAGGAGCTCCCTTTGTCATTAAGGGCTTTAAATACCAAACATAGCATTTTGATATTCTGATCCTGGAAGCAACAGGGAGCCGGTGGAATTTGGTGGGTTATTATTCTTCTTTCTTGAAGAGAACAAAATGACATTACCATGCTAGAGTCAAATTGCTGTGTCTGATTGTGGCTGATCAGATCAATAGGAGCTCCGAATGCTCAGGTCGGACACAAACTCTAATTTTGTGCATCATATATATATATATATATATATACACCTTCTCTGGTGAGGGTACAGAGTGGTTCTATATGGAAATAATTTGGTGTTTTTAGGATTATCACTTAGAACAAGAGCTAAGCCTTGAGACAAAGCAGTATTAGAACACCCAAGGGTTAAGTGGTTATATAGCCAGTCTATTAGAAACAATACTTGAATTTAGGTCTTCCTTCTAAGACTGCCTTTTACTAATGTGTAGGGGTAGGGATGGGAGAAAGGCTGGGGAAAGGGAAGAACCATGGAGAGGCTATATATTATATATTCTATCCTCAGCACTATTCCCCTACTCTCCTACAACCACCCCACAACCCCTTTCAGTAGATTCTCAGTCAATGTCATACAGGTTTTCAGGGAATTCACAGATGAGACAATCAATGAGTTTCACAGACCTTGAGAGAAAGAGCGTTTCCTCCCCCCCCCCCCCATTTCCCATTTTCTTACTTCAATAGGGAAGGCCATCTTGCTTTGAAAGACCCCTGGTAAGCAGTCGACTCCCTAACTTTCTGGTCAGCCCACCACCCCCTGGGCCAGGGCTCTGAGGATTTAGGAGTCATCAATGGGGAAATCTCTCTCTTAAATGTAGCTTAAATCCCTCATGCTACATCTTAAGCCTGTCTCTGCTTGTTCCTTCCTCAGTGGAGATGGCCAAAAGCTGGTCACCCTCTGGCTGGAGAGCCCTTCCACAGAGGCGAAGACCTTTATTAAACGCCTCCCTGAGTCTTTCCAGTCAAATAATCCCAGTCCCATTAGGCTTTTGTGGAGGGACTTATTTCCCAAGCTTTTAATCATCCAGCCTGCCTATTCCACCCACAGCCTAGCCACCCTCCCAGGTCAAGCTAAGGGCTCAGTCAGGCCATCTGGTAATAATGAAATTGGTGGAGAAGAGGTGGAGGGGCCCCTTGGGGGGGCTTCAGAAGGGGAGGGGGCACTAAGGTGTAGGGGGACCCAGGACAAAGGTCAGGGGAAGCCTCCTCTCTATCGAGAGGAAGGAAGGTCCAGGCAGGTCTGGGCCCAGCGGCTGCCATGGCAACAGAAGCAAGGTCTGACCAGGTCTTGGGAATCTCCGAGGGGGGATTGCTGGGTGAGGACTGGGGGGGCTTCACTCATTGGCCAGTTGGGTGAAGGAGGGGGCAGAGAGCAGAAGGAATCAGAGGCAGCTGCAAGGGTAGAGAGCCTCAGGGCAAAACAGCAAGAAAAAACAGTGTAAGGACTTGGCAAGGTCCTGGACTTGGCAAGGTGACTTCCAGCCCCCGCCGGGGAGCCCCAGGGTATAACTTTAATCAATAACCAGGTCACTAAAAAATCCTAACAGTCAGAACAAGCCTGACTTAAGGACCTAAACACCTCCTGGCTCCTGCCCCAAGTCACAGGAGAGAAAATTACCTTGAAGGCCAGGCAGGGACAAAACAAAGTATTGCCAAGCTAGGCAATGCAGCAAACACTTATTAAATGCCTCCTTGGTACCAGATGCAAAGGATACAGAGGTGGAGAAAAACAGATCCTGCCCTCGAGGAGCTTTCATTATAAACGAGGTGATCCACTAAAATATAAGGTAGAAGAGGTACATGAAACATCATCACACAAGACTTTGCAAGGGTCAGTGCTGAAAATTATCCTTTCATATGTTTTAAAAATAAAAAGCATTAATAATAAAAAAAAAAAAAAGAATCATTATCAGCATCTTCATCAGCCCATTTATCTGGAGTTCAGAACTATACCTAACCAGCTTTATGACTTTGGGGAAATCTTTTTACCTGTGTCTGCCTAAAATGGGTGTGATGATAATAACAGCACTTGCCTCCAAGATTCTTTCTAAGGATAAAATGAGATATTTGCCGTGTAGACCGTAAACCACTATATGAATGCTATTATTGTTATTATTATTCTGCCCATCCCAGCCTCTGTTCATAGGAAGAATAATAACAACAATAACTAGCATTTATGTAGTGGTTTAAGATCTACAAGGTAATCATCTCATTTTATCCTCAGAAAGAGTCTTGGAGGGAGGTGTAATTATTATCATGCCCATTTTACAGATGAGAAGCCTTAGGTAGACAGAGGTAAAAAAAGATTTTCCTGAAGTCACAAAGCTAGTTAGATAGCTGAGGCAAGTGCTGAACTCCAGAAGTTCTAACTCCACATCTAGTGCTCTATATTCCTTTAGCTGCCTCAGGAGAACATACAGTCTGTCTGTCTGTCTGTCTCTCACACACATAGACAGTCTGTCTCTCTCTATACTTCTCTCTCTCTCTCTCTCTCTCTCTCTCTCACACACACACACACACACACACACACACACACACAAACACACACAAACACACACACAGTCCTTGTCATCAATGTTCATTTGGCCATATCAGATGGGAAAAAAAAAAAATGGGGAAATAAATTTCTACTAATGGGGAAGGAATACATGACCCAAAATATCCCCTCTGAAGTTTACAGACAGAAGGTAACCACAGCATAAATAGGGGAAATAAACAGGAAAGGGGAAGAAAATTATTGATGTTTGTTACAAAGGTTTTGTTAGATTTTTTTCAATGAGGGGAGAAGGGGAGAAGATTTTTTTCAATGAGGGGAGAAGGGGAGAAAGAAAAAAGTAGAAGATTGTTCATTGAAAAAAAATTACATTTTAATAAATTCAAAATTTTTAAATGAAAATATTAAAAATACCATGGATAGCCATTGGCACGTTGAAGTGTACACACACACACACAGTCTTTCTCTCTCTTTCCTGTCGCTCTGTATCTCTCTCTCCCTCTTTACCTATGCTGCCTTTCTCACACAAACACAGCCCTTGCCTTCAATGTTCATTTGGGCATCCCAGATGGAAAAAAAAAACAAAAACAAAAACAAAAATTGGGAAATCAATTTCTGCTGATAGGAAAGGAATGCATGTCCAAAAATACCCCCACTAAAGTGTACAGACAGAAGGTAAGCACAATATAAATGAGGGAACTAGGCAGGGAAGGGGATAAATGAGTAAAGAAGAAAATCATTGAAATCTGTTACAAAGGCTTTGCTTTGTTTTGTTTTTTCTAATGGGGGAGAAGGAGAGGAAGAGAAAATAGATTGTTGTTCATTGAAAAAAAATTACATGTTTTAATAAATTCAAAAAATTTAATGAAAATATTAAAAAAAGAAAAAACTATGGATACCCATTCACACCTTAAAGTGTACATACACACACACAAATAGACAAAACTTCATCCTGAACTCCCCAATCACAAGGCTAAGTCACAGGACTAGGAGAGAAGGAAAAATTTATGAAGCTAGACTCCATACTGATGTCTGTGTACTTATGTTTTACATACCCAGGGCACAGCTGGGCAGCTCTCTCTGCCAGAGACACCTCAGGAGGCTATAAATATTAACCCTTAAGGCAAAGCCCAATAATTTACTGATTCTGTGAGCACAGAGGAAAGCTCGTTTTGTCACCTGCTCTTAAAATTAAATGTAGGAGAAGGAACCCCTGCAGCACTCATGGAAGAGCCTGGAGGAGTGATTCCCTGTAGGGATTGCTTGGCCTGGACCTAGAAGCTCTGATTAGTTCTCCCTTCTTCCTCCAACTTCTTGTCATTTGTGTGTTTGTTGGGCCACTGAGTTGAAGAAGAATCTGGGCTGTCTTTAAAACCCAGCTGGAAATATTCAGTGTGAATAAAAAATGAGAATTATTCCACTTCTCTCACCCACACCTTCTCAACTTCCACCCTCATCAACAACCCCCACAGTTGAAAGAACAAATGAGATCCCATTTGCCAAAGTGCTCTGAAAACTGTAAAGCGCTTTATGAATTTAGGGATAAGTATTAAAATAAATAGTGGGAAAACCGCTTCCTGGGGACTCTTCTGACATTTGGCTAGGCTAACAGAGAGAACACAGAATGTTTTATTTAGTTCACTGGACCACTTAGAAAGACCAAAGAATGCCAGGAGTCCATTCATTCCCTGATCTCAGGAATAATAATAATAATAGTATCCCATACTATATGTCAAGTTACTGTTTTCAAAGTAACTTGATACAGTACAGGTTTTCTCACTTGCTCCTTTACAACTACAAGATAGGCAGGGCATGTATTATCATATCCATTTTACAGATCAGGAAACACAGAAACCTGAAGTTATAACTGTAAGAGTCAAGCACTAAGCCACAAACAGCTTTCTAAACTCCTCATGCCATGTTTCTTTTCCATTATAATGGCCAAGGCATAGAGGTTCCTAACCTGGGAGGTCCATAAATTTGCTTTTTAAAAAAATATTGTCATAACTATATTTCAACGTAATTGGGTTTCCTTTGTAAACTATGTATTTTATTTTATATCTTTAAAAACATTATTCTGAGGAGTCCATAATGCTTCAGCAGATGGTAGAAAGGATGAAAGAAAAAAAGGTTAAAAACTCCTGAGAAATATAGGGTAGACTAGGAAAGAAGCATGCCCTAGAAGCCCCTCTTCTCTACCTGAAACTTGTCATCCTTAACCAGCCCACCCTACCTGCAAATACAAGGGACTTTTAATTTCATCAAATCTGGATTTTTTTTCCCCCAGACATGGTAGTTCCGAGCTAAGAACTCTCTATTCCTGGTTCCCTTCCAGCTATAAACTACCAAATCCCCACTTCAGTCTCAGAGGTCCTGATTCAGAGATGTCAAGGCCCATGTGCCAGGAACTCAGAATAAGACAAGAAGGCCTTGATGAAGGGAAAACAAGACTGGGAATGAACACAGTTCTATAGCCATTCCAGAACCCCCAAAACCTGAACCAACCAAAATAATCAGTCATTCAGGGGTTCTAGGATCAAGTGGTCACGAACTGTGTTCTTCCATACAAAGAAACCGCCTCATCAGGCGCAGGACAATTGTCCCATCTCTCATTAGATGACCTGCTAATCAGACGGCCGGCCAGCTATTCCTTTCTTATTAATTATTGAAAGTCTGATCATTATCCAATACTGTGGTAGATTGAGGGGAAGAGGTTAGAATATAAGGGAAAGAAGGTTTTAAAAAAAAGAAGAAGAAGCTGCAGAGAGCACCAAACAAAGCTAAAGCACTTTGGAGACCTTTAAATTTTCTAGAAATATTAGTTATTATAGCAGTCCTGGCAATACCACTAATTAGCTGTGTATCTTCTGGAGAAATATCAGTTATTATATCAGTCCTGGCAGCACCACTAACTAGCTGTGTATCATCTGCTCTAGAAATATCAGTTATTAAAATGCCATTTACTGACAATACCACTAACTAGCTGTGTCTCTGCTCCAGAAATATCAGTTATTATATCAGTCCCGACAACAGCACTGACTAGCTGTGTATCTCTGGCACCCCTTTTCTCCCCAAACCTACCCCTCCCTGGGCTTCTGTCCAGAATAATTTCTTCCTTTCTTTTTTTGGTCCAGACTCATGATTTTATAGGAGCTCCCAGGTGAGGAAACTCCCTGCCCCATTCCAGATCAGTACCTCCACAATACCTCAGGAGGGCTGGGGTACCAGGAAGGGGTTCCATCATGTTCCCAGAGAGTACATGTATGACATCTTGGGCTTGGGATATGAGGGGCTCCATCATTTGCCTCTGTGTCTGTGTGTGTATAAGTGAGAGGTATTGCTTGGGTCTGAAACTATATGTACAGACTTCAGTCCAATTCTCTTGTTCAGTCCTGGATTGAGAGTAGCGTAAGCAAGAAAATATGAGATGTTTTTCTTGTGTCCTCCATTTACACCACAATCTCTAGCACAGATGAAGCGGTTAATAAATGTGTGTTATTTGGGGGGAAGAAAAAAGAAATTGAGAAAACCCAGAGAGAAACCTTGATAAAGCTTCTCCCCTCAGGCTTTGCTCCTAATCTGATGATGGCTTTTGGTCAGAGAAACATTCAGCCATGATCAAACTGCCAGCCAGAGCAGAACAGAGCCAAGCTCTCTTAGCCCTTCCTGCAGTTCCTAGCCATCCCCAACCCTCTGGTTAAAGGGAAGGCATCCACACTGTGAGACCCCCGGAGATGGCCATTCCTTCCTACCTCCGATTGCTCGCATCGTTTCTGATTAGTGGCCAGCCTCTGTTTCCTGGTCCCACATCCCTCCCCTCCTCTGCTTGCTCCCCTACTTCTTCTCAGGCCTCCAAGATTGCTCATGAAACCCGGAGAACACTAATCCCCATTCTGCCTCCTCGGCCTAGGAAAGATGGGGAGAGGAGGGATATTGACACTCCCCCTCGGGACGGGTCATTACCTTCATGGGAGTGGGCGGCCCACAGTTGCACCATCTGCAGGTTGCTGGGGGTAGGTGACCGGAAGGGAAGGTCAGAGGGCAAAGGGGCAGGGCTTCCATGGGGTGTGGAGGAGGTCCCTAGTCCGCTGGCCACAAACCCACCCAGGAAGGCCTCACCTGAATGGGGAAGGATGGAGAAAGAAGTCAGGGTTAGGCAGCAGGTTTAAGGCAGTCCAGCCCAGAGCTCCCCTCCCAGCCTCCCTTTCCCAGGTATTGCTCTAGCCTCCCTGGAGCAGCACCTATCCCAACTGAGGGGAGTTTCCTCCGCTCTTTACCTACAGACATGTTCTATCCAAATGCTACTCATTTCTTAACACAACAGAACCTTCTTAACTAACATTCCCTCACTCCCACCGACTTTTTTTTGCTAAATCCTATCAGTTCTATGGGGACTTAAGCATTCTGAAATTAAGACCAGGAAGATGGGATGAAATGGCAAAATAATCACCTAAGCCATGTACTGAAATATTTCGGAGCCTACACGAGAGACTGGAAAAGGTTTTTTGTCGTAGGACATCCTACTTTAATAAGATGAGGGAAAAGGGATATTGGAAAGGGGGAAGTGCTCCAATTTTATTTATTCATTCAACAACCTTTTATTCAAGCACAGACCACATGCAAAGTAGTGATCCAAGTAGGAGATGAAAGAGAAGGCAATATTTCTTATTAGAAATATTGACATTAGAAGTAACACCACATCAATTTGGTCATTGTTTGAGTCATTACTAATATAGAAATTAGAAATAAGACATTCTCCCTTCTCTCTCAGAGTTTACAGTCTAGTAGATGAGATGTAAAGTAAGGCACATATGCAACCAATATGTTGCATATCGGATCTACCATCCGATAGAGACAAACTCTATGCCAAAGGAACCCAAGGAAGGAAATAATTGGAGGAGGTGGCCACTCTCACAACGTTGTAAAGAAGAGGCAATATAGGTATTAGAGATTTTACAGAAGAGAAAACCAAGGCTCAAAGAGATTTTCCCAATTCTTCAAGTCTTGTTAATTACACTTATTAAAAATTTCAGAATTGGAAGTTTTAGAAAAACCTGGGAAGAGTTATATGAATTGATGCAAAATTAAGTGAGTAGAACCAAGAGATCTTTGTACACAATAACAGTAATATTGTAATGATGATCATGCTATGCAACATAGTTCCTATGGAAATATGTTTTGCATGACTTCTAATTTAAAAAATCTAAAAAAAAAAAAAAAGATTAGTCTAACTTCCTCCTTTTACAAATGCAGTTTGGTTTTAAATAGTAAAAATGTCCAGTGGCCAGCTGCAAATGCAGCTGTTAAGAATTTTGGAGAGAGGTCAAGAGACCCAGGAGTTGTCTGTATAGAGGTGAAAGTGGAAATCATTGGATGGAGGAAGAGAGCAGAGGAAGAAAAATAGAAGAGAGAGGGAGCTGGAAGCCTAGAAACAGACAAATCTTTGTTGAATGCCCATTTTAGGGGCTGAAAGGTCAGGCCAGGAAGGGAGGGGGAACACTGGCTCCTACCCCCCAATCTAACAGAATCTGGTAAGGGCTTTCGACATAAGCCGTTACTCTCCTTCCATCTCTCCCCCAACAAAAGGAACAGGACCTCTTCTGTTCTTGGACGGTAGGTTTTAATCAAGCTGTGGGGAGAAGACAAGCTTGCCCTTTGGCCAGAGTAGGAAAGGGGGCATCTGAAACCTGCTAATGAGCTAGCTGCCAGGTCTGGAGGTCATTTTCTTGGGAAAGCCTCAGCAGATGCAGAAGAGGTTTGGTTAAGTAGGGAAGGTGGGGAAAACAGGCTTGGCGTCAGTCTGCATGACCCTTTTGCTGAGCTTGGAATAAAAATGCAGAGCAAAAACATATCGAGAAAAAAGTTGCCCTCTCTTTACCCCCAACTGACCACCCCTTCCTCTACAGCCCTTCTAACCCCTCCTTTACTCCCTTCGGCAAAGCTAGCTAAGCAGAAACATTTGTCTAAAAAGCAATATCAATGAGCTTGCGCCAAGGCTGGCCTGTTGGGGATGGCTACTAAAGCAGACCTCGTAAGGCTCTAAATGGAACTTCCCCTTTCCTAAGCTCCCCCTCTTTCCCATTCTGGGAAACCCCAAGGGTGAACCTGAGCAACCCTATGAATAACTTAGGGCTTCAAGAAATGAAACTGAACCAAAATAAAATAAAATAAAATAAAAGGCTTACAAGGAGAACCAAGGAGAAACTAAACTTGGACTGGGGTATTACTTCCACCAGCTCAAGAGCCTTTGGCTACCCTTCTTGCCCACTAATGTGTAGAGGAAAAGTTCCTAATATTTCAGGTTATTAGGAAGATTAATGGGCCTGAAAATTCTTCCTTTCTAAGTTAGGCTTAAGGCAAATCTAAGGAAAAAGAAAAAATAAAAAGGGGATATTATCCAACTGAATTCCCCTTCATACTTCTCCTATGAACTCCCCAATCAGCCCCCTTTCTCCCTTCCAACAGAAGATGCTCCTTCAGTCCGGAGACAGATCTCACCCATTGTAGAGACCTGCCTGCCAGACTTCATGACTAGCCCATTTCTGCAGTGCTGTGGCCCCCTTGGCGGGCTCCGGGGCATTACCGGGGGCAGGTGGTGAAAACCAGGATTTGCAGGTGTCCATTCAGTCGAGAGTAGGGGAGACAGCTGTTGGGGAGGGCACCCCAAATGGGTACTCTGTACCCGCGGTGGGTAAATCGGGAATCCAAGGCGACAGCTTCCTCCTCCCCCTTCCCCTGACCGGCCCACTCCGGAAGTCAGAAACCAGTACCCAGCAGCCAGCAGCCCTCAAGGTTTGCACAATCGGTTACATAAACCTCCCCATGGTCACCCTTTCCTCCGACACAGCCAAAAACAGATGTGGCCTGTCAGCCTGTCTGGAGGCCCCTACTTCTTGTGAAATACGGCTAACCACCAACGTCATACATGTATGGCTCCTATGACTGCCTTCTGATAGATGACCATGTCAAGGGGGAGGTGATACCATGATGGAAGAGAAACAGCCTGGCTGGGGGCAGGTGCCCGGATGCCACCAACGGCTCTAGCCGACCAGAGAATTCTGAAGACCGCCCCTTCCTCCCAAGATCAATGACTCCAGCTCCCTAAGTCCTTAGGTGGACACAATCCAATTGGTGGTCCACCCTAGTCTTGAACAACTACAGGGAACTCACCCATAAGGAGAAGAAAGAGAGCCTAAATCCAAGCCTAAATCCCTTCTGGAATACATCCCTGATCTAATCTTCTGCTATCTCTTAAGATCAAACTTATTTGTATCCAAGAGGCAAAACAGGACACTGCTATATGCTCATTAGAGATAAGAAAAGCATTCCAGGCAAAAGGAAGGATTTCCTGATAGATCTAGGCTGACTCAAGTGTCCACATTCTCTATAAACAACTAGTCAGTCCAAGAAATGAAGAAGGTAATACTAGGTAAAGAAAAACTATCAATGATAGATGTCCTCCAATCTAATCACTTGGCTTTTATGCACTGATCAAATTCAATTTAAGTTTTTTATGTATATGTCCTATCTCCCCTTCAAAATCATAAATCCTTAAAGGTGGGATACTATCCTATTTAAGGTTATACCTACACAATATGCTGAATTCTCAATGAACTAATCTGATAAAACAAGAAATGAAGCATTTTGTAGACTATACAGCATACTATAAAGATGAGTTATAACTGAAAGCCTCAAACTTAAAACATAATTAGAGTGGAAGTTTATATGAAATATTCTAAGACAGCAGCACCTAGTGGCAATGTGTAGTATTATAAGCCAGCTCTATTGTGTATTTAAAATACCGGGATGAGATTTTGTGAATGTTCCTTACCCTACTTATAGTAACTGAAAACTACAGCACTCTATTTTCCATCAGCAGCTCAGCATAGATTTGATTCAGTGCAATACCATACCCCCAGCCAGGATAAGCTGATCACCAGAAATCTTATCCCCATGCAGATTTATTGAGACTCTGATACTCAACACCTTCTCAATTCACCCTTAGCAGACTCTCCCCTCTGATTAGAAGGATAGAGGTCAGAATATAAAATTCCTCCCAAAGTCTTCCTTTATAAAAGACTTACAACTCCATTTTCCATCAGCAATTCAGCTTGGCTTGATTTCAAAGAACACCATGCCAGATGGTCTCACCCCTGCCCCATCCCCAATCCCCACCAATTACCAGCTTCCTTTTATATGTTGTCTTAATTCCTGGGGAATAGGGACCATCTTTTTCTCAGGTGTATCCCAAGCAGTTAAGCACAGAGCCTGGCTTAAATAGGTGCTTAATAAATATTAACTGATTACTACTTGGCAGGAAATCTAGTCTAATCTTTTCAATTCAGATTTTGTAAATATAGTCACAAAAAGGCAAAGGGCAACTTTAGAGCAGCAGGCAGGGCAGAATTAGGAATTGCATCAGATGATTTTTAATTCCTTAGAAATCAGGGAATATGCTGTTTCCAGTAGACATAGTCCTATTCATTATTACTTCAATACCCTGCATGCCAGGAGGGCAAGCTATATTATTAACCCCTTCTTTGCAAAAAAAAAAAAAAAAAAAAAAAACACTTTCAATTGGTCATAAGAAACTTCTCCCTTATTAAACTTCTAACAAATCTTGTCCCAGAGAACTTGCCAATTATTGATGGATGACTGCCCTATTCATAATTCCAATTTAAATTTCTTTTCTCTCTCAATTCCTTGTTCCCTCTCTTATTAGCATTAGCATATTTAGATAGTTATACTAAGTTCTATTACAAATTATAAGGAAGATGCTAAAAAAGAAAAAGGTTTTTTTGTATAAACCTGTAGTTTTTTATTACCACTGAGAGAGAGAGACAGGCCCTATCTGTCCATATCCCAGAGTTACATGGAAACTGACAACCCTAGATAGATCCTTTCCAGAAAGACAATGAGAAAAGACTAATCCTTATGGACCAAGTGTCCAAAATTATAACCTTCTATTTAATGACCCTAAAAAAAAAGTCGAGTAGTTTCACAAAGTCAAATTTTAGGGATAATGTTGCTTCTTTTCCTGGTAGAAACCAATAATTCCAAGAGGCAGATGAAAAGGCAGATTTCCATCATGGATACAGCCGGGTCAAAGGCAGAGATGGGAGGTGGGATCATGATCACCAGCACCATCAATGTCGAAGTTTTCTAACTACAATTTCAGAATACATTCCCAGGGTCTAATCTTTCTCAAGCTCAAACTTGGTCTGCCCCAAGAGGGTGAGAAGTGAAGTATGCTAGAGAATGAGATAGGGAGGACTTTCTGGAACAGTACCAGAGTTCTGGCCCATCCTATTTAACAGCTTACTCCTCCCTCCCCAACACCCACTTTTTGCAGACTCTCAGAATGATCATGGCTTTGTTCCACAGGAACCCAATCTCCATATATTCCTGTAGATTCATAGGGTGCTATTATGCCCATCAACTCAAAGGAATATCTCTCATCTGAAAACTCTCATAGCATCTTTTCCAAACCTTTTTCTTATATACTAAGTATGTGATAATACACTTATCACATAATATTGTCCATTATAGAATGTTATCATCTTACTTCTGACCTGGATTGTATGTTCACCAGAGCAGTAACCAATGTCTTTATAACAGTATTTTAACATAAAGTATTTTAACAAAATACCTAGGAAATCTTCATTTAATTAACTCAACACACACCTCTCCTCAGGGATGTTAGACTTGCCAAGCCTGCATCCCTGTTGTTAATATCCTCCCCTCCCTAGGGTTGATTCTGGGTAATTTCTCCAAAGGTCAGACATTAAGTTACTATGTATACCATGCCAAAACCATGTCAGATACAGTTATCCGCCCAGGACCTTCCTTCTCAGGGCCATTATGTAGGGCCTGAAGAAAACTTCCATTGGTTTCCTCGCTATTATTTTACCTTTTCCCTGACTCCATTTCTCTTCTCTCTCATGGCCTATCAAAGGATTCTTCCTGGAATGAGCCAGGATTTGGGGAGGGGAGCCAAGCCAGTGAAAGTGGAAGGAATAGATTTGAGAGGGAAAGAACAATTCAGAAATGAGATACATGATAAAAGCATAACTAGAAAACTGAGAATTAAAGAACTGGAGAGAAGAGCCAAAGTAAGCCATGTTAATTACATGTAAATATAGTTAAGGAAAGGAACCTATCTGACCATTACTATTACTGCCCCCTAAACACACATACTCTCTACCTCTTCCTCCTCTCATTTCCCTCTAGCTGGGTCAGATTTTAATAATATCCTTAGAGAACTATTTCCCCTAGTCTACTCCTTCTTTTCAATTCTGTCTTTCTTTCCTCCTTAGCCCATGTTCCAGAGCTAGGAGACTGCCTCAAAAAGCTGACCTTGACTAATCAGGCTGCCTAATCAGGAATATACCAAGGAGTTCTGCCTCTCATTAGTCATTATGTGTGGGCTTTCTAATTAAAAATCCTTTAGATGCCTATCAGTTTTTCTTACTTTTCCCCCAAGGAATGGGACAAACTTCTCAAAGTGCATCTGTTTGTCAAACCTTACAGAACAAGTGTTCTTCATGAACTTTCTCCCACCCTTCTGAAGAAATGTCAGAAGGTCTCTCTAGGACTTAAATGGTGGAAAACAACATCTTTATTTTCACTGACCTCAAACTGAAATTTAGCATTTCCTTTTAACATAAATGTAAATAACAAATATTCTAAGAAGGATCTATAGACTTCCTCAGACTGCCAAAGAGGTCCAAGGAACAAAGGTTAAGAACACCTCTGTACTCCTCAAGGCTTACAGCATGAACTCATAGACTACATCTGCTTATAAATCTGAAACATTACAACTCACTGGTCTAGAATACAAAAAGAAGTGCAAATCTTGCCTCAGATACTCAACTTTGTGATCCTACGCAAGTCATTTGACTAATTACTGCCTCAATTTGCTCATCTAATAAAATGAGGATTATGGAACAAGTATTCTTTAATCTGGTGTCCACAGACTATCCCTCACCCTTCTGAATAGATGTCAAGAAGTCTCCCTGTGACTGGTAGAAAATGACACCTTTATTTTCACTAACCTTTAACTGAAATTTGGAGTTTCCTTTTAATGTAAATGCTAACAACAAATATTCTAAAAAGAATTTACAAATTTTCCCAGATTACCACAGGTCAAAGGAACAAAAAAGGTTCTGCCTCCCAAAATTTTTGTGAATATAAAATGAGATGTTAGTCAAATACTCTGCAAAACCTTCAAATACTTTAAGAATACCAGTTGTTATTTCTAGCGCTAAATTCTATAAAAGACCTTCCACAGGAGGTAGTACTTTAGAGAGGGCCTTCCCCAGAAGATTTTGGGCTAAGAAGTCCTGGACCCAGCCCTAGAACCATTTTAATATCCGTGCAGTTCACTCTTCCTTTGTGGCGCCTCAGTTTCCACATCTATGAAAAAGAGGGTTGAACTAAAAGGTCTCTAATCAATTCTGTGACTCTATAAAGATCTAGGGCCAGACACTCCTCTTGAGAAACAACATGGAAATTGAAATGAAAGAGATAGGGCCATTGTGAAGTAGAATATTTTAAATTCTCAAGTGCTTTTCTGAAATTCCAATTCTTTTCAACTTAAAAAACAAACACACTGCAAAATCAAGTTTTTCCAGAAAAGTCAGGAAGCTTTTGATGGCTAAACTGATGCTCCTTCTCTCTGATAACTACATAGCAATTAATGGCAGGTTAACAAAGCAGCATCATGAATACATAGAACCAGGGTTTGATTTTTCAAAGAAAGGCTCAACTCTGCAATTAGGTACATTTATTTATTCAATAATAAAACTATGTCGAACATAATTGAGTCTTTCCTTGATTATTCAGAAGTGACTTCTAGATCACCTGGCTGGGCTTCTGTTTCCTCATCAGTCTAATGAGAGGGTTGGACTAGATGCTCTTTGAGGTCCCATCCAAAGGTATGATCCCAGGATCTTACAAGGCTTCTCAAGGTCATTATTTTATAAACATAAACTTTCACTTTAATGAGATGTACAAAGGTAGGAATTATAAAATGAGAGAGCTGAAAAGGACCTCACATGACATCTAAGTCATTTTACAGATGAATAAATTGATATCCTAAGAAGGGGAATAACTAACCAGGGTTAACAGAGTTCTAGGAACTAACACCTTCTGGTAAACATGGCAAGAAGCATCTCTTAACTGCTCTCTCTCTTTTTTTTTGAGGGGATGGCGGGGAGAGAGAAGAATTTATTAAGTATCTATGTTTTACACACTGTACCAAGGAACTTTTTTAAAGTTTTTATTTTCAAAACATATTTTAAGATTTCAGGATTCCAGGATTGGTGGAGGGGAATTTCAACATTCCCCCTTGCAAAATCTTGTGCTCCAAATTTTTTTCTCCCTCCCTTCCCTCATTCCATCCCCTAAACAGCAAGTAATCCCATATATGTGAAATGTGCAATTCTATACATATTTCTACAATTATCATGCTGCACAAGAAAAATCAGATCAGAAAGGGAAAAAAAATGAAGAAATGTAAAAATGTAAGCAAACAACAACAAAACGTGTGAAAATGCTATGTGACACACACTCAGTCCTCACAGTCCTCTCTATAGGTGCAGATGGCTCTCTCCATAGCAAGACCATTGGAACTGTGTGCCAATGGTTTTACGGGTTTCATCTTCACAATAAGGGAGGTAGGGTATTTATTATCCCCATTTTATAGTTGAGGAAACTGAGGCAGCTAAGTTAGGGGACTTGCCCAGGTCACACAATTAAGGCTGTAAAAGAACATCTAAACTCAGAACTTCCTGATTTCAGGCCCAGAACTCTATTTAACATACCACTTAGCTTCCTTAATGTGCAAAGGATGTATAAAGCATTTTAGGGGCAATCAAGGATCTCACTGCAAACTGAGGTGAACTCATGCTACATTTCATAGCATATCATAATTTTTAAATAATTCCTCCAGAAACATAAAAATTCTACCACACAAACAAGGGCTCCACAGCATACACTACACTCCCAGCCCCAATTCTCCACTGTATTCTAAGATTTATTTTAACAATCTCTGTTACTCCCTAGACCAAAACACCCTATCATGGTTGCTACTCCCTTATTGGTAAGGTGGTCCTATTACAATGTAACCTTCTGCAAGTCAGGAAATGTTTCTTTTTTTAAATATTTGTATACCCAGCTCTGCAGAGTTCCTAGAATGTAGTTAAGTGTTTAATAAATGCTTTTTCATTCATCCTTCCTTTTCAGTGGTTTCATGGAGCTAAAAGAATTCTGCATTTCAATGACCCACCAGTCTTAGTTGAGCAGCTACCTTCCAGGGTGGACAGGACTCTAGATGTTGCTTGTCCCATGTGCTACATTATTTTCTAAAATCTGCCAAAAGTAATCAGAGGTAAATCCCCCGCCTTCATTACAAATATTCTAATTAAGCTCCATGAACCAAAGCTACTATCTTCTTTTAATCCAGAAGCAAGGGATACTGGTAACTTAGACATCAGTCACCCCTTCAACAGAATGAGCTCTAACTTACCTTTCCTAAATCCTAAGAAACTTTTTTATTTAAATAAATTTTTATTTTGAAATAAAGGGGTAGTCCTTGTAAAGAGTAAGAGTTCCAATCAAATAATTATTGAATATGGCAGCCTTAGATTATGGAGACCTATTAATTTAGGAAAACCAGAATGCTAACCCTAACTCATAGGATTGGGAGCTAGGAGAGCATTATGTAGCTTCTAACCTCTCTTCTGATAAATAAGGAAAAATCAATGTCAAGGAGATAAAATTACTTGTCCAAGGTCACAAAGATATAAGTAACAACCAGAATTCAAAATTAGGTCTTTGATTCCTAATCAATAGTCTTTTTACTACTTTAATCTTCTAGAGGGCATGTAACAACTCATAACAATCAGATCCTTTAATGAATGACATGAGGGGGGAAACATTTATTAAAGGACATACTATGTTACAGAGCACTGGCTAAATCAGGGTGATACAAGATAATAAATATGAGGTCTTTGACCCTGAGGAGTTCACATTCTAAACCAAATTAAACCCAACTGTGGTAGCCAGGGGGCTCAGATCTAAGAATTCACCAAAAAGATAAGTTTATCTAAGGGAACAATAAATCAATAGACACACCCTTTCTAGAAGCAAAGGTAATAACAATTAGTATTATATTACTGGAGATTATAAAGAGCTTTTACATTTTATTTTATCTTTATTATTCTTTTGATGGCACAATCAAATGATTTCTGTGCCCAAAGCAAAAGTTTGTGGGAAGTAAAATAGAAGTGGGAAATTAGTATTGTGTCCTGAAACTAGGCAAGTTGTAAAATTGCAGAAAGTAGGACCAATAAGTGGATGATTGGATGGACTGGAGAATATGCTGCAATAGGGGACTCTCTTAATTTTTCATATATTTCAGTCCCTAGAGTAAAGAGCTCAACTCCAGAACCCAAGTCCCAAAGTAGAATTAACAATAATGATGCCAAAAAAATGTCACTGAAATACTTTTTTTTTACAAATGCTCCAAAGAAAAATTCAGAAGAAAGCACAATCTAGATAATTTCCAAAGTCATGTGAGGAATTTATTATATATTGTGGCTTTTTAAAAGTAAGCAGTATGAAATGGAGATTCATAATTTCATACAAAATCCTCTTTTTGTGTCTGTGTATATGGAAATGCTTTTTTTTTGTATGTTTAATATTCAACCTTTACTTTTGTAAGATTTTGACTTCCATTTTTTCTCCCTCCCTTTCTTCTCCCCATCCTAAAATGGCAATTAAACTAATATAATAATACAATTACAATCATAGTAAACATATTTCCACATTAGTCATATATATAGCTTTTTATTTACAAGATATATGCATGGGTAATTTTTCAGCATTGCCCTTTGCAAAACCTTCTGTTCCAACTTTTTCCCCTCCTTCCCAACATCCCCTCCCCCAGATGGCAGGTAGACCAATACATGTTAAATACAATATATATATATATACATATCCATATAGTTGTTTTGCTGTACAAGAAGAATTGGACTTTGAAATAAGGTAAAATTAACCTAAGAAGGAAATAAAAAATGCAAGCAGACAAAAACAAAGGGATTAGAAATGTTATGAAGTGGTTCACACTCAGGAAATGCTCTTTTTTTGGAGATCAAGTTCAGAACAAAAAACATTTTCAAAGAAAGTATTATTTTAATTTATTACATACTTTAAAAAATAGATTCTTATTTTAATATACAATCCTTATCTAGAACACAATCACGTTTGTTATTGTGTGTCAAATTCTTAATAAAATTCTTAAGGAATTAACATAGGGAAAATATAAGGCAACATAAGATATATAAGAAATATACGATAATATAAGAAAATTTAAAAGAAATAGCATCAGAGAAATATAAAAGTAAATATATAACCTCAACCTGGGAGACATATCCTACTTGTTTTTCCACTTCCAAATACTAGAAAGGAATATTACAAAGACTCAGTAACAATTGTGCAACACAACATACTTGAATGAGTTCTCTCAACACAGCTCATTTGCCTTTCTGCTCTGGTGCCCTCACACCATCCCCAAAACACTTAAGGTCACTCACAGACCAAACTGGGATCCACGGGTGATAGTCTTACTTGGCCAGGTAGATTTCTCAGCCTGCAGTCTCCTTGGTTAAAGACACTCCAGCTGCTTTCTCTGTCTCCTACATTCTCCATGTCTTCCAAGGGTTGCAGCTTTTCACATATTTTAGGTACTTCCAAAAAAACAACCCAAGGATATGGTCCACAAAGCTTGTAGAGCATGACTGTTTTGTTGTCTCTCTCTCTGTCTGTCTATATATATAGACAAAATAATACTAAATCACAACCCACCCATTCACTCAGATGTTTCATCATCCAATTGATTAGATTACTTGTCAGTCAACTCATTAGTACATTTTAGGAACAAGGTTAGGATACACCACACCCAAGACATTGAGAACTAAAACCCTACTCAATAAGATTAAAGTTTCTGACTAGCCCAGTTTTCTCTCTAATTTTACCTAGAAAGAATAGCATCTGATTTTTTCAAAGGATTTATGCAGAAATCTGGACTCTATGGTACTAAGAATTCTTGCCATGCCTTTATACTCTTTCCCTCATTCAAGGACCAATGTCAAACCTCATCTCCATCTCTTAAGAGCCATTGTTTTTCTTCCAGACTGAACACAAGCTTCTGAAATAGGCTTTTCCTGGTCCCTCTAGTGGGTAGTACCTTACTCTCCCTCCCTGGACCTTGAAGAGATTTCATGTTTCATATATATATATATATAAAATTAATGCATTTTATTTTCCAAACCTATGCATGTGTTTGAAATTAAGAACTGTATTTATTTTTACACTCTTTTTGTACCCCTCCAGTGCCTAGCACAGTTCTTGAAAAATTTGCTTAATAAAGACTAATTTACTAGCTAAAAAAAAAAAAAAAAAAAAAAAAAAAAGCCAGCAACATATGCATGGATAAATTTTCATCATAAAGCCTTGCAAAACTTTTTGTTCCAATTTCCCCCACTTCTCCCACACCCTTCTCTAAATGGCAAGTACTCTAATAGATGTTAAACATGGTAGAAATATGTTAAATCCAATATATGCACACATGTTTATACAATTATCTTGCTGCACACAAAAAAATCAAATCAGGAAAAAAATTGAGAAAGAAAATAAAATGCAAGCAAATAATAATAAAAAGATTGTTGTGATCCACACTCAGTTCCCACAGTCCTCTCTCTGGGTGCAGAGGGCTTTCTTCACAAGATTATTGGAACTGGTTTGAATCCATGTACTAGTTTAAGTCCATGCTGCTGCCCCTTTAAACTAGATTATTTCTCACTCACTCTTCCATTGTGCTCTCCAGAAGCTCATCATACCATACTTTTTCAGTACTCTCCACCTATGGTCCCTCCCTCTGAGTGGACAGAGTGAAACATGGATTGAAGAAATCCCAAAACCTCCATTTAAGGAACACCTAGAGCAGCAATCTCACCAGACAAAACTCCTTTAGACTATCTCCCTTCTTTTCTACAGTGTCCATTAGATTGGGAGTTCCTGGAGAGCAGATTAGCATTGGTCTTTCTTTGTACCTCCAATATCTATCACAGTGCCTGGGACACAGCAGACATTTAATAATTGTTAACATACTGGCAAGACTATAAGCTTCTCAAGGGTAAGGACTGAGACTACCTTTTTATTCTTAGTGCCTTGCTGTGTGACCTGTTGGTCATATAGTGCAACCCATATATAATACATAAATCCTCTCTATGCTGGGCCCCACATGGACATCAAATGTTGGGGAATTTCCTTCCAAAACAATCCATTCTATTTCTGGCTAGCTTTAATTGTTGGGGGAAATTTTCTTATTTAGCTTTTCTTAATTGTAGTACCTTGTTTGGAGATTATCTATCATTTAAATTCTCTCTGTGTGTATCCCATGGTATACAATAATATGATATATTATACATCCTACTAATAAATGCTTTAGTACAATTATAACCTATTATAGTCAACAAGCATAATATAATAACATAGCTTACTGTATTATTTATCATAACAGTATATATGTTTATACTATATAGTATAATATTCAGCAGATAGCATAAGGTTGATATGCGCTATATATACTTATATATAATATGGTACAAATGGGAAATAATCTCAGGGGAGTGGGTGAAAGAATATATACGTATCTGTATATGTGTATATACAACTGTGTATGTTTATGATATTATATATAGTATATTCTACTATATATTATTTGTGTTATACTATCATATGATGTATTCTATCCTATAAATTTATACCACATAGTATAGTAATGATATATAATAGTCACATAGCATAACAGTATATTTTTACTTTGTTATGTCATAGTATAATATTGTTGTAGTTATTTGTCCTTCATTCTCAAAGAGGCATGCAAATGAGTTGGCTTTAAGGAAGGAAGAACTGGGCAAGGTCACCTGCCTCATTTTCTCCTCCAGAGCCATCTGGGTCCAATGGCCAAAAATAGATCGGGATTGGAGATGTCCCTGGATGCAATGGGAGACCTGAGCCTTAAGCTAAGGTCTTCAACAGGTCTCAGTTTGACTGAGGCTGTACCCATTTAGTATATATAGATTTATACTATATAGAGATTAATAATATCTACTATACAGCATAAATATATTATATATACTTACCCATTCAGTATATATAGATTTATACTATATAGAGATTAATAATATCCACTATACAGCATAAATATGATATTATATATACTTAGAATAATATGGTACAAATGGAAAGTAATCTCAGGAGAAGAGATGAAAGAACATATGTGTGTGTGTGTATTTTATATATACTATATTCTACTATATATTATGTTATAGGATATATTATATATCCTATAAATTTATACCATATAATATAGTTATATAATAGTTTATATAGTATAATATATTAGTATATTACATGTCATAGTATAATGTAATAGATTTATACTATAGTCTGATATAGTACATACATTTGATATTTATTGTATATATTTATATATAATACGATACAAATGTAATCTCAGGAAAGGAGGAAAAAAAATATATGTATGTATATGTGTGTGTATACACCTACATACACATACATATATATAAGGTATATAATTTGCATATTGTCTCCCCATTAGAATGTGAGCTCATTAAGAGCACAAATCATATTTTTGTCAAATTGCTAGAGAACCTGGCAAGCAACAGGGTTTATAATCCCCATCTCCTCATTTCTTGCTCTCACTCTTACACAGTCTAAATGCTGATCTCATCATTTGGCTGAAACTGCTCTCTCCAAAGTTGGAAAATTAGAAATTATTTCTCAGTTGCCAAATCAATCTTCACCCTTCATGACTTCTCTGCAGCCTTTGACACTTCAGAGCACTCTCTTCTTAATACTCTTTTCCCTTAAGTTCTTTGTGACATTATTCTCCTGGTTTTCCCCTATCTATTTGACCCACTCATCAGTTTCCTTTGCTGCATCTTTATCTAGGTTATGATACTATCCACAGATATCCACAGTGATCTATCTTGGGCCCTCTTCCCTTCTCCCTCTACACTATTTCGCTTCATGATCTCACCTATTTCCACGGATTCAATTATGTCTAGGCTGATGATTCTCAAATCTACTTATCCAGCCCTAACCTTTTGGCTGGGTTGTATGCTATTAGCATTTGACATCTCAAGGGACTTGCTAAATCCTTTTCAGGGCTGTGAATTCATCTTTGCTGTCTTATGAATTTATGCTGTGTAGTATATTCCATATGGTGTAGTTATAATATATAATAGTATGTTTTTACTATATTATATATCACAGTATAGTATGTATAGATATATACTATAGTATGTTATCTAGTATACAGTGTACATTTGATATCTACTGATATATAATAATAATACAAAAATATAATACGGTACAAATGGAAAGTAATCTCAGGAGAGGAGAAAGAATGTGTGTGTGTGTGTGTGTGTGTGTGTGTGTGTGTGTGTGTGTGTGTGAAAGAGAGAGAGAGAGAGAGAGGAGGGAGAAGGGAGGGAGGGAGGGATGAAGAGGAGAGAGGAAAAGAAGGAAGAAGGGAGGGAGGGGGGGAAAAAAGGAAGAAGGGAGGGAAGGAAGGAAGCAGTAAAGGGAGGGAGGGAAAGAGAGAGATACAACTCTCCCCTCTGGCTGCAAGAAGCTTAGGTAGCAGCCACACCTAGCAGGTAGCGGGATAAACCAGCTTGAGGGTAACTGACAGCTCCCAGAATTGTAAATATCTTAGAGGTGTGGCTACCTTTAGCAAGTTAAGATTTCCCCCAGCAGAATGGGTGGATGAGAACAATTTGTTCCAGGGCCATAGAGGTGACTTCCTGCAAAGCTCTTCTCAGATGCTACCTCTGACATTAGAGCCTGTTCCTGGTCTAACACTGAGGCAGGAAAGCCAGTCCAGGAGGCTGCTGACATAGTCTAGATGTAAAGTCATGGTCAGAGAGACAAAGGGGCAGAGATGTTTTAGAGATGTGAAGGTGGAAATAACAGTCTTTCTCATTCACTAAACCTAATCTTGCCTGCCATTGTTACTTCCTTCTCTGTAAAATGGAACGCTGGAATGGATGCTCTTTTAAGGTTCTTTCCAGCTCCTATCTTCTATGACCTAACAAAATGGGAGTAACAAAATCTGCTATTTATTTTACTGAGCTGTTTTGAGGGTCACGTAAAGATCAAATGAAATATTGTTCTTAAAATACTTGGCACATAGTAGGTGCTCTCCCCCTTCCTTTCATGGAAAATGATGTCTGTGAAATCACTTCAAATAAATGCTTTTTCCCTTCTCTTTTGTGTGAAATAAAGGATGAGAAATCACTTCAAAAAGCTTAAAGTGTAATAAAAATGTGAGACAATTATTATTGGAAAATCAGAAGAGATGAAGTGATGATCCTAGAAACAGGTTTTAAAATAATTGTTTAAATTTTTATCTTTTTTAAATGTTATTTATTTTCTCTCCACCACTACCAAGTCATAGCTCCTAACAAAAAATGAAAAAGAAATAAACAAAAAAGCAATTCAGTCCTGAATAGTATATGCAATTCTACTCCATACTGCTCCACCCCTGCAGAAGAGGTCTTCAGCTAATACCAAAACATAATTGAGATAAATAGAGGGCAATCCAATTCAAGTCTATTCAACAAGTGTTTATTAAATGCCTATCAAGTACTTTAAAGGGGAGGTGGGGGGTGGGGGAGGAAAGAGGTCCCTGCCTTCAGAAATTTACTTAAGGAGATGATAATTAGAAGAGAGAAGAGATGAGAAGAGGAAACTACATACACACAGAAAAGTAAATAAGAGTTCTAAATATATGCAGACTAAATACAGTGTGTGGAGAGTACAATAACCAAGAAAGGCCTCTGGTAAGTAAGAGTAGTTCAGCTGAGTCTTCACCAGAGCTAATTCTATAATAGCACCTGCCTCCTCAAGGCACAAGTCTCTCCCAAATCCAAATCCACTCAGTTGTCAAAATAAAATCCTAAAGGCTAGGGCTAATTCTGTATGTATCTGTCTCTGTCTCTCTCTGTGTCTTTCTCTTTCTCACTCTCCCCAGTGAACAAAATCAAGTGGTTCCCTATCCCCTTAAGGACTAAATATCTTCTGGAATATAGTCCTTCATAATCTATCCCCATCATATTTCCAGTATACTTACACCTTATACCTCATATTGCTGTGTTCTGGTGACTTCTCCATCTTCATCTGACAACAAATACACTCTCTGGACTGCAGGCATTTTCACTATCTGTGTCTCAGCAAAGAAAGCTCTCGCCCTCTTCATCTCAGCTTTCTTGCCTTCCTCTAAGCCCCTACTAAACATCCCACCTTCTATAAAGAAACCTTTCCCCTCTGCGCTTAAAAGCTAGTCATTTGCATCCAGTCTACCTCCCTAGGTAACCTTCAGATCTAAGCCAGAGCCGGACACAGAATAAGCACTAATAAATATTTATTGACTGACAGTGGATTGACAAGATTTGCATAAGACTACAGAATCGACCATATGCAAATCTGCTTCCAAAGGCTACAACCTTAATTAACATATCTCTTATTATCTTAGTCCCTTTTGGAGGTTTTATTCTTTCTTTTCCCAACGCTACATTTTCCAAGGGCCAGACCCCACTCTTGGAAAGGCAAAATGGGGGCTTAAAAAGTCAGAAGTTTAGCTAGGCTGAAATTCCAGTATTAGCAATTTTGGGGTGTCGGAGTGGACTCCACAGGAAAAGTAGAGTGAGATGAAGAGAAATGGTCATTCTTTGGCCCTCAAACGGTTAAGTTCCAAGAAGAGAGCAGGAAAGATACAGAGAAGAGCTGGGATTCCATTAGAGAGAATGATGGGATGGAGAACAGTGGGGAAAATTTAAATCTTTTGGGGCAGCTTAATTAGGAGGCCCACTGGAGTCCCAACCTATGGACCAAAGAAATAACTGAACTTTCTGATTCATAAGGCCATCATACTTATATTTGATGAGGAGGAAACTTAAATATAGCCCAGAGAATGTAAGTGACTAGCTTACTTACACTGCTAGTCAGAGTCTGAAGATCAGATCAAAATAAACAAATAAATAAAAAACAAAAAAATTTAATTAAAATTAATTTTTTTTTAAATCCATGATTTCCTGATTCCAGATAGTATTCTACCCATTATACGCTACTGCCTCTCACAAGAATTCACTTTACAGAATTCCTTTAAGGAAGAGTAGTTCCATGAGAACTGAGTACCCCCACTGATTTTTCTGTCAGTGGAGCCAAAAGTAGGATTTAGAATTGTGTTTATCTTTGGGGACAAGCCCCTTTTAGGGACAAGGCCTTAGAATAAAGATTTTTCCTGATTTCTCTCCTTCTAACTAGAATCTAGATTTTGGGAAGGAATGTGTTAGGCAGCATGCTACCATGGAAGAAGCTTTAGTCTGAGAAGCAGATTTGAGCCATATAATCTCAGAAAGGATTTACTTTTTAAAAAATTATTTTACTGTTATTTTATATTTTTACATTACCTTCATTTGTGAATGTATTTCTCTCCCTCCCCTACCCAAGGAGCCATATATTGTAGCAAAGACTAAAGGGAGGGAGGAAACAATTCAGCAAAATTAATCAATACCTGACTTAGATGGTCATTGTGGGTCACCTCCAGAAGGGACAGTGAGACAAATGGAAATTCTCAGGCACCAGTTCAAAATCCCAGCTCCACAACCTACTTTGTGGTTCCTGAGCCAATCAATTTAGCTTGTCATTGTCTCTCATTTTTTCTCATTAATAAAAATGAGGGGATTTCCCCAATTGATAAATGGTTAAACAATGTAAACAGAAAATTTTCAGATGAAGAAATTAAAGCTATTTCTAGTCATATGAAAAAAAAATACTCTAAATTACTACTGATTAGAGAAATGCAAATTACTACTCACACTTGTCAGACTGGTTAAAATGACAGGAAAAGATAATGACGAATGTTGGAGGGGATGTGGGAAAACTGGGACACTGATACATTGTTGGTGGAATTGTAAACGGATCCAACTATTCTGGAGAATAATTTGGAACTTTGCTCAAAGGGCTATCAAACTGTGCATACCCTTTGAACCAGCAGTGTTTCTACTAGGCTTATATCCCAAAGAGATTTTAAAGAAGGGAAAGGGACCCACATGTACAAAAGTGTTTGTAGCAGCTCTCTTTGTAATGGCTAGAAACGAAACTGAATGAATGGCCATCAGTTGAAGAATGGCTGAATAAGTTATGGTATATGAATGTAACGGAATATTATTATTCTGTAAAAAATGACCAACAAGATGATTTCAAAGAGGCCTGGAGAAATTTACATGAACTGATACTAAGTGAAATGAGAAAAACATTGTATAGAATAACAAGACTATGTGATGATCAATTCTGATGAACTTGGATCTTTTCAATAATAGGGTGATTCAGGCCAGTTCCAATGATTTTGTGATGGAGAGAGCCATTTACATCCAGAGAAAGGACTGTGGGAACTGAGTGTGGATCACAACATAGCATTTTAACCTTTGTTGTTGTTTGTTTTTCTTTCTCATTTTTTCCCTTTTGATTTGATATTTCTTGTGCAACATGACAAATACGGAGATGTTTAGAAGAGCTACACATATTTAACACATATTGGATTACTTGGTGCCTTGGGGAGGAAGAAGAGGGAGAAAATTTTAGAACAAAAGGTTTTGAAAGGTGAATGTTTAAAACTACCTTTGCATGTATTTGAAAAAATAAAATACCACAAAAAATTAAGAAAAAAAAATGAGGGGGTTGAACTAATGTTATGATACAATGATTTTCAATACCTTTTGATCAATATTTTTTTAAAAGACAAAAATACAAAAGCTGCCAAACTGGGAAGCGATCATTAATGGTGGACAATAGAATCCATTTCTAGAAAGGACTCTACAAGCTGGAATAAATGGATGAATTTAGGAAACTGGAATGAAAGTAAAACCCTTTCTGCAAAAGGGTTAAAAAAAATCAACTGTACAAGGTGGGAGAGATGTGACTGGACAGCATAAGTGGAAAGGACTTCAGAAATTTTATTGCCTGCCAGCCCCACATAAGTCATCATTCCACTCACAAGGCCTAATATGATTTTAGGCTGTGTTAATACATAAGCAGTTTCCAGAACAAGGATAACATTGGTTCCCCAATACTGTGTAGTCACAGTTGAAATATTTTGTTTAGTAGTAGGGATCAAATTTTAGCACACAGTCTGGAAAAGAGAGGTCACAGTTTCAAAGATTTTGAAATCATATCATGCAAAAAATTGTTAAAAGAACCGGAAGGGCAATTGGTTGGCAGTGGTCTGAATTAGGAGAATTCAAAACTGGTCTCAGATACCTGTTAGCTGTGTGACCCCAGGGGAATCATTTAATTCTGATTGCCTTCTCCCCCCCAAAAAAACCCCACAAAAACACAAAAAAACTAGAGATGACAAAACCTTGGGTGAAAAAGACCTATAGAGGACATTATTATCTTCACAAAAATGTAAGGCCGTTTGCCTTTCAATACAACAAACATTTATTAGATACTATGTCTACAAGGCTGTTCTCAGAGAATAGAAATAGGACCAATGAGTGAAAGTCAGAGGGAGACAAATTTCTCCTTTATGTGGGTATATTGCTTCATTCAGTGATTGACAACCAGGTCTTTGGCAGAATGGCACGTGTTCATCTTGGAAACATCCCTCCAACATAATACTCTGGTTACCAAGTCTTTCCAGTCTTATAGTAACAAAGGTGGAAAAGGATAGTAAGTACTTAAGAAATGCTATTCATTCATTTATTCATCTCTTCAGAATCTGGCTCATGTCTCTCTCTAAAAAGTCCCTTAAATTGCACATGTTTAACATATATCGGATCACTTTCTGACTGAGGGGAGGGGAGGGAAAAATTAGAACATAGGGTTTTGTAAGGGTGAATGTCAAAAATTATCTATGTATATATTTTGAAAATAAAAACTATTATTTAAAAAAGAAAGAAAAAGAAAAACACACAAAAAAAATTTTTTTTAAATAAAAGTCCCTTAGTTCCCTTGCAAACATCCAGACTGACGAGACATAGGGCAGTTTTTATTTATCCAGACATAAAATACAGAACTGATTCATAACTGAGTTCTAGCTGTGCAGAAAAACTCTTTCCCTTTGAGTAGGTCAAGTCCCTCCTCTCTGTCCTTTGGACCCATCGGGCCCCCATGACTTACTGTACCAATGGGGACATGGGTCTGGGTAATTCTTCAGTGCATGTGGTTTTCCTGTTCTGACAATCCTTCCCTTTTGTGGCTGAAACCTGGTGAGATCTTTCTCTCTGCAATGAGTATTTCTCTCTGTAAGTATCGAGGGAGGTCTATTTCTTGTTCCCATTTCTCTCAAGGGTAAAAATTCTCTCTCTCTCCCCATCTTCTGTCTCCTCCTCCCTGCTTCGTTTGAGCTCCTCTCCTTTTCTGTCTCTGGCTGGCTACACTTGGTTCCCTAGAAGGGCTTTGGGGCTACGTGCTCTTATCTCTAAGTTCCGCTGTGCTTGCATCTTCTCCCATAGTTCCACTTCCAGAAGACTTTGCTGGGACTTCTGGCTTCAGAATAGAATGGAATAAGAGAACCTGAGTTCAAATCCCAGTGATTTCACTAACTGCAAGTATGATTTTAAATCATTTTTCTTCTCTAGATCTCAGTTTCACAGAAATAAAAATACTTGCCTTATAGGATTATTGCGAAGCTCAAATCATTTTATAAACCTCAAGACACTACATATTATAAATGTGATCTTCCCAAATTCAAATCCAGCCTCAGACACTGCCTAGCTGTGTGACCTAGACAAGTTACTTAATCCTGTTTGCCTCAGTTTCCCCATTTGTAAAAGGAGCTGGAGAAGGAAATGGCAAACTGTTACTATATCTTTTCCAAAGAAACCCCAAACAGGGTCACCAAAAGTTGGACATGACTCAACCCCAATTGCTATTATCATTTTCAGCATGAAAACACCAGCTCTCTAGAATCCAAAAGAACAGTAGTAGAGAAAAAGGGAGACCAAGGTTTCTCAGCCTGCACTAATCTCTCTCTCTTTTTTTTTTTTTTTTTTTTTTTTTTTTTTTTTTTTAATTTTTTTATTTAATAATTACATTATATTTACACTCATTTCTGTTCCGATTTTTTTTCCCCTCCCTCCCTCCACCCCTCCCCTAGATGGCAAGCAGTCCTTTATATGTTGGATATGTTGCAGTATATCCTAGATACAATATATGTTTGCAGAACCGAACAGTTCTCTTGTTGCACAGGGAGAATTGGATTCAGAAGGTATAAATAATCCGGGAAGAGAAACAAAAATGCAGATAGTTCACATTCGTTTCCAGTGTTCTTTCTTTGGGTGTAGCTGCTTTTGTCCGTCATTTATCAATTGAAACTCAGGTCTCTTTGTCAAAGAAATCCACTTCCATCAAAATATGTCCTCATACAATATCATTGTCGAAGTGTATAATGATCTCCTGGTTCTGCTCATTTCACTTAGCATCAGTTCATGTAGGTCTCTCCAAGCCTCTCTGTATTCATCCTGCTGGTCATTTCTTACAGAACAATAATATTCCATAACATTCATATACCACAATTTACCCAGCCATTCTCCAATTGATGGGCATCCATTCATTTTCCAGTTTCTAGCCACTACAAACAGGGCTGCTACAAACATTTTGGCACATACAGGTCCCTTTCCCTTCTTTAGTATTTCTTTGGGATATAAGCCCAATAGAAACACTGCTGGATCAAAGGATATGCACATTTTGATAATTTTTTGGGCATAATTCCAGATTGCTCTCCAGAATGGTTGGATTCGTTCACAACTCCACCAACAATGCATTAGTGTCCCAGTTTTCCCGCATCCCCTCCAACATTCATCATTATTTTTTCCTGTCATCTTAGCCAATCTGACAGGTGTGTAGTGGTATCTCAGAGTTGTCTTAATTTGCATTTCTCTGATCAATAATGATTTGGAACACTCTTTCATATGAGTGGTAATAGTTTCAATCTCATCCTCTGAAAATTGTCTGTTCATATCCTTTGACCATTTATCAATTGGAGAATGGCTTGATTTCTTATAAATTTGAGTCAGTTCTCTATATATTTTGGAAATGAGGCCTTTATCAGAACCTTTAACTGTGAAAATGTTTTCCCAGTTTGTTGCTTCCCTTCTAATCTTGTTTGCATTAGTTTTATTTGTACAAAGGCTTTTTAATTTGATGTAATCGAAATTTTCTATTCTGTGGTCAGTAATGGTCTCTAGTTCATCTTTGGTCACAAATTTCTTTCTCCTCCACAAGTCTGAGAGATAAACTATTCTATGTTCCTCTAATTTATTTATAGTCTCGTTCTTTATGCCTAGGTCATAGACCCATTTTGATCTTATCTTGGTATATGGTGTTAAGTGTGGGTCCATGCCTAATTTCTGCCATACTAATTTCCAATTATCCCAGCAGTTTTTATCAAATATTGAATTCTTTTCCCAGAAGTTAGGGGCTTTGGGTTTGTCAAACACTAGATTGCTATAGTTGACTATTCTGTCTTGTGAGCCTAGCCTTTTCCACTGATCCACTAATCTATTTCTTAGCCAATACCAAATGGTTTTGGTGACTGCTGCTTTATAATATAATTTTAGATCAGGTACAGCTAGGCCACCTTCATTTGATTTTTTTTTCATTAATTCCCTTGAGATTCTCGACTTTTTATTGTTCCATATGAATTTTGTTGTTATTTTTTCTAGATCAATAAAATATTTTCTTGGAAGTCTGATTGGTATAGCACTAAATAAATAGATTAGTTTAGGGAGTATTGTCATCTTTATTATGTTCGCTCGGCCGATCCAAGAGCACTTAATATTTTTCCAATTATTTAAGTCTGACTTTATTTGTGTGGAGACTTTTTTATAATTTTGCTCATATAATTCCTGACTTTCCTTTGGTAGATAGATTCCCAAATATTTTATGGTATCAACAGTTATTCTGAATGGAATTTCTCTTTGTATCTCTTGCTGTTGGGTTTTGTTGGTGATGTATAAAAATGCTGAGGATTTATGGGGATTTATTTTGTAGCCAGCTACTTTGCTAAAATTATGAATTATTTCCAATAGCTTTTTGGTAGAAGCACTAATCTCTCTCGTTAAATGATCTAAATAAAACAAGTAACCACTTATCTCTGTGGGCCTCTATTTTCCCCATCTTTTCTAGGGCCCTGCCATTCTCCTCTGACCCCACCAAGACTTTTCTGCTTTGAGATAAAGGAGGTCAGTAGGGAATTGAATTGAAATTAGAGCCATTCATTAAGACTATCACTCATGAGAGAAAATC
This sequence comes from Antechinus flavipes, assembly GCF_016432865.1. Lineage (NCBI taxonomy): Eukaryota > Metazoa > Chordata > Mammalia > Dasyuromorphia > Dasyuridae > Antechinus > Antechinus flavipes. Next base: position 247,567,877 of record NC_067398.1, on the reverse strand, counting down.
ATAATGGGTTTTTAAAGTTTTATTTTGCTTGACAACTTTTATTTTTATATCACCTTCATTTCCAAATAACCATTCCAATATAAAGAGGAGAAAAAAGTATTCAGCAAACCTAATCACCACATCAATTGTCTGCCTGATATGCATTATTCCATACACTATTCTACAATATTCCATAGTCTGCTCATTTCCCCACTTCCTACCCTCCCCCTGCAAAGAAGGGAACACATCAATCATCTGCCAGAATGTGCATTATTCCATACACATTTCCACAATATTCTATAGTCCATTCACTCCCCCCTCACCCTGCAAAGAGGGGATAAAAATACATTTTCTCAAGAGAAAATCTTATTGTATACAACAAGAACACTAGCTCTAGTGTTGAAAATGTGACTTAACATTCCACTTCCCACACTTAGTATATGTATTATATTAGGCAAGTTACTTAACCTGCATGGACCTTAATTTCCTCATCTGTAAAATCAGACTAGCCAGGATAATTTCTGAGAATGTTCAGTCATTCAAAGATTCTAAACAGACTTTTTTTTTTAATCTGAAGGCTGACTAAGAGAAATTATCAATTTCAAATGCAACTGGGACCCCCGATGGAATGCCATCAACTGGTTTGATCTGAACCTATAATAGCCTGCTATCTAAGCACAAACACCACAGAGAAAAAAAATCTCCATCTGGGAACTTCAACTGCAATATACCATGAATGGCAATATGCAATACCATGAATGGTAGAAAGACTATTGCCTATAGAGGCAAGGAACCCCAATCCCAGTTTTGCCACTTGCTACCTGGATGACTGGACAAAGTCATTGTTGAGTTGATTCAGTCACATCCAACTCTGTGGCCCTATTGAAGGTGGGTAGAAGTATAGACATCATTAGCCATTTCCTTCTTCAGCTCATTTCACAAATGAGCAAAATGAGGCAAACATATAATGTGACTTGCCCAATAACAAATACTGCTACCTACATGACCTTGGGGGGAAAAAATTACAACTCCTTAGGTCTTTCCATAAGGAATCAGCCTTTGAAGTCCCCTCTAAGTTCAAGATCTATGATATTCATAAAAGAGGAAAAAGTGCAAAAATATTTATAGCAACTCTTTTTATAGTGGCAAGAAACTGGAAATTTGGTGGATGTCCATTAACTAAGGAATGGCTGAATGAGTTATGATATATGAATGTAATGGGATATTATTGTTCTGTAAGAAATAATCAGCAGGATGATTTCAGAAAAACCTGAAAAGCCTTACATGAACTGATGCTGAGGGAAGTGAGCAGAACCAAGAGAACCAGATTGTGTGATAATCAACTACAAGTCCGCTATTGGCTCTTTTCAAGGCAATTACAATCTATGGAAAAAGCCATCTGTATCCAGAGAGAGAACTAGGGATATTGAATGTGGATCAAAACATAGTATGTCTACTTTGTTGTTATTGTTTGTTTAGTTGTGGGGTTTTTTTTTTGTCATTTTTTTTCCCTTTTTATCTGAATTTTCTTGTGCAGCATGACGAATATGGAAATATGTTTAGAAGAATTGCACATGTTCAACCTATATAGGACTGCTTGCTATCTTGGGGAGGAAGGAGTACGGGAAAGAGGGAGAAAAACTTGGAACACAAGGTTTTGCAAAGGTGAATGTTGAAAGCTTTATTTCCACATATTTGGAAAAATAAAATACTATTAAAATTTTTTCAAAATCTATAATCTTATAATTCTTCTACAGGACAGGACACACAGTAGGTGTCCACTGAGAATTTTTCAATTGTCACTCTCCAACTGCTCAGCATTCCTCTGCCTAGACCTGGCACCAAATTTAAGTTGTATAAGAGTGGGAAAATTCCAAACTTGTGTTAAGATGCTTTCACAGCATCTACAAAAATAGTGTTTGGGGCTGGCTTTTACCTTCTGCCTACATTGCTTGTACATCCAACCCATCACAGAAGACCTGACAATCATTCTCCTTCACCCCCTAAGCAAAACTGCCAGTCAGTTTCCCTCCTTTATCTCCTCCAGAAGTGTCTGGATTATTTTATTTTATTTTATTTTTCGGGGGGTGGGGGGTGTTTTTTAAATCGAGAGAGATAAGAGGTAACTGTAGAAGCCTGTCTTGCTGCCTGATAATGCAAACTTTAGGGAGTTACTTACAGACTATGATTTTTCTCTAGATCTTTATGCAAAGCCTAGCAAAACAGAAAAGGATGTGTGGGTGGTATGTTTGTATATCTAACAACAACCAGACCCATCAGGGGAGAACTACCAAGTTTTCGAATGTATTTACTATTTCAGCTGATGCAAGTTCCACCTTTCTAAAGCAGACTTATTAAAAACTGACCCAGTTGTGAAAGACAATATCATTTTTAACATACAAAATAAAGAAGGAGGAAGGAGAAAGGGAAGAAACATATTAAGTGACTACTATTACCCAGGAACTGTGCTAACCACTTTACAAATAATATCTCATTAGAAGGACCATAAGGTTATCACAGGGAAGTTAGGAAATTATACAAGACAGATACTGGACGTTCTCACCTTAGCATAAAAAGGCCCTACAAGGCCACCTCCAGTCTCCCTGATCTATTTTTTCCCACTGGATCCAGAAGGGATAATTCACTTACATATCACGACATCCCCTTACTGAGTCATGGTCCCTGTTCAAGAACAAAGGACAAACCACATTACGTGAACTATCCCTCACAAGATTGTGGTCAGAAAAGTACTTTATGAACCTGTTAAAAATGCTAAAGAAAAATAGTGAAAAGTGTGGAGAGAGTGGCCTCTGAGTCAGGATCTAGATTCAAGTCCCACCTTGGATAGATATAGGCTGTGTAACTTTGGCCAACTTACTTAAGTTCTTAGTGTTCTGGGCAAATTTATAAATTACAGGAAAAAATGCCAACTTGCATTTGCAGATTAAGTTTTCCCACTGAGGGAAGTCCATGAGAAGCTGATGAAATCCAAGGTCTGGTCCACAAAACCATAAAAATGCAAGGTTGTTATTATTACTCATCGATATTCTTCCAGCAGTGCTACATAATTGCAAGTCATGGAATGCCTTGCTCAAAGACAAATAAAAACTTCAGCTATGTCCAAGGACAAAAACAATCAATTAAAATCACTAAGCACCTGCTACTTTGGTCAGTCTGGCAGGTAGGGGGCAAAGCGGATACAGTAACAGGTGTGAAGTCAGGAAGACTAGAGTTCAAAAGGGGGTCTCAGATCTTACACAAGTCACTTAACTGTTTGCTTGAGTTATCTCTTCTGCAAAGTGGGCTGGAGAAGGAAATGCCAAGAAAACCCCAAATGGGGCCACAAAGTATTAATATGACTAGAGAACTTGAACTAAACATGTGGATCTGCACAAGGTGTAAAAAGTGCACCCAAGAGAACTAGCATAAAAGATATGAGTGAAAAAAGAGATTGAATGGTCAAGGTTCATATCAATGGATGGCCTCAGTACTGTACTACAGAATATGAAATGATCGAAAGGCTTCCAAAGCATTGGGTAGATCCTAGACTACTATTTTCACATAAAGCATATGCTGAATAAATAATTTTTTCATTTATTCATCCACCATGGAAAGGTATTGGCAATAAAAGTCATTCAGGATGAGAAAGCATGGAGAGAATGTGTTTAATAAGCATTTATTAAGCACCTACTATTTACCAAACACTCTGCTAGACACTGAGCACATAAAATCAAAAATGAACCAGTCCCTGTCTTGAAAGAGCTTATATTCTATTCAACGACTAGTGAGAATAACTACCACATTACAATCTTTTTTTTACATTTTTAAAAATAATCCAATATAGCATTAAAATCTTATATTTAATTGTTTAATCATGTATGCAAGTCTTTTCTCTTAAACCACATCTTAAAAGGCCTCCAAAGGCAGTGATTATTTCTTACCTATCTTTGAGCCAAAGCAGAGGAGTATACAGAGTAAGTGCTCAAGAACACTTTAATGGACTGGACACGATCCTAATTCACTTACTCTGATCCATCTAGCACGGGAACTCATATTTAAGCAATGAAATTTGAAGCTGATCTAGACCCACAGAACCGAAGAGGGAAATGGCCAAGCCACAGAAACATTGTTCCAATGGTAGCATTTCCCCCCAAGCACCAGCACTAACTTCCAGCACATCCATGACAACAGTCAAGTCCTAATTAGATGTTTCAGTCTGGTGCCATCCTGAAGAAACAGGGAAGGGACAGTTTCTAGCTAGAGAAGAGGGATTTGGCCATGGGTCACAATCCTCCCTATTTCCCATCCCTTCCAAGTTATCCTCAATGCGGGTCAGATGGCAGGCTAGCTAAAGCATGTTCTTTTAGACAACAGTAATATTGTTTATCAGCTTAACCATTTACATTTTTAAAAGTACAGAACAAATTAAAATTGGAATTCTTTCCTTAGGGCCTCCAGGACATTAAGCTTCTCTAAACTCTGGGCTAAACTCTGGCTTCCAAACCCTGTTCCTTTCCAGGATCGCCCATGGAGGCTTGTCTGTAAAAAATTTCCTAACGATGGGGCCCATTTGAAACTGCAGAAATGGGAAACAAAGAAATTAATCATTTGTTGTATCCAAAAAACACAGGAATTTTGGAACTAGAAAGAAATTTAAAGATGGAGGGTTCACAAAGTTGAGAGGGGACTACTTTTTATGTCCCTGAAGTCCTAAAACTGGGGGACTAGAAATGCCAAGCTGAGAAAGCAATTGATAGTAATACCCCCAATGCAGATCTGAAATGCAAAAAGAAGAGAAAAAAGGGAGTGAATTGGAATCTGAAATTAGCATTTGAAAATTATCTATAAGGGAATGGGTCAAACAGCCCCTTTTCCTCTCCAAGTCTCTATTTTTTCAACTGTGAAATAAAGGCAAAGGAATAGCTGACGACAAAAATCCCTTCCAACTGACAGTCTTTGTTCAGTTACTTTGCTAATTCAATTCAATAAGCACTTATTAAGCTCCACTATGTACAGGGCATTGTAGATCCAAAGACTAAAAAGACAGTGTCCCTGCAATTAAAAAGTGTCCCCGCATCCTAATGGGGGGAAATATGTACACAGGTAAATAAAATACAAAACAAATGAAGAAGCAATGAGTGAGGTAGAGTCCCCAGTAGATCCTGACAGACCAGGTGAGAGGCCCCTCTTTTTCTTTTAAATGGAAACAGGTTCAAGGGTGATTTGCTCAAAGTGGTGTTTAAATCCATTACAGAAATAATTCCTTAGCTGATCACACAAGTCAAACCAGCTCCCCTTCTCTTCCCTCTTGCACATCTGGATCGGCCTTTCTTTCCTATAATGGGGAACAGGTTTCAAAACAGGTCTGTCCTGAGCCTTCAGTGTCTTGCTCTATTTCACAACTGTTGTGATTTTGTCCTATCTATTGCCTCAAACCTGAACTACTTTGGTGAGTGGGTTGGGGGTTGGGCCTCCTTTTACCTGACCCATCCCTCCTTCTTCATCCTGAATTGCTTGTACATCCAACCCATCACAGAAGACCAGACAATCTTATATTTGGATAGTGCTTTGTACCTTTCGCCCAAAACACTCACAGCCTACACAAACAGCATCTACACTTAGAGCTTACATTCCCAGGGCAAAGAAATTTATACAAAGCCAGCCATATATAGGGTAAATTAGGAATAATTAAAAGAGGGAAGGCATTGCAATTAAAAGATGCTTAGATAAGGCTTCCTATAGAAAGTGGGATTTTTACTGGAACTTAAAGGAAGCCAGGAAAGTCATAATCAGAGAAAAGGAGGGAGAGAGAGGAGATTCAACCGGAGAAAATGAGCACATTCCAGAGATAGAATGTGTGGTTTCTGGAAGTACCAGGAAACCAGTTTCAACAGACTGAAGAATATGGGAGGTAAGATATAAGAAGGCTGGAAAAGTAGGAGGCTAAAAAGCCAAGCAAGGAATTTTGTATTTGCTCCTGAGTAGGACTGAACTCAAATTTTATTTTATATTTTACTTATAGTTCCATTTTTTCCCCCTGAACTCATGTTTTAGAAAAATCACTCTAATGGCTGAATGGAGTAGAAATAGACTTGAAGGAGGCAGAGCAGCTACCATTGCAGTAATAGATTATTGGTATTTTCTTCTGATAGAAAGGAAAATGAAATTTAGAAAGGTGAAGATACTGCAATATATACAGCTAGAACTGGAGTTCAGGACTCTTGTTTCCTAATCTAGTTTTTTTTTTTTTTTTAACTATACTATTATTACCAGTCCTCTTCTAGTATCTTTTTTCTTTTAATCTTAAGGAAGGATAGAGCACCAGCCCTGGAGTCAGGAGTTCAAACCCATCCTCAGGCACTTAAGACTTCCCAACTATGTGACTCTGGGCAAGTCACTTAACCTCAATTGACTAGTGGGAAAAAAAAAGAAAAAAACTTATGGAAGATAACCTCACATAGTAGAAAGATCTCTTGTATCTAAGTTATCACTGCTTTTGGCAGCTAATAGTGAATAGAGTGATAAGCCTAGAGACCCAAGTTCAAATCCAGTCACAGATACTTAATAGTTACAAGTTTCCTCAATCATAACACGGACATAATAATAGCACTAGCCTCCTAGGACTGTCCTGAGAATCAGATGAAATAATATTTGTAAAGCACAATGCTGACACATATTATGCTCTGGATAAACATTAGTTCTTATAATTATATTAGTATATATTATATTACCATTACTATCATTATTATCTCTATAGAGTGAATGTCAGAACCTTGAGGACAAGGGTTTTCAATTTTTTTGTCTTTGAATTTATATTTAAAGTTTCTAGCTGAAGGCCTGAAATGCAGGGACTTGAGAAATGTTTATTAATTGACTAGTTGATTGAAGTGGAATTCCCAAATCTTCAATGGAAGTCTTCTGGCCTATGCCATTCATTAGCTAAATAAATACTTTCCTTTGCCTAAGCTAGCTTCTTCTTCCTCTTAAAATGAAGACAAAACAAGAGGTTACCTCCCCCTCAGTAGAGGGAGACTGCGAGGATCAAATCCCAGCTGTGAAAATGATCTGAAAAGTTGGAAAGGCTGTATAAACAGAGGACATCGACATCATCATCATCATCATCATCATCATCATCATCATCATCATCATCACTGATGTTAGTTCCCATTGGCAATTATCCTAAAAGATGATTGGTGTTTAACAGCTGCAAAGACAGATCTGGGACTATTGTGTGCCCTCTGCTGGTTTTGTAAGAGATTCTTCCTCTATACAAAGCATTCTCCATAAGAGCAAGTAAAAAAAACAAACCTTAAAGTAAAACAAGGATAGAAAAAGGGGGGAAAAGAAGGTAATTTTAAATAGTTTGGGTCTTTTCCTGGGATAGCTCCCCTAAGAGTTGCCCTCTACCCCAAAGACCTGATCTTTACTAGGAGAAATAATTAATTTCTGAAATAATGTATCAAATCAGATATGATTCATTAATAATAGTCTATCAGATCAATTGAGATGATGTATATAAAGCACTTTGGAAACCTTAAAGGAAGATATGGCTAAGGGAGCTGTGATAGTTAATGTTTTTGACAAGGAGCTGGCTAGAGGGAGGGGGAGGGGGCTAGTTCTCCCTACCCCCAACCCCTCACCCCGCTTTGCTTCTGCTGCCAGAGTTGGGGAATCCAACATGGTTTTTCTGGACTTTCTTCTTCTTGGCTCTTTCACGGGGAAAACAAATCAGATGGGCCTTCTCTAATTCCCCAGCGGAAGATAAGGCCTACCGGAGGGCTTTCCATTACAAAGGCCTTACAGAGCAGCAGCAGATAAGGTTCTTTTACACAGGGGCATCCATCAGTTAGCAAGCATCCTTAATGGCTGGGCCAGGCCAGGTGCAGGGTCTGAGCTCACCTGTGCCAGGCTACTGGCAGCAGTAATTAAATGGGTATTAAGGAGCTCTCATCCAGTGTTCCTTTCCTGCATCATTAGCTGTGCCCTGAAGGCTATTTTCAGACTCAATGACTTCAGGCCAGGTCATGAGCAGGTCAGATAAAAGGAACATAGATTTAGAGCCCAGGAAGGAACCTTAAATAAAGGTTACCTCACTAATAGGAACAGAACTCAAAGGCCATATACAGCAGAGGAAACTGAGGAGGCTCTGAGAATGTAAATGATTTGTACAAGGTCATAGACTTGTGGGGAGAGAGGGGACTTTCCATTCTGCTTCCTGATCCAAGAAGGTCTCATTTTACAGATGAAGATACTGAGACCTAGACAGATAAAGTGACTTGCCCAGAATCAGAGAGCTAGGAAGTGATAAAGCCAGAACAAGAAGCCAGTTCCTCCAAAATTAAATCTGGTACTTTCCACATCAGGCTTCTTTACCATCAACGATGTGATTGCCATTCAATGGGAATTCACTTTCAGAACCATAAAAGAGACCTTGTCATTGCAACAAGCACATTCCATTCAATCCGAATTCCCCACCACTCTATGCTGGAAAGAAATATTCCTCCTAGAAAAAAGGAAATTGGCTATTGATTAAGTTTCAAAATGCTTCTTGGTACAGAGAGCATAAGAGATAATAATAATGATAATAATAATAACTAACATTTATGTGGCATTTATTATGTTGCCATATACTGAGCTAAGTGCTTTACAATCATTATATCATGGGATTCCCATATCAACCATAATCTGCATTTAAAGGAAGAGAAAATTGAGGCAGTGTTAAATGACTTGTTCAGGGTCACACAGCAATTAAGTATTTGAATTCAGGTCTTCCTGACTGCAAATCCAGGACTCTATCCTCTGAAAATTCTAGCTGAAATATGACTAAATGCTAAAAGGAAAAAGTGGCAGAAATATCAAGAAAACAAGTACCACACAAACTTCACAGTGCCTGCTGATTTAGAAAATCACCATGAAGAACGAGTGTCTTTCTGGACCAAGCTTCTTTTTTTGCATCATCTAACTTCTCTTTCTCCCAATCTGTGTGAAATTGAGTTTTCTTTAGGGTCACTACCTACTTCAGGATGATTTTTAAAGAACTAGCCTTCAGAAACCTAAAAAAATCTTCAAGGGCTCCCTACTGCCTTTAAGATAAAATAGAAAATCCTATGGCTGGCATTTAAAACTCTCCATGAGATAGCTTTAATCCATCTTTCCAGTCCTATATAAAGGATTTTGCAAACTTTAAAGTACTATATATTCTTATTTCATATTCCTCCCTTTCATGAACTTTCCATTCTAATCAAATTGGCCTGCTTAAAATGGTTCCACAAAAACTTGGGAAGACTTATATTGACCAAGTGGACAGAACCAAAAGAACAGTATATATCATTACATTATTGTAACAAGGATCAATTGCGAAAGACTTAGTTATTCTGACCAGAATAGTGATCCAAGACAATTCTGAAGAGCACGTGATGCAAAATGCTATCTCCCCCCAGAGAAAAAAGCTATGAACCTTTAAGTATAAATTAAAGCATTTTTTGAAAATTTACTTTTCTTGGGATTATTTTTGGGTGTGGTTTCTTTTGTGATATAGCTAATATGGAAATTACCAGGGGAAAAGGAAGGGGAGAATGGCTGCTAGCTGCTCCCCTTAAGTGATATTTCATTTCCCATCTCATGGACCATTGCCTAAATCTCTCTCTCTCTCTCTCTCTCTCTCTCTCTCTCTCTCTCTCTCTCTCTCTCTCTCTCTCTCACACACACACACACACACACACACACACACACACACACACACACTCCCTAGAACATCTCCACTTCAAAGAGTACCTAATTTCCTCCAAGCACTTCTTCCTTCTAGTACAACAGGGGGAGGAGAATTTCTCTCTCTTATATTACTTTATATAACTTTTGTCAATTCCAATCTATTTATCTATAAAATGTAAGCTCTTAGAAGACAGAAATTGTTTTATTTTGAGGATCTTCATTTCCCCCTGTCTAGCCTAGTGCCTTGCAAAGAACAAACCTTTAATCAATACCTGATCAAACTGAATTAAAGTGCTATAGAAAGTGGAACTAATGAAAGTACTATTTTTGCTGCTTGTTTCTAGAAAGTGGTTTGGGAGGTAGACCTAAATCTCTAGGGTATGGACCTAAGGAGATTTATTCTCTTCACAAGGTTTCTAAAACAGAAAAAGAAAACTCTAGTGCTTAAGATAGTAGGTTTTAACACCAGTGAAAACCAAATTAGTCACTAGACCTCCCTACCCTAAGGGGCAGGCTAGTCACAACTTTCCACCTTAAAATCTCTAGGTTGAATCAGTCTAGTCAAGTCCAAGCTAGTAGAATCAAGAGCAGTTTAACTCCATTTATTCAGCCAGCCAACATCCATCTAAGATCTTCCAGGGTTAGATCTTGCACTAGGCACTCCAAACAAACACAAAATCAGTCTTCAAGGAGCCCACCTTCTCCAAAAGGGAAAATACATAAATAAATGGGCAATCATATTCAGGGGAAGAGGGAAGACATTCCCTCTGCATTGGGGAAGAGAATAAGAATAAGGCATCCAGAAGGAGTTGGTACTGGAAGTTGAGAATTAAAGGAAATCAGATATTCAAGGGAAATTAGGCAGCACAGTGAATAGAGTACTGGACTGCAGTCTGGAAAACCTAAGTTAAAATCCAGCATCAGACACCTAGTTGTGTGATTTTAAATCACTTTACTCTCTTTGACTGTTTTCTCATCTATAAAAATGAACTGGAGAAGGCAATGACAAACTACTCAAATATCTGCTAAGAAAAGCCCAAATGGGACCACAAAGAGTCAAATAAGACTGAACAAAAGGCATTCATTTTAAAAAGCAGAGGTTGAGAAAGTCCATCCAATGAATGAATGAATGAAATTAAGGGGGAAAAAGTCTATTTTATGTGCAAAAACAATGTGGTAATAAGCCTTGGGGATATAAATAGAAAAACAAGCCAGCCTCTGTTTTCAAGAAGGTAGAAATTTAACTGGAGGAGTTTTCAAGGAGATCAAATGCATGGAGGGGAGATAAGATATCCAGTACTAGAACAGCAATTAGGCCAGGGGACTACTTACTACCTTTTCCCAAAATAAAGAGCCATCCAATTGAACATTCATTTCCCTCCAGTTCTCTTTCACATACCTCCAAGCTTCAAAGTCTTTTTAGACCATAGTCTTCCTCGGCACCGGGGGCTTTCTCCCATTACTAAGTTCCTCCTAGAGCCTTCCACAGGACAGGGGTCCAGTCCAGTTGTTCTTCATTCCCAGTTCCAACTCGGCTATTGATTCTCTTTTCTACATAGGTACCTCCCTCATCTCACCTCCCACTCTTCCTTCTGCTCCCTTCTATATACAGTCTTTCCCAATAAGAATGCAAGTTCCTTACAAACAGTTTATCTTTCTTTTTGTTTGTATCTGTATCTCAGCCCAAGGTCAGACACTCAGGAAAACATTTAATAAAAGCTTTTTTTCTTTCTAACCACCTGGAGTGACTCAGTGTGCAAAAAAATGGGAAAAATACAAAGCCTAGACAATAACCGAATCTCAGACCTCAAGAAGCAAGTAGGTCAGCAGTTATTGTCTAAGGTTATTTTGGTTAGCTGATTAGGCACAATCAGGCTCAGTGCCCCCATTCCCCAGTTAACCCCTTGGTAAACTTCCAAATTGTGGGGCATCAAGGAGGACCCATCAGAAGGGTTCCACAAAGACATTCATACCATTTGAGAAAACAAATACTACAATTCACATTTACAAAGCATTCTGCCTGGTCTCACAACAATCCTATGAGTAAGAGTTGTGTGTCCCTATTTTAACGGGAAGGAAACAGCCTCAGAAGCATCAGAGGGATATGACAAAGGAGTAATAATCAAAAATAAAACCCTGATCTTCAGTCCCCAAGGCCAGAAGCAAACACCTTAGTCATCCTTAGCTTTTTCCCTCTCCAGCCTGGCCAATGTGGAGGACATACATCCTCCTTGTAGTCTGAACAAGTCTGAAGGCCCAGCCCCACCAAACCATTACACATCCAAGAATTAGTTTCCTTCCACTTAACCTATTCAAACCCCTCTCATTCTTCAGTCTCATCACCTCCACACAAAGCCTTTCCAACTGCTGTGAAAACTTTCACCTATTTTCCTCTTATAGCTCTTATTATCTATACCACTCAATGGTATAGATGTGTCAAATTCAGATTATAAATTCCTTGAGAGTAGGGATTCTATCTTCCTCCTTAGGATGACAGCATTTATATAGTGCTTCAGGGCTTCCAGGTGGTACAGTGGATAGCCTGCCAGGCTTGAAGTCAGGAAAATTCATTATCCTGAGTTCAAATCTGGCCTCGGACACTAAATAGCTATGTGACCCTAGGCAACTCACTGTGCCCAATTTGCCTCTATTTCCTCATCTGTAAAATGAGCCGGAAAAGGAAATGGCAAACTACTCCAGTATCCAAATGGAACCAACAAAAATGGGAGAGGACTGAACAACATATAGCATTTTAAGGTCTGCAAAGTGCTGTGGATTACCTCACTTGATATTCACAATAATCCTATGAAGTCAGTGCTATTATTATCCCCATTTTATAGATAAGGAAACTGAGACAGAGAGAGGTTTAAGGGACTTTCTCAGTATCACACAGCTATTTCAGAGACAAGACATCAATGTGGGGCTTTCTGTTGGAGCTTGAGGGATCTTGTTGTTGTATGACCCTCAGAGATCATGAAATGACCTGCTCAGAATCACACAAGTAGGAAGGACCAAAGCCTGGGCTCTCAACGATATGAGATGCTCAAACCCGGGACTCTAAATCAAGCCTTCTGTCCCTTTGTCTTCTCTACTCCTACCCTGCCAGCCCCGTACAAACAAACACAGGTTGATGAGGGGTTCAATACCAAGACCATACTTTCTCAACCAGAAATCATGTGCAGCAGTCTGACAAAAGATACTTCTCTTTCGAAAAGCCTCATTCATAAGTGTACTCCCTTTTCCTGAAGTCAGGATTGTCCTAGAAAACACAGGTCACCATGGTAATAACATAGTAGATTCACAGATTTATAAAAACTGGAAGGAACCTTAGAGATCAAGCAGACCAATTGAATATGAAGCACAAGGGAAAAGCTGCATTTCTTCTGAAGATTTCTCATTCCCCTTAAAGAAGCAGCCAGGTATACTGGAAAAACCTTGGGCCCTCGTTCAGGCCAGAAGATGAGAGACTGGGTATCGGGGAGAAGGTCACTTAATCTCCCTTCAGATGTGGCCAATTAGTTCTCCTCAGTGTATCCTGGAGAGGGTTGCCGATAAATAATAACAATAATAATACCTTTGAGCTCATATGGACTGGGTCCTCCAAATCACCCCTTAGTCTCATTTTATCTTTATCCAGAATGACCTCTGGAAAATCTCAAAATATAAATTAAGTGGAGTCACTATAGAATTCCCCAGATGTAGGTAAAAGGGTCCTTTGATCCCCTACAAGCACTCAAGATAAGACATAGGTATATTTACATATGTGTATATCTGTATATCTATATAAAGATATAGATATATCAGGTACAAGGTAGCCTTTATTCTCCCCCACCTAAGGCAGAAAACAAATCCAGCACTCACAGTGGTCCTTAAACAATTCAGGTGGCTCGATGGATAGAGCACTGTGCCTGGAGTCAGGAAGTTTAGTCATTTTCAATCTTGTCCAACTCTTTGTGATCCCATTTGGAGTTCTCTTAGTAAAAACACTGAGCAATTTGCCATTTCTTTCTCCAGCTCATGTGACAGATGAGGAAATTGAGACTGAGTGAAGTGAATTGCCCAAGGTCACACTAATAAGTATCTGAGATGAGTTTTGAACTCAGGTCTTCCTGACTCCAGGTCTAACCTTCTACCACCTAGATCAACTGTGAAGGACTTGGCTCTTTTCAACAATGAGATGATTCAAGACATTTCCAATAGACTTGGGATGGACAGAGCCATGCAGAGAGAGAACTATGGAGGCTGTGGATTAAAGCATAGTATTTACACTTTTTTTGGTAGTTGTTGTTTGCTTGCTTGGTTTTTTTCCCTTTTGATCTAATTTTTTTTATGTGGCATGATGAATATGGAAATATGTTTATTTTTATCTTTTAAAAATTTATTAAAGCTTTTTATTTTCAAAATATATGCATGGATAATCTTCAACATTTACCCTTATGAAACCTTGTGTTCTAATTTTTTTCCCTACCCTCTTCTTACCCCCTCCCTCTAGATGGCAAGTTCTTCTATACATATATGGAAATATGTGTAGAAGAATATAGGATTGATTGCTGGGTAGAGGAGAGGGGAGAAGAAAAGGAGAAAAATTGGAACACGAGGTTTTGCCAAGGTGAATGATGAAAACTATCTTTGCATGTATTTGGAAAATAAAATACTGTTTTTTGTAAAATACTATTTTTAAAAATTATACCATCCCAGTGCTGTGATGGAGAGAGCCATATGCACCCAGAGAGAGGACTGAAGGAACTGAGTGTGGATCACAATATAGTATTTTCACTCTTTTTGTTGTTGTCTGTTTGTATTTTGCTTTTTCTCATTTTTTTTTCCTTTTTGATCTGATTTTTCTTGTACAGCATGATATTTGTGGAACTATGTATTGAAGAATTACACAGGTTTAATATATATTGGATTACTTGCCCTTTAGGAAGGGGGTAGAGGGGAAGGAGGGAAGAAATTTAGGTTTTGTAAAGGTGAATGTTGAAAATTATCCATGTACATATTTTGAAAATAAAAAATTAGATAATTTTTTAAAAAATCCTACCCTCTAGTTAGTTGGCCAGAAGTCAGAGAGACCTGAATTCAAATCTAGCCTCATACACTTATTAGTTATATGACCCCAGGCAAATGTTTTATCCTGTTCCTATGTGACCCTGGACAAGTCACTTAACCTGTTTGCCTAAGTCCACTAAAGAAGGAAATGGCAAACCATTCCAGTATCCTTGCCAAGAAAACCACACAGAAAGTATGATTCCATGGGATTACAAAGAATTGGACGTCACTAAACAATCAACAACACAATTCCTTTCAGTTCCCCTAACAAAAAGGAAAATGAGATAGAGAAGTCTTAGTCACTTCTCTTCCATATGTTCAACTCAATGCCCTTCTTTTGCTTCTGAAAACTCAACCACAACCTACCTGAGCATTTGAGACAAGTCTAGGGCTTGTCTTGGGAGAAGACTTGGGATTCTTGGAAGAAGCTGGGGATACTAAGGGAGAAAGGGGGAGGGAGCAGGGTCTGCTTTCAGAAGTAGCAGTAGTTGCAGCAGAGTAGATAACATTAAGCCTGGAAAGTTAGGCAGGGCCTTAATTGTGAGTAATTTACAACGCCAAGCAAAGTATCCCTTATCAAGAAGCAAAAGGGAGCCGGCCAGTATGATACAGTGGGAAAGGAGCAAGATATGAAGTCAGAGAACACGGGTTCAAACCCCAGCTCTGTAATTGACCGCCTGTGTAACCTTTGAAAAGTCTGAATTAGCAAGTCTTGGACCTGTCTGAGTCTTATTTTCCACAGCTGTAAAATGACTGAGCAGAGCTAGAAGTCCATCTTTAGAGCTCAATCTCTGAACTATGAGTTACTGAGTAGGGGTGTAAACCTTTGCTTTAGGAGTATCAATTTGGCAACAGCCTGGATGAGAGGGGAAACAAATCAGAGGGAAAATACAATAGCGCAGATTAGATATAACAAGAAACTAAACTAGGAGGGTGGCTATGAATGGAGAGAAGGCAGATCTGAGAGATGTTATGAAGGTAAAACAAATAAGAACTGGGATACAATTGGGCATGAAAGGTGAGGGAGAATGACTCCAAAATTACCAGCCTGGGTATCTGGAGAGAATTCTCCAAGAGAAATAGACACACTAGGAAGGGAGAAGAAAGAGCGTGGTAGGGGAAAGGTGAGTTCTGTTTTGGATATGTCAAGATGTCATGGGACGTCCAGATGGAAATGTCCAATAGATACTTAATAATGATATAGGTTCAGGAAAAAGATAAGAGTTAGATATATAGATCTAGGAATGAGATGATAGTTTGACTAAAGGAAACACGGGAAAAAAACAAAAGGGAGAGTTTAAAGAGAGAAGAGGGCCCTGGGAAAACCCACACATAAAGAGAGGAACATGATAATGAATGATCCAGAAAAGGAGACTGAGAAGGAGCAGTCAGAGAGGTAGGAAAATAACCAGGAAGATGGAAGGACAAGGAAGCACCCTAAAAACTCAGGGAGGAAAAAAGGCAATCAGGAGAGTATAGGTTAGTCAATCATGTCAAATTTGGCAGAATGGTTAGGTTTTCCAATATGGAACAAGACCTATCACCAAATAAATACTGAGCCACCATGAAGAATGAAGTTACCAAGAATTAAAAATGTGCATTTATTAAAAGGTCATATAAAAATGTGGAAGATTGCCCTAAAGTATTGAACTTTAGGTAGCTGTAGCCAAGTAAGTAGTACTAAACTTGGAGTCAGGAAGAATTTGAGTTTGAATCTTGAAGCAGATCCTTAACAAAAAGTTCTAATGACCTTGGAGAAATGAAGATAAGAGCACAAAGTAGTTGCAAAGAGCAAATAAAATAACATATAATTTTTATTTATTGAGTCATTTTCCATCATGTCCGATTCTTCATGACTCCTTTGTAGAGATTTCTTGGCCAATATAGAGAGTGGTTTGCCATTTCCTTCTCCAGCTTCATTTTACAGATGAGGAAACTGAGATAAACAGAGTCAAGTTACTTGCTCAGGGTCACACAGCTAATAAGTGTGTGAGGCTGACTATGGAGTCAGGAAAATGAACTTTCCTGATTTCAAGACCAGTGATCTATCCATGTGTCACCTAGCTACCTTAGCCTATGTAAAACATTTTCCAAACTTTATAGGGTTATATAAATGCCAGCTATTATTATCAGCTATTAATAGCTCTGACATTGGGGATGGCTGTGCCCAAACCAGGTAGAGTTTAAGGCAATCTCAACTGTTAAAAAATTAAGGAATTGGGTGCTGAGGAAGTTTTAAGTTGTCTTCATTTTTCCCAGTGGGTTTTGGAAGTCCAGGCTTCAATCAGTATCAACCCTCTCCAACTCTCAACACTTTATCCTAATTTGACTACAGTTCTTCATTTTTCTAATAATTAGGGTCAATTAACATAATTGATTAAATTTAGATCCCATTTAACTTAATTTACTTGCCTGCTCACAATGCAACTAGATCAGATGTTTATAAGCAATAGTCCCAGGATCAAGGCCTGGCAATGTTAGCTCCTACCTTCTTAGGCTTTGGAATTACACTAATGAATAAGGAACTCTTAAAAGTTACTCCCTCAGCAAATCAGTCCCAAGATATTACTAGGTAGTAAAAGAACTGGAACTGGAACTCAGGTCTCAATTCCTAATGTATGATGCACTTTCCCCTATCCTATAATATAATGCCTATCTAGTCTCCTAGGCTTTCCACAATCCTGGCCTAACACAGAATGATCTCCAGTCTCTCCTGCCATTCATAATTGGTACAAAGCTTTACAAAGTTTACAAAGTTGTTTTGTTTTTGTTAAACAACCAGGCCCTGGGACATGAAGTTCAATTATTACTATTTTTTTCCTATAGGCTCATAGATTTATTTAAATTTTTTTTTGTTACAAATGTATAACATCAAGCAAAATAGATTCCCAAATCTGTCACATCTCATACATATATAGACAAATTTATCATGTCCCATATAAATATATACCTCTGTGGGAGGTATGTACATGTACATATACATACGTATGACATGACAAAAGTTGGGAATTTGTTTTACTATATATTATACTTGTACTGGAGATCGAAACATCTACCCACTTATCTATATCTATGTGTATATATACACATAGCTACCCATCCGAATATGTGTGTGTGTGTATATAAAATGAAAGAGACAAAGAGAGAGAATATAGAAATAGATATATATGGAAAAGGAAATGGCTAACAACTCCAATATTTTTGCCAAAAAAGAAGTCATGAAGAGTTGGACAATAAAAAATTACATGTTATCTCATTTATTCTTACATATTTACATGTATATATACATAAGTATCTATGTATATATCTATACATATCTCAATCTATAGCACAAGTATTATTAGCCTCATTTAACAAAAAAGAAACTGATTATCAACAAAGTAAAGGGACCTGGTTCTGATGGCATGCCTAGTAAACATGTGGGAAAGTTTACAGCCTTACTCATTCTCAGTTTCCCACACTTCCCCATTCATATTCACCCCACACAGGAGGATTCTCCACAAAATGACTCTCTCCTGTATCTCATTCTTTCTTTCTGATCTGAAACAATCACTAAACTTCCTTCCTGTCTAGTTCATCTCATATACCATGAACTGATTTCCTTTTACCCTAGGTCAGGTCCTCAAAACCCAAATACTATATGCCTTAGTTTCCTAGTTGTCCTCCCTGCTTCCAGTCTTTCCTCCCTCCAATTTGTTCTTCATCCTCTTGCCAAAATAATTTTCCTCTGACTATTTCATTCCTCTACTCAAAGGCCTTCAGTCCCATCCTTAGATTAACTACAAATTCCTTAGCTCCGTACTTTAAAGCATCCACAATATTACTTCCATTTAGGTTTTCAAACTTATTTCTTCTTACTCCCTATTAGAAATCATAATATTCCAGCCAAAGTAGATGATAACTATTTACCATTATCATTACTACTACTTGGCTAGAATTCAATACTCATCTTTTCTAACAGGAGTAGTACCCCCATGACAGGAATTAATTCATTTTTGATTCTTAGGATGTTGGTCCTTTCTTCAGGGCTTAAATCCCTTGTCGCTGTCTCCATACTCAATTTTCCTGATTTTACTTATTTACCAATCTTACTTATTGATGTATATGTTATTTCCCCCTCTCCTCTTCTTGTAAGCTCCTAGAGGACTGTATTTTTAACAGTGATGTTGTTAAATTGTAATGAATTAAAATATCACTTAATCATATGCCCTGCTCTAGAATCTAAGATGAACCTTTACTGTATAAAGATGATCAAGTTCAAGCTTCTCAGTTGGGCTTTTAACGCCCCATTCTTCCTAGTCTTTTTCTTAAAGTGTAGATTTGAATTTTTTTTTTTCCAAAGGTTGCATTCTCTTTTTATGTCACAGTCATTTTCAGACATATTCCCTTACTACCAACAAATAAGCCTCTCTCCTAACAAAGAAAATGAGTTAAATAAAACTGGCCGGAGGGTCTAGAGTGAATAATTAACAGCATTTGCAATATTTACCACCCTTGCCCAGATTCTACCAAAAGAGGCAAGTGCTTTTTCATCTCCTCTCTGGGACCAAAAGCTGGACATAATTACTCAAGCTTCTTCCTTCATTTTAGTGGGATTTTTTGTTTGTTTATTTACATTACTGTAGCCAATGTGCATATTATTGCCTTGATTTTTCTGCTTGCTTCACTCTGAATATGGCCATACATCTTTCCCTGTTTGTATAAATCCTATGCTTTCAACATTTTTAAATAACAAAATAAAATTCAATTCCGTTCAGACACCAAAATTTTTGCATACATAGAAATTTTCTGCGTTTGATTTCCCAGTCCAGTAGAGGAAATGTCTGAATTAAAGGTCTTTTTACAACTATTAATGACTTTACTTACATAATTCGATTGTTTTCCCAGAATGAAATAAACAATTCACAGCTGTAGTGTGTGTGTATTAGTGTGCCTGCCTTTTCCCCACACCCAAGTGAAATGACAGTTGCCTGAATTTGCATTTCTCTTAATAATCTGAAGCAATCTTTTCCAGGGTCACTGACAAGTTTGCAATTCTTTTGTTTGTTTGTATCCTTTGACCTGTTAAATCATTAGGAATTTCTTTTGGGTTTTATATTTACATTAATTGCATGCACATACACATATATGTATACACATGTGTTATTTTGATTTGTATATGTATGCATATATATAAATAATATATAAATATATGTTGATAGATAGATATATATATATATATATATATATATTATATATATATATATATATACATATACACACACATATATCTTAGATTTCCAATCCTATTTCCAAATATCAGCATGGTTCTCTCCACTTTTCCCACAGAATTCTATGGAATATTAGAGCCCAGAAAGTACATTAAAGATCACAGTGTAAAATGTCCTTTTGGGGCCATTTGAGAAAAACTGGAGGACCAAAAGAGAAGTCTAGCTAACCCAAACTCAATCTTCCCACAATTATTCTTACAATCACAGTTCAGTATCAATATCAAATGCCCTCCAATACTGTTGGCTTACTGTTTCCTATTTTTACCAATGAAGGTATGAATTCTAGATCCTGCCTTCCTTCTCCCTCTAATGTCACTAAGGTACCAATGTGGAAAGAATAGTGGATTTAGAGTTAAAGGATCTGTGTGAAACTGGCAGAGTTGCTACTATCAATGTCACCTTTAGCAAGCCTCTTCTCTAGACCTTTTCTCACAGATAAAATAAGAAAGATGGAATGGATGATGTCTTAACATCTCTTTCCAGATCTAAATATATGTATGATTTTAAAAAGACATACACGGGCTATTTTAGAGTGGGACAGGAAGAAATAAGCATTTTATATAGTATCTATTAACTGCCAGGCATTGAGCTAAGTACTTTACTACTACTCCTATTCCCCCTGAAAATGGAGTTAAGTGACTTGCCCAGAGCCACACGGTGCTCCAAAATTTGAATTCAAGTTCTCCTAACTCCAGCCCAGTGCTCTATCCACTGTGTTACCTAACTGCCCCAATACGTGTTTTACAAATATTATCTCATTTGATAAAAGTAGGGGCACTATTTTATACCTCCCTATACATCACATTATAGTCATTACAGTAGTCAGCAACATAAGTGTTAGCTGCTACTAGACTAAAATTATTCATACCTGGGTTTTAGCCAGGTTTTAACACTTAATAGCAATTACTTTAGGTCACATTTACTAGAAGGACCCTGGGGGGTGGGGGGTGGGGGAGGAAGAAGTCATGCAAGGATGGTTCGATGGTCTCAAAGGTTTCTCCCAGAAGCTACATTCATGTTCTTTGTTCTAAGGTCACTTTCAGCTCTGACAGATGCTATTTCATAATCTAAAGTCCCACCCAGGTTTAATAGCCTATGATCTCAATATTATATTGAGAATTTCTGTTTTAATGTAGAGATAAAGTGCAGCACAGTTTAAAAAATAAAAACAAAAACTAGTCTTACTTAAAGTCCAAAGAATCATCTCTTTCAACTGACATCTACTAGCTGTGTGACCCTAGACAAGTCACTTAACTACTAAGTGTCCTAGGCAATTCTGAGAGCATAAACTGCAGAGAAGGTGCTCGTATACACCTTCCTGAGATGAGTTTTTTTCACCAATAAAATTACAGGTCTAGAGCCTATTCCTTACTATTAATATGATACTTTCGAGGTATCAAACAAAAGTACTTGTAAGTGGAAAGTGACTGGATTTAGGTTAGAAATTCCAGATCTTCTATAGAGTACTAATGTGACCTGAGGAAATCTTTCCTCATCTGTAAAATAAGATACATGGATTAGATGACCTCTAAAGTTTCTTCTAGTTATAAGACTAAGAATTTATAATATTATTTCAAGCTCTATTTCCTCTGCATTTCCCTTACATTCTTGTTGTACCCTATAGCAACTAGATAGCACAATGGAAAAAGCTGTGAATTTGGAGTCAGGAAGATCTAAATTCAAATCCAGTCTCAGACACTAATCCATTCATCCACATATGACCCTATGCAAGTCACTCAAATTTGTCTGACTCAATTTCCTCATCTGTAAAAATAAATAAATAAACAACAGTATCTACTTCCCATGGATTTTTGTGAGGATAAAATGAAATATTTGTAAAGCACTTGGCAAACTTTAAAGTACTATATTAACATTAACCATTACCATCATTTTTATTATTAGAGAACAACAAGAAATGTCAATAGGAGCCACAGGATACTGTGGTGAAGTGCCTGGGGCTGCTGACAATGAGATAACCTCCGACTTCTGTGCCTAATATCACCTCCCAAAATCTAATGCTGAACTGACTTTTCAGTCTTTCAGCCTCACCCAAATGTCCAAATACATTTTACCTTATGCTAACTGTCCAGTAGCAACGCCTAGGGAAGAACCATGTGCTAATAATGGAATGAATCTGTGGTCACTTACAGCTAAGGCAAGAATGATATCATCTATTGCTTAGTTATAGGAGAGATGCTTAACCTAAAACATGGAATCTCCCTTGTAAGGAGAGTGCCTTTCTGATCAAAGTTAAAGCCACAAATTCATAATAAGGGCTAAGTTCAAAGAAAGAACCTATGTCCAGCACCCTACAGCTTAAGAAATAACAATCCTATGTTTATGCAGGATAGAACAATGGATAAAGGGCTGGACT
Source organism: Antechinus flavipes (assembly GCF_016432865.1). Classification (NCBI taxonomy): domain Eukaryota; kingdom Metazoa; phylum Chordata; class Mammalia; order Dasyuromorphia; family Dasyuridae; genus Antechinus; species Antechinus flavipes. The sequence goes on along the minus strand of NC_067398.1, from coordinate 247,545,494 downwards.
TTAAACCTGAGAACTAAGTTCAAATCCTCCCTCATGTGCTTATTAGCTTGATGAGTCAATTAACCTCTCTCGGCTTGTTTTCTCATCTATAAAATAAGAATAATAACAGCACTTACTCACAATGTTTTGAGGATCAAGTGGGAAAATATAAAACTCTTTGCAAACTCTAAAGTGCTGTATAAACGCTAACTATTATCACATAGCACTGGCAAGCAGCATTAACATCACTGGATCTGGAAATCGGAGCACCTCATTTCAAATGTTACTTCTTTCGATTACTAGTTCAAAGACATTGGGAAGATGACTTCACCCATTTTGGCCTGTTTCCTCATCTGCAAAATGAAGAGGTTCTATCACTAAAAACTAGTACTCCAATGAGTTTACTAGATGAGGAAAGTGGCTCAGCTAAGTAAAGTGACTTGCCTATGGCCACACAAGTAGATAGGGTCCTCAAACTCAAGTCTTCTGACCCTTCCACTTCATCTTGAAGCCCTGCTGGGAAGAAAAAGGGAGAAAAGAGACTCTACTAGTATTTTTGAGAGTATTTCGAGATAGTTTACTAGTATTCCAGTAAGAGGAAACTGCTATTAAGTTCCACGTTTAGCCTAAATAAACCCTCAAGAAGTGGAGCTAGCGGCAATGAGAAACTGAAATAAAACCTTAGCAGTGGGCACCAAAGGAAGCCTGGTGGGTAGCATCACTACCTCAGGCCCCATTCAGATTAATAAATAAGTAAAAGTAAAAAACATAATAAAAACCAAGTAATTATGAAGAAGCAGCCAAACTCCAAGACATCCTTGTGTTTGAGAAGAGCGGTAGTCAGAAGCTAGCCCTGAATAATCTCAGGCAAATCATTCCAACACTAACCTTTTACTTCATTTGTAAAAATGAAAGAATTGCACTTGCTTATGTAGAAACAGAATCAATGGTATTAATCATTCTGCCACAATCACCAATCTTACAGGATTGTTATGGGAGGCTCATATGAATCTATATCAAACATTGAACTCTTATTTAAATACGATATTTGCTATTATTAAAATGATAAACTCTAAAAAAATAAAAAAATACCTAGACAAAGATCCAGGTAAGGATACCTGAAAAGAAAAAGAGATTTGAATCATCTAATACACGGCATTCCAACGAGGTAAAGCTTTTAAACAATACCGATATCCTCCCTTGATATGTGACGACCTTTTACAGGAAAGCTTTTTTCTTGGTTTAACACACCCTCCTGACATTTCCTTCATGACATCAGTCAACAAATATTCAGAAATTAACGCTTTAGAGATTAGCTTCCAGAAAGGCAAACACAGTGTTGAAAAGAGTCAACTAACATTTTTAAGTGCCTATAATTTTACCAGGCACTGTGTAAGTTCAGGGGATATTAAGAAAGGCAAAAAAAACAAGAGTTCAAAGAACTGAACTCTGGTCCCAGTCAGATGACCTGGATCCTTGTCCCATATCTGTTACAAACCAGCTATGTGACCCTGGGCAAATTAAGTTTAATCTCATTGGACTTTAGTTTCCTTATCTTTAAAATGGGAGTAATAACAAGTTACCCGCTTCATAACTGTTTTGAATATTTAAAATGTAAATGAAAAACTTAAAAAATAAAAAACTTCCAAAAAAATGTTCCCTGCAAAATAGAATTAAAAGCTCTCTCTCATGGGGAAGAAGAGAAGAGCTAGTCCAGGAAACTACAGAAAAACTAGCCTTAAACGTCCACCAGGAAGTGTTAACCTCGGCTTCCCCGTCCCAGTAGTGGAAGGGACAAAGAGCAGGGAGCTTCGTAACTGAACCTGGCTCCACCTTCTTCCAGTCACCTACCTGACCCAGTCAGGGCCGGCTACTCCCGGGAGCCAATGGTGGGTGGAAGCGGGGAAGAAAGAGGCTGGCCCAGAGCAGGTCTAATTTCATGGAGGCCGACGTCTGGGCTCTGGGATTAAGCCCAGCCCCTGCCCCAGGGCTGTGGGTAGGGTGACTGGCCAGGCCCAGTTAATAAAAAAGCCTGAGGCAGACCAAAATAGAACCAGCGGAAATAATTACAAAGTCCTAAAAGATCCTACGGACTGCCCGCGCCGCCCCCTTTCACCTCCCTTCCTCCCTCTCCCCTCTCCCCCCCCCCCCCCGCCCCGTCATTGGGAAAAGGGGAATGCCCAGTTTATCTCTGGGGTTAAGCTTAGAAACCCCTACTCTAGACCTCTGATTGGGTTTACGTTTAATGTCCACAAAAGCATTTTTCCCAAAATTGCATTCAATTCCAAGTAGTCCATTTCCTAATAAGGAGGGGTGAAGAGGGGGTGGGGGGGGTAGTGGACCTACTACAGTCTGCACCTGGGAAAAGGCAGGGCTATTAACTAATTTGCTATATTCCCACCCCACAGTAACCCAAATCTAGTCCCTTTTTTTTCCTACCAAAGCACAGATCGACCCCAATCCCAGTCCTGTCAGGTGACTCCCTCCCCCTATTGCTTCCTAACTAGGGGATTTCTTCGGCAGAGTTGAGGCAGACGTGGCGTCTAGTACGGACTTGCTCCCTCCTTTCCTGCCCATCCGGGCCAGACGCCAGGAAGGGAATAGAGTTCCAGTCATTTCAAGGCCCAGTGAGCACTGAATTTAGCCGGGCCTAGGGAGGGTCATCACCGCAAGATCAGCCCATTGATCTAGGCCAGGCTAACTGTCTTGCCAGAACTCCTGGGTCTTCTCATCCTAGGTTTTTCAAAAGGAAAGCGTAGGACCACATCTTTTCGGGTTTGTTTTTGTTTTTTTTTTTTGGGGGGGGGGAAGCAGGCGAGGCTTTTTATCCTTTTGCACTCTCCCCCACCCCACCCCCACTTTACAGTCTTAGGAAAGACCGAGAGCGCTAAGCACTTATCCATTCCGCCGCGGCACCCTGAGGATTCCAGAGCTAGGCTAGGGCTAAGACCCTCCTCCGCGTCGGTTCCCTACACCCCAGCACACAATCCCGCCCCGCCCCACTTCATCTCCCCCAATGTCCCCCATTCTAGGTCACCGCAAGCTCCGAGAGGTCGCCCCCACCCCTCCCCCCACCCCCTGCACAGTGTCGCTTCACAAAGACCCTTTGTCCCTCCGATCCGCTCCCGGGCAGGTTCCTGAAAAGTTAAACACGCAAAATAAATAAGAGAGAAAGCGGGAAGAGGTCGACTTGGGCCCCCGGGACTGGGGGTAGAAAGAAGGGGAGGGAGGCGTCAGCTCCGGGGCTGGGACCAATCCGACCCGGCAGAAGCAGGAAAGAGAATCCCCGGTCAGTCAGAATGCGAACACCCCACAAACCCCACCTCTCAGATTTTCCCACCGCTAGATACATTCCCTTCTTTCCCCAGCGCTCAAATGAATGCTGCAGCCACCGGTCGAACATTTTCCAGTGAGTTAACGCCCTAAAATACCGATCGGGGGGGAAAAAACCCTCAAAAGAAAAACAAAATAGCCCCCTGCTCTTGAGAAGAATTAAATTTTAATGATAGGTTCTGGGATGCTTCTTCTGTCTAGAAATGGTGAGGGGGGAGCTATGGGGGAAGGAGAAGGACCGGGAGGATGCTGGAAAGCTAAGCGAGGAAGAGGGACGATTCCGCATTCCAGTGGCCCTCGGCGCCTTTCTCCAGAGACCCCAGTTTCCAGGATTCAGGAACTCGGTCGCTTTTCTTTTTCCCTTCCCCCAGCCCCTCATAGTCCGAGCCCTAGGCTACGCGTCCCAGCGCGCCGCTGCAGCCGCCTCAGCCTCCCACTTCCACAACTGCTGAGGGAACAGACGGCATGACCTGGTAAACAACACAGGGCAAGAGAGAAGCTTAGAATGTGACAGGTCACAATTGCAGGGACAAGTGGTGCGTAGGAAGGGCCCAAAGCTGGAGTCCAACAAAACAAAATTCCCTTCTCTCTCCAGGCCAAGTTAGTTGAACCAATTAGCTCTTGGACTCCATGCTCAGAGAGAGCAAAACTAGCTGTTAATTTCAAGTAAACCGTGTGCAAGTCTTAGTTCGGGGGAGCAGAGAGGGTCACTAGAAGACAACCGAGAGTAGACTGCTGAAAGCTGGATTTAGTTCCAGCCGGTCGAGGGATAGAGAGGGTGGAGTGGGGGACCGGTGCCCATGTGTTCACTTTTATTGCTTTGTTCATTTTACACCTCTCGTTTCAGCACCTGGAAAATTGGCACTGCCAACCATTCCCTAGCCCATAAATCTTTCCCCTCGATCTGGGCAGCTTCCTTCTCTGCAGATGTTGGCAATCAGGTTTGCAAAATTTCAAAGTCATTCATTGCAGAAGGGTGAAGGGAGGCAGAGTTGATTGCAGCAGCACACACAAAATCTTGTCACCTTAGCAAAGTCTACTGTCCCCTTCTCCACACCCCAGGAAAAAAAAAAAGTCTTGAACCGCAGAAGGGCAGGGGGGTCTCCGCACAACTTTGCAGACGACAGCTGCCACATCAAAGAGCCACAATCGAACAAGGCAATTCACCACCCCGAGTCAGTAGAGCCCTCTGCTACCCTCCCCCGCAGTCCTGAAGCTCAGTCCCGGTACAGCTAGGAGTCTGACTGCCCAACATCTGGGAATTAGTCAGCGGTAGGAGTTCAGAGACTGAGACAGTCGAAAAGAGGAGAGTGACTGGATGTTATTAAACATACTGGAGTTTCCAAAAATTTTAGTAAACAAATCTTAAAGGGAAAAAAGGGCAGTCAGTGAGAAAAGATATTTTTTAAAGAAAAAAGTTATCGTTCTGATTTTTGCGGGATTTTTGTCCTGGTATCTTAAAATGCTCTAAAATTGAAAACGACACTCTTCGGGTAGACTTGCCTCTATAAAAGCTGCCTAGGAATTATCCCTTCCTAACCCTAAGCTTGAATTCCCAGCGGTCGGTCACGAAGCAGTCAACCAGCTCTCCCAGGCCGGGGACTAGGTCCCGGGGACTGGGGAAGAAGGATGTTGTAAACTGAGACTTCTTAAGGATCCTGGACCTGCTTGATCCCTTCGCAGTCCGCTCTGCCTCGGGCTTTCTCTTCCTGGTTCCTGCCGCAGGAATATATCCAACTAGCTACGCTGGGAGATCAACTCCCCCTAAGCAGAGAAGTCAAAGCCAACCCGAGGCCGCACCCTATGGGACAGGGCAGACTCAGAGGATGAGGAGAGGAAAGGGGGTTCAGTGTAAATTAATCTCTTGCCCCTGAAGCAGCTGCCCACTGTATTCCCAGGACACATGCTTTTCAGTGGAAGGCAAATTTTTCCCAGGAAGCTCCTTCACAGACAGAGCTGTCTCCTTTCCCCGATCTTAACTCCGGTAGCCTCTATCTGCCTCAGCCAAACAACCCAGGCTCGCTCCCGAGTCGAGCCAAGAGTAGCTCGAGCACGAAATGAACTCTCTTGCTGAAGCCTCCAAGGATTCTCAAGCTTTCGAGAGGTCTCCAGTCCCGGCCCCGTCCCAAAGGAAATGAAACATTTTGATTTCTCCTTTTCCGAAATACTAACAAAATACTATCAGCTGCTATCTATGCCCGATACCCCTCTTGGGAAGGGGTTCAACTCTCTGATCCGGTCCCTAAAGCCAGGAGATGATCTATTCAGACTCCCTTATCCTCCAAGGAAACACTCCCAAGTGGACTGAAAGTGTTGCAGGAGCAGCAGACAGGGAAGATTTCCAAGTGCATTTACTTGAAAGAATAAAAATCCTATCAGAAATTCTCCCCTGCTCCCCTTCCCAATATTCTAATACTGGATCTTCCAAGATCCCCTTTGCCTCAAGTCGGCAGTACTTATTTATATCAGATTTTAGAAAACTGCAACTCAGGAGGGTCGGGAGGCCACAGCTCTCCAATGAAGGGGAAACAGAGTGGGCCAGAAGCGGTAACCGGGAAGTGAGGTCGAGTGCCGGGACCTCAGACCCTTACTTACCCGGGTGCGAGTGGAGGTTGATTCCCGACGGCATGTACTTTCCCGGCGGCAGAGGAGCCGGCAGCCCGGCGGCCAAATGGCCAGAAGAGGAAGGCAGGCGGCCGGTGGCCGTGGCAGCACCGACCCGGTGGCTCTCCATTGCCAATCCGGACAGTAGCGGAGGGGGGGGGCCGTGGACAGACCGGGGAGGCCCCAAATCTCGGCCATCCATCATCTGAGTGCCAACTTCCAAGCCGTTTCGTTTTCCTCCACCCCTCCCCAGGCGCCCCCCCTTCCAGGGCCCCTCCCCCCTCCACACACCCCAAATCAAAGGGGTTTAAAATATAAGCCTCGGAGCAGTTCCATGGTCTTCGGCCGGCGGAGATTCCGCTGGGGGCATTTTCTTTGCCTGCGGTGGGGAGAGATCAGAGACACAAACACTGGAGTTAGAGCTCTTTCCTCCTACCGCTCCCTCCTCCGTACTGCAGCACCGCTCGGAGCCGGGCCAGCAGGTAGGCAGGAGCCCGCGGAACTCTCCCGGCCCGAAGAAAAAACAAACAACACCCCTTCCACCACCAAAAAAGGGAAACCACTCTGAAAAATCTCCTAAGTGTCTTCTCCCCCAAAGTCTCCCTTTGCCCCTGAATGGAGCAAGGCAGTTCATTAGACCCAGCGGGTATTTCCGTAGCCAAAAATATATATATATAAAAGGAGCATCGCATTTCAATTTTTAAAAATCACCGCTGCTTTCTTCCCGTTCGGTCTTCCTCAGATCTAGACTTTCAAAATATTACTAAAAATGAAGGCTGCTTTTTTTTTTTTTTTAACTCCCCTCGACATACACACAATCTCCAGGGCAGTTTTCATAGGCTTCCCCCCCCCCCCCTCCTCCTTTCCCCTTTCTCTAGAAATTCTAAACCAGAGAAGGAAAGGCTAGTATTGCTTCTCTCGGAAAGACCTGATCCCACCCGTTGAAATGTTTTATTCCAAAATGTCACATGTTTCAGCTTTAAAAACTGTGAAATCTTTTGCTTCTGAAGATTAAAATATCTCATTAAACATTTGCTTAGTATCTGATGGAACAAGTTTAATATTTAACCTTGTGAGTTCTTTAGTTTAAATCATTTCCCCCTTTTTGTCCCCTTTTTGAATTTTATTTTTTCCTGAATCCACTATAAATAGATTCCCATTCCGCTGCACTAGTGGGGGCAAGGGTTTTACAATGCTTTTATTAATCAAGTCGGGATTTTTCTTCTTTCCTTCCTCCCATTCTGTGACAAGATTGTCTCAGAAAATTCCGTGAGACGTGGCATACATTCTAACCTTAGGATTTGGTAGAAAATTTTAAAATAAAACAGGGCAGGCTATGGTTTCATTTTCGTTGAAACTCTGTATGGAAAAGGGAGGTCGCTAACCTTAACCTGGGGGATGGCGATGGGCAATTGAAAGGTTGGGGTGGGTGGGTGATGGTATCAAGTCTACTTCAGTCATCTTCGAAAAAAAATCAACTGAAAAAAAAAATTCCCCTCCTAAAATCTGACTCCTAAAATTCTCAATAGAGGGAGTATCCTCCTCCTCCGTCCTCCCCACCCCCATGTTTGGTAAATATTCCCGAAGTTCCAATTTAAAGCTGTTTGTTTAAAAGATTTGTCCTTTGCTGATTTCTTGGGGGAAGGGAGAGTCAGTTTGGATACATTTCCCTCTCTTTTCAAACGCAAGCGGGATGGGCAACTACAAACAGCCGAAATGTTTTATATATACATTTTTTTTTAACTATACAAAAAACCCCAGCAGCTATCTCCCCCGACAAACTAACCCAAATCCCTCCCCAGTCTTAAGAGTCCCACATCCCCTGGACAAGCCTCCAGTATTCGGTTTTGCTGGTGTCTTATCTACAGAGTAAATACTAGCAGGGAGTTTGCCACATTCTCCTTCCCTTTGGACTTGCACATAATTTAAGCTTAAAATACCCTGAACCAAAAATATCTACCTCCAGTCATTTACCAGGGCTTCTCTTACCAGCTTTGTTAATGGTTTCTTATTTTAACCTGGTTTTTACTTACAAACAGCTCATCCGTCCCTCGTCCCCCTCCCTTCTCTCCAATTCTCTGGTTACCAGATGAAACATTTACTTTTAAAAATCTAATATCACCACAACCTTGGATACATGTTTTCCATCTTAAGCACAGCGGTAGGTGAGCTTCACGTGATTTTTTTAAAAATTTACTTTTTTTTTTTTTTTACTGTCTTCAAAAGATAGATACAGGACAAAAAATAGAGACTTAAAGTTGAAGCTTCTTATTCAGATTATGGAAAGGGTTGATTTATCATTCTGTGCGCTGCCTTGGATGATTCCTACTTTTCTTCTCCCTTAAATGCAGTTAAAATGGCTGAATTCCGGCTTTTAATTAAAAACAGCCTATAATCTAAAATGTCTCTCCCTCTCCCCATCTCTCTCAGCCTGCAGGGGCATGGAGGAAAGCTGGGGTGTTTTTGTAATGGAGTGGGGATCCCCGCCTTCCCGGTTGCATTTTTCAGAAGGGAAAGTCTTAGGGAGGGGGTTAAGGTGGGGGAAATGGGGAATAGTCGAAGAGTTCAATGCAGCTCAGATCCCAGAAAAGTCCTTGCATTCCCAAGTTCTTTGAGGATGAGAAGGGTTGAAGTGAAGGCTGAGCAGGGCAGGTAAAACCTATGGTAGGAGACTCGAGTGGGAGAAGCAACTATTTAACTTTCCAAAAAATAAGAGACTGGGGAAAAACCTACCTGCTGGAGCGGATGATCCCCTTCCCGCCTAACCGCCTCGCCTCTCGGCCATCCTGCCGCCTGCCCCCCGTTCTTGTTTCCCTCTGGGGAATTATATCCAACTCAGACTTTTTGCCCGCCTTTCCTTTTTTTGGTATGAAAATGTCCTTTAGTCCATCCGTTCGGCTCGCCAACTCCTCCACCCTCCAGCAAACAGGCTCTGCGACCCGGCTTGCTCTGCTTTCCTGGAAAATCCAGCTTTCTTTCTCCAGAGGTCCCCGCTTTTTAATAAAATCCAGGTAGCACTGGTTTAAAGAATCCCAAATCTCCATATACAGCCCGGGATTGGAAAAGGTACATTACACAACCCCCTTTCAAGTTCCTCTCGCTGGATCTAAAAAAAAAAAAAAAAAAAAAAAAAAATGGGGGGGGGGAGGGAGGACAACTCTTTAGCAATGAAACCAGCATTGTTCCCCTGCTCCCTCCTCCTCCCGAGTTGGCCAGCCAGGATCTCATAGTAAACCTCTCATTGGCTCCCTATGCTGCCAATCACGCTCATGTAAACACTTTGGCCCTCAGCCATTCCTATAAAACCAATTATGGACCAAGGGGCTCGAGCAGTTTCCAGGCTCCCCTCGGCGGGGCTGAATGATCAAAACTGGTGGTGAGAATTTTTCCCGGCCGTTTCCAGGCAGCCCTCCCCTCTCCACCAGTGGACCCCCCCCCTCGCCCGCCCTTGCCCTCCTCCTCCCTCTTCCTCCCCCAACCCCCTCCCAGTCTGGGCTGACTGATCAAAATAGTAGAAGATGGTTGTAGCTGCAATTCAGTTCTTTTCATTCCGCTGTTTAATGGGAATGCTGTCAATTTCCTGCGTACTGGGGACCTGGCAAAGGGACGAAGACTACAGAGTTTGTAGGATCCAGAGGAACCAGGGGAGAAAGGAGAGCTTTGAGGCCGTTTGCTTTTCTTTTCCCTAACCCCCTGTTCTCTTTAGTCTTTCCCTCCCTCTTCCTCATATCACACACACACACACACACACACACACACACGCACACGCGCGCATACACACACACACACACACACACACACACACACAGAATACATCTCCTTTTCCCCCCAGATCTTTTCCAAGTTGCACAACCATGGAGGATGGTGCAGTAACAATCCAATTGTGAGTAGAATAGGAGGGAGGAAGCGACATGATTTATTTTTTCTTTACAAAGCCACCATTCATTCTCTCTATGGTGGGGGGCAGGGGGGAAGCAAACGCAGTTTTCCTAGTCCCAGTCCCTCCCTGAAACGCAGTGTCAGATCGTTAATGATTAATATTTTGGAGAGGTCAAGGCGACAGCGGGTGAGTGTATATAATCTTCTGGGGGGGGGGTTCCTCTAGAAACGAAGGTGGGGGTATGGATGCGTGATAAGAGTTTTCCCTGCCTAAAACAATCCCAAGCTGATGTGCTTTAGAACCGAAGAAGCCACTTAACAGTCGTTCGTCCTCAAGCCCCTCCCAAACCCCTCTTTAAGCGCCGTCACCCCTCCCCCCAAAAAATCTGAGCAGAAAACAGGATTAAAGCGGCTGAGCTAGAGTACAGAATCCCACTTGATTCTGACATTTCATCCTATTTGCATTTCTCTGCGGGGCCTTCTGAAACCTATTAAACTGTAATATTAAAAACTCTTGGCGTAGGTCCTTCTCCAACCGCTCCACACCCCCATCCCTTTTCCTCTCAACCCCCTGCTCTCTGGCCCTTCATTCTCTGCTCCCAACTGGAAGGAAGGCGGGGTGGACTACGGGCGGGGGGGCAATGTGTTTAGCTAAAGAAAAGCAGCAGCAAACCCCTAACTGCTTTGCTGGCCGCTTTTATAGGAGGGAGAGGAAGGAGGGGTAAAAGTCCCCCCCCCCCCAATTCCCCAGACTTTGTACTTTCCATACTGCCCTTTCAGCAAAATCCCTCTCGTGTTCGCCTGCCTGCAGAGAAGAGAGTACGTACCTGGTTAGAAGGGGAAATAAAGGGGCTAGTGAATCGGTAATAAGGGAAGCTATGCTGCTTGCATACCCCGCTGGCCTCAGAGTCAGTCCCCGAGCCGGAGCAGCCACCTGAGTCACCACGGAACCTCTCTGGCTCCTCTGTGACTTCCAAGGCGGAGGTTAAACAAGAGCTGCTCGGATATATCTGGGTCTTTCTCTTGTAAAGAAAAGAAATTGGGGGAGGGTGCCTAAGAATGACGATAACTGTGAACACAATGAAAAATCTACTGCTTGTCTATTTCCTTATTTTAGCTAAATAAAATTAACAAGACATTGAAGGAAAGAAGTAAGTCCAGTTCTCTGATTACGAAAGGAAGCTGAGTCGTTTTTTTAATTAAGGCCTCAGAACCCCAGAGTATTCCCCAAATCACTGCAAGTTTAAGGATTTTATCCTTTTTTATTTTTCATATCCACTTCTTTTAAACTTTCAGAAGAGAGCATTCTGCTACTTCGACTCCATTCTATTTTTTTCTCGACTTTTAGAAAAGAAAAATGGGGGGAGGCGGCGCGAGCGGGGGAGGGGGGTATAATTTAATTCCAGTATAAATTAAAAAAAAAAAAAAGTTCAGTCTCTGGAGGGCAGTTTCAAGTTGCCCTTCGCCAAAGCCTATCTAGCTGGTTTCTAGGCTGCCCTCTTTTGGAAGCAGAAGATCTAGAAGGGGAGGGGAGGGAGAGGGAGGCGGGAGGCGGGAGTGGGGGGAAGGGAGAGAAGAGGAAAGAAAGAAACTAAAATAGTAATGAGCCAAGGAGGAAAGCAATGTCTGTATGTTAAAAGCAAGGAAGCGCTCATCTAAATATCACCCAGGCACCTTCGGACTCGGCGGAGGAAAGGACACTGACTTGGGTAGGACACTACAGCGAACGGCTCCCAAATTAGCAGGAGGATCCTCCCGATGAAAAGGGAGAGGGAAGGGGTAGGAGGGGTGGGGGGGTGCTGAGAGAATGAGAGTGCGAGACTTGGGATGGGGGGAGGTGATTGCTGGAAAAATTAATGCAAGTCTGAAGCTTATATGGCTGCCTGAACAGAATGCCGAGGGATCTTGAGCGATCACTGGAGCAGCAATGAGTGACAGGCGCTCTCTCTAAGCTTTTTTAAAAGTAGTTCTTTATTCTTTGAAAATCTTGCAAATTCAATTCCCCCCCCATACATACCGGTATTCAGATTAAGAATCTTCCCCCCCTTTTCTCCCGACCTCACTCAGAAACTGGAGAAAGTCTTAAATTCTTGTATAGAGATAATTTTAATTTAAAATATACAGACATGAAGAAATAAGGGTTTAATCGCTTACCGTTGGGGGTCGGGGAGGGGGGGGCAAGACGAACATGGAGAGAAAGCATATTTTTATAAATGTTTAATGCTTTCACACCCGGATGCTACAAGACGCTATAATTGTGACGGTGGGGTATGTATGCAATAAATCATTTAGTTGCTAATAAAAATTCTGCTTGTTTGTCTTGAGTTTGCCAATGGCGCTTGCATTTTTCAAGTGTTTCTCATCAGCGGGCAAAGAGAATCTGCATTTCATTAAAGCTGCAATTTCGGTGTTGATCAATCTTTTTTTCTCTTTCCCAACCCCTCCATACACACCCCTTTCTTTTGTCAGTCATCCAACCTATCTTCTCCCCTTCTCCCCCCCACACACCTCAATTAAAAAAAAAAAAAAAAAAAAAGCTTAAGTGAGAATATTTCGCGGGGCTAGTCCTCCAAACTCCACAAATCCAGGACCTCTGCTATTTTGAAGAATGTTTTATATAATCGAATGGTTACCTAGACAAGAGACTGAAGGGTTGGATTTTTAGTTGTTGGTTTTTTTTTTTTTTTAACCGAGGGTGGGGGCGTGTGTGAATAGGGTGGGGATACACTGGGGTGAGGAAAACATGCAAAACAGATCCTGTTAACACTAGAGCAGTAAACAAGCTGGCTGGCATGTTTATGTAGACCTAAATATGTGTGTGTGCATAATACGGTTGTTGATGCAAGATCGGGCCCTCCCCGATGAAACGAGGTCTGATTCCGTGGCGAATGTTTAATTGCCTTGATCTTTGCCACCGATAGTGAAGTCACGACTTGAATTAAGCCCTTTTTTTCCTTCTCTCTTCCCGCGGCCCCCCGCCCCCCCCCCCCCCTTTTGCTGCAGTCAGTCTGGTAAACAGCAGCTGGGAGCCATCTTGTAGGTTGGGTGGGGAAACCGAAGCCAGGAGCTTTGCAGGGAATGTAGTGGGAAAAAAAAAAAAAAAAAAAAACAACCGATTGTGGGGGGGAGGGGAAGGGGAGGTGTAAGTGTGGAATGAACGAGGGTTGCTTGTGTTGTATAAGAGGAATCGAGTGCCCCCCCCAACCCCCGCCAATAAGCAAAGCAGGCAAGCGAGAGAGCTTGTACAGTGTTGAATAACGCGTCCACCCGCGGATGGTTCAGCAGGGCTCTTGCTGCTCCGCTCCTTCTCCTTCTAGCGGGCGTTTGAATTTCTTTTTATTTATTTGGGGGTGGGGAGCGGGGTGGCTGGGGTGTTAATCATTGGCTTCGCTCTACTCTCCTCGCTTGAAAATTGTGGGTTGTGTGTTTGGTGTGTTGCCCCCGCCTTCTCCCCCCTCCACTACCCGAAAACCTAAATTTAAAAACTAGATCTTGTAATTTCTTCCTCTCTCTTCACCCCCACCCCCACCCCCCGCTTCTCCCAAGCCTCCGGGAGCGGGGACAGGATTTTGCTCGACTTCACAACAGCCATTTTCCGAGCCGAAACGTTCAGCTTTACAAGTCCCTGTGCAACTCGCCACCCCCGAACTACCAGCACCCCCATCCCAATTTCCACTCCCCTTGCACGCTGGTTAGGAGAGCTATGGTTTAAGAGTTAGTTTTATTTATTTTATTTTCAAATGGACTTGATAAGACTTTTGCAAATTGTTTCAAGGGTTTGGTTAGGTTTTCCCCTTTTGTCTTCCCCGCTTCCCCCCCGAGCTGCGCACTCCCGAGAAAGGGTGGATGAGGGGAGTAGAGAAAGGGGTGAGTATAACTGCCCTACGGACCTGAATTTGCTTTCTCCAAATAAAATCCATGGAGGGAAATTCGATAGCTCCCAACCCCTCTCCCACCACCCATCTCCCCTCTCCCAGCTCCCTTCTCGGGCTGTGTTAATTAGATTAAGCCCTTCTTTTGTTTCGCTGCAGTCTATTCGGAACTGTGGGGGCCTTTTTTTCTGACGGAATGTAGCATAAACACGTAACCATGCCCCAGCTGGGTTGACAAAATACTCCCCCCCCCTTTTTTTTAAATCAAAGGACAAGCCAACCTTGAGGCTTTTACACTCATATCCACAGCCTCCTCCTCCCCTCCCTCCACACCCCCCCCCCCCAGTTGTTGCTTGGCTTAGCAGGGGAGAAACGGCTCTTTTGTTTCCCACGGCGCAATCCTCTCGGCCCGGAGACCAGATAGGAATCTCTCCTCGTTGCCTGTCGCCGCAGTTTCAGCCGCTGCCTCTGTCCCTTCTCATTCACCTTGGAAAGAAGGAAAACTAACGCAGTCTTCATCTACGAATCCGAACGAGCTTCTCCAACGTTCTTAACAGCTCTAAAAATCTAGTGACTAGTCCGTCTTCCAGTCTCTTCCCCCCATTCTAGCCCAGCCCCCCCACCCTTTGTAGACTCAAGGGCACTTACTCCTGCCCTACCCAAACAACCCTGTGTGCTGGGCGACTGCCCGTAGAGCACCCCTGTCCTCCCAACCTCCCTCAGGAGCTCTCCACTGGGCTTCCCAGTGCCTGGGCGGCGATACCCTATGGCGTAAACAGTGCTTACTGGCTAAAAACTTTGTAAATCCCAAAATGGAGCCTTAAAAAAATGACGCGGTCATTTCCTGGCTGAGGGACCCAAGAGTGTTCGCCTAAGGGTTGTATCCCGATAAACGAAAGCATTTACTTAATTCGAGAATCAAAAAGTTTGGAGTAATTATAAAACAGATTTTTTATTCTAAATCTAAATCTGGGTTTTTCCAGTTTGTTGTCCTGGACAATACACACTATAATCTCACTGCGTTTGGGGAAGGAAAAGGGAGGCGATTTGTAAGGGGTTTTGTTTTTTTTGTTTTTTGTTTTTTGTTTTTTGTTTGCTTTTCCCAATCCCCATTCCTCCAGCTCTTTAAACTAGGAGGTCCAAAGTACCCCTGACTTTCCTGCTTGCCGTGTTTATTCGGGGATTGACCGAAGTGAGGCCTTAGGGGCCTCCAATGGAGCCCAGAGACTACTTAGCGGAGACTAGCTTCTAAGCCGGGGCTGCAGTCTCCAGTTCTTTCTACCTACCTCTCTTGTTCTTAGAGAAGACCCGGAGAAGCACAGCCAACGTCTGCACCCCTCCCAGGGTCCCCTTGGCAAAGTGAAAATGGGTCCATGGGGAAGAGAGCCGCGCATTGCCCTGAATAGGTTCGGAGTAAGAGGGAGGCCAAGCGGTTTGGGGGATCGTTAGAGTTTCACCTCCCCCCTGTTTGTCTTTAGAAAGGACCTGGCTTGAGCCGAAGCTTCAGCCCCCATCCCAACGCCCGGCCGGGTCTTACACTCAACTCTGTTTTGATTGGAAAGGAATTAAAGACTCCTCGCTGAGGGAGGACAGTTTGAGCCATAAATCTTGTGTTAGCTTCTACGAATTCCTCTCCCTTCCAGCTCTTTCCCCGTACTCAACTTCTTGCCTGGAACTAGTGGACATCTTCGACTTACACTACTTGCCCCTTCCCCAAACTTTGAGCTGGACAGTGGATGGGAGGCGGAGAGGGAAAACAGAACCTGGTCCCCCCAAGGGGAACGCTTGAATCAAGCCGAAACGGCTGGGATTTCTTACCGGTGTGGGCCGGGAGTGGTATGGACTGAGAGGGAATACGGGATCTGAGCTTACTGGAGATAGGGTTTGCTGACAAGCTTCAGCCCCTCGGTTCTCCCCTCCATGTCAGTTCAGATAGGGCTACCCCCAGTCCCTAGAGCTCGGTAATCTGTGCATGGTTTCGAGCCTAAGCAGTTTTTCCTGGCCCATTTCGGCCCCTGGTAACCAGGGCATTGTGCCCAAGCTCTTCCTTCCACTCTTGTGAGAGAGGATAATTTTTCTTAGCCAGAAATCGGTCACCCTCTCCGCCTTCGGACTCAATCCTCTGGTCTGTCGGATTCTGCAGCAGCTACCCCAGTTAACATTCCGTACGCAAGAGGAAAGGCTCTCCCCGGAAGATAAATCCGGGCGACTAGACTTTGGGGCCCGGGTTGGCTGAAGCTTAGTAGATAAGCCTGGGCGGCCGACTTCGGTAGCCCCAAAGCTTCTCCAGGAGAGGAGCGAACAAATTGATTTCCTTCCTTCCCCCCTCTCCTTCCCCCGAGACCTTCCATTCCGAACCAAGAAAGTCTCTAAGGCTTGTGGGTCCCCCATCCGTACCGAGCTGAGAGAGGTTAGGGAGCTTTGACAGCGGCATTGCAATTCGTTTTGCTGTAGAATCCGAAGGCGTAAAGTTCCGGAGTAAAGCCTAGCTGGAAGGCCGACACTCAATGAGTACCCTCTGTGTATCTACCTTCCGAGCCCACGGTCAAGGCGCTCTTGTCTGCACCGAGGCCCCACAGGACCCCAAGGAGAGACTGGAGTCTCGGGAATCCGCTTCGGAGGCTCCGTCTGGCTCAATTACTTCCTCGTTGGGGCCTGAAGTTGTCCCAGCAAGGAGGAGGAAGGTTGGGACAGCTGCACGATAAAGGGGGAGAGGACCCAGCCACTTTGATATCAGTCTGCCTATCCGCAGCCGCCCTTGTAGCTGAGCTACAAACCCAAAGGGTAGCCGTAGACTACACAGACCAGTCGCCCCAAAAATACTGGAGTGGAGGGAGTTGCAAGGATTGCCAGTTCCTGAAGTTCCATTTCCATCCTATCCAAGCCAGGTGGGGTTGGGTTCATTCTGGATCGGGGAATATAATGGAAGAGGTCACCCCAAAAGGTTTGGGATGGAACAGGGAGGATACCCTTGACTTGAGAGAGAAGTTACACGTTTAATCTGGGTTGGTCTTCATCTGATGAAGACTTCATTCTTGTCCCGATTTTTGACTTAACTCTTATCCTTTAATTTTCTTCACTATTACTTGACCTCAGAGAGCTGGTGGAGAGGGAGGTTAGGAAATTCTCTCACGAATACCTTGATAAAATCTCCAAAATGCACTTGACTAATCTCCTCTTTCCATGGCCGGTGACCCATCCACCTCACTGATATCCTATTTCTCACTCACATCGAGCTGAATTCCACCTGAACCCAGACAGCAGAATTATTTAGATCGACACAGTAAACTTCAAAAAACAAACTAAGGATGGTAACATCCAGATTTCCATGTCACTATCAGTTGACCTGTAAAACTGGCAATAGTCTGAGAACTTTCAAAATTCCTGCCTTTCTTGAAAATCTTGTTTCCATCTTTTGAGAGTCCCAAGGCCCTGGGGCTGGATTCTTTTGCTTCAAGGGTTGTAATTCACCACAAGTATTTATAATTCTGTAAATTTGGAAGTCTGAGAAAACACCCCATTGATTCTAAAGCCTAGTTCATGAACAGAGATAAAAACATATCTCTTCTCAGTTTTTTCCCTGGGTATAAAGGTGGAAAAACATCAACATGGGTAGTCAGCTGTGCCTAGGGAACCTAGTATATAAATCCAGAGAGAGTTTATTTTCTCTTAATTAATTCCATCACGAATTATTTTGCATTACTCTGCTTACCAGCGGAGGGGGGGGGGGGGAGGGAGAAATGCCATTACATCTTATGACCTCTACGTTAAAGACTCAAGATACAGGAATTCTGGGGAGAGCAAAATACTCCCTTAGCTTTTCTTTTTCTTTATTTTCTTATTTTTTTCCAGTATATTTTCAGAGAGGGGAGATAGTTAACGTTTCCTTCCTCCCCCCTCCCTTTTTTAAACAGCAAACACCATCAGTCACTGATAAAGCCAGAAGGCTGAAATCTAAATGTTTCAAAAAAAAAAAAAAGTCTAGGGAAAGTAATCATTCAGAAACTCACAGATGGGCCATCAAGATACACTGACTGACAGATGTCCGGGGTGCATTGGGCCCGGTGCTTTTAGAAACACTGATCAATGAATTAAGCGAAGTTCTCCCAGGTGTCTCTGCCACAGAAACCAGTCTCTATGGATTTCGCATCTGCTTTAAACCACATTTCCAACCGCTATGGGTATATTTTTAAAATTACATTTTTTCTCGCTGCCTGTTTGTGCTAAAGGGACAGGGATTTAAGGGCTGCTGGACAAGATCTTACAGGACTTGCTCAGCGGGTGTCAGAGAGAAAGGAATTCAGAAGTTGGCTGCCTCTATCTGTGTCTTAAACCACCACTATTTAAACCAGAACCCTCAAGAAACTGGAAAATCCAGATTTGGAATCCAATGGAGAAACAACTTCCTTCACTCCTCTCCCCCACTCTTAAAAAAAAAATTCTGCAGTTTCCAGCCCAAGGTTACATTCCAGTACACACATTTTTACACAGAATCGAAGATAGCGTTTCTCCAAATAAACCGCCAATAAATCAGCCAGGCGGCCCGGTTCCCCAGGGACTGGCTTGGCTGAAGGGCTCCCGGCAACCTTAAGCAACTTGCATTTCTTAACCCTGTGGACCCTTGTAGAGAGATGAGGGAGTCGAAGAGATTTAAGAAAGAGTAGCCCCTGACATCCTCTCACCTCCGCCTGTATGTCTCTCCCTTCCCCGCCCCCCCAGCCAAATCTTCAAAGAAAAACGGTAATCAGGTTTATGTTTGCAGTTATACACATATGTGTAATGTGTGTGTGTGGGTGGGTGGGTTATATGTGATTGGGGAGGGTCCTTATATGTAGATGTATGTGTGTATTGCCTATGTCTTGAAAAAGCTCTTCCCAGCTAGCTTTAGGCTCGGGAAAAGCCAAAGTGGAAGGCATTTGACCCTCCCGGAGAGGCGGGGGAGGCAGCGGGGCGTTGGCGCCGGCCCTTGTTCCGATTTCTCCCCATGCTTTAAGCCTGCTGCGGTCTGGGCCTCCGCTATCACCCATCGCTAGTTCTCGGCCAACCTCGGGCGGGCAACGGGGGAGTGCGCGCTGCGGATTCCAACCTTGAAATAGCTGCAGCGGCCAAACCTGGAGGAAGCTGCTGGGGCGCCTCTTCTCCTTGGGGGCTGCCAGGGATCAGACCTGAATGTATTAATAGCTGCGATTTTGCCCTCTCTCTGTGCCCCCCGCCCCGAATCCCAACAGTCCGGCGCTCCAAGCATGCCAGCGGAGTCCAGCAACCGTCCCAGGCTTTGGACAGCTGAGAGCGACCCTTCACGCCACCCCACCCCACCCCACTCCCTAACCCCATAGGCGCCCGAGAGCATCTGCAGCCTTTGGCCGCCTATCCCGGCGCCTCCCCCAGGCAGTCCCACCCCGATTGGGGTGGAAGGGGGTGGGGAGGAAGAATCTCAGTCCGGCTCCTTTCTGCCCACTCTTCGGGCATCCTAAATATTCCCTTAACGAGCTCTGTTTAGCCTTCTGAGCCCGGGACCAGCCTTGCTCGGGCCTCTCAGATCCCGGGCTGGGCCAGGGCTGGGGGAGCGGGGGTGACCTTAGAGGCCTCTCGCCAAACTCGGCCGAGCCTTTGACTCCGCGTGAGATGCCAATCAGTGTAACCTTTGCTTGAGTGTCAGAACGCGCCGCCGGAGTCCTGCCCTCAGCCCCTGCTGTGCTATTAAGCTAAGCAGGGCTAGGCTGGGCTGGGGGTTGAGGAAAGTGACTGCGGGAACGAGCTCTGATTACTGCACCCGCAACCCTTAGCCATACTGCGATCTGTGCTGGCACCCCGCTGTCTCCCGCAAAAGCGCCGAGAACTAACTACTTAAGGCCAGCGTTGAAAGAAAGAACATGGATCGTCAATTCAAAGGACCTGGGTTCAAATACCACCTTCCGCGCTTACTACCCGGGTGACCTTAAGCAAGTGGAAACCTCAGTTTCCTTATCTGTGAAGCTAAGGGCTGCCCTGAAGGACTTCCGAGCTCCCTATAGCTCTGGCATCGTATGTCCTCCGGGCCTGGGACAACCGATACAGGACCGACTTTTCCCCTCTGTCCTAATGCTCTGGACTGCCCCGTGCCGTTACACATTGAAATTCACTACCCTTCCCATCCCCCAAGTATCAAAGGAACGACTTAGGAAGCTCCCTTCTTTTTCGTGAACTTAAATGCTTCAGCGTTATGGTCTGAGTAGAGCACATATCCTGCCCTGGAAAAGCTTACAATCTAACTAGGCCGGGGCAGGACACATTAAAACCCCTCATCTCACTCCAAGAATTGAAGCGCCAAGGTTTCTTCCACACCTCCAACCAAACGGGTTTCTGAAAGCTTTGGGACTTGCTGAATCATTCAGTTAACAAGGAGATGTGTCTGCCTTATGTAAGGAAAACCATCTTAATAAAGGCGAAGATAGCTTCGAAGCAAAAGGCTGCGGCTAAAGCAAGGATTAAGCCTCACCGGAGCCAAACTCAGCTACTTAGGCCAGAATCTGGTGGGATGGGGCATGTGAGTTCCCGGTGGTTCTAGGGCTACAGGAAAAAAAGGCTATTTTTCTAGGATGAGGTCAGGCATTTTCATTTCCTTTTTCTAGAAATGTCCCGACCCCTGGGTGTTCTTTTTTTCAGATATAGTATTTCACCGTGGAATACAAAGACAAACACCCTGCGCTGTCCTGTATATATCTTTTTTCCAACAAGGGTCATCAAATCAAAGGATTCTAATTGGGGTAAGGGGGAAAGGGAGATTTCTGAAAGAAGGAGAAAGTAGAGAGAAAAAGAAAAGAAAAGCAAACTAGTTCTCACCTTCCTCAGTGTCTCTGACAGGCTTTGGAAAAAAGCGTCTTACACACACGCTCCTCCTCCCTCTAGGTTTTTATTCTCTGACATTTTCTTTCAAGCAGAAAATAAAAACATTTCCCATGGCTACTACTTTGAAAGATTCCCTCTCGTTGCTTCCTCCCACCCCAATCTCAATCTTCCTCGGGCTTGCAGCTCAAAGTCCAAAAACAAACCTGAAAAGATTAAAAAAAAAAAATCTTTCCAAACAGACTTTGCTAGCTGCACTCCTCCGCCCTTTTTCTTCTCCACCAACAAACATCTTCAACTCTGATCAGTTAGAAGCAGAAACCCCCAACCCCCACATTCTGCAGCTCATTGCACAGTAGTGGAGAATCAGGATCGTTTCTAAGAATCTATCATTTATTTAAGGAAAATGACCCCTAAATTATAAAGGGAGGAGTCTTCTACCCAAAGGAGTTAAGTCCCAGAAGGTATGAGGAAGAGAAGAGGGAAAGTTCAGTTTTTTATGGTGGCCAAAGCCCAGAGCCCAAAGTGAAGAAAATTAAAGAGTTAAAGTTTATTATTAGCCTGTGCAGATCCTACCCTCTAGACCCTGAAATTAGGAGAATGGTCTAGGGAGCCTGTGATTTGGGGTATTCCATCTGTTAGCAGATGGGTTAGTGACTCAAGGAGGCAGGGTCTTTGGAAAAAAAGATTTTTTTCTACAGCAAATACTTTAAAGGCCTAAGGCTCATATACAAATAATTATGTATATTTGTTTACAAGACCCATTTTCTCCCAAGCAGCAGCCCCTTCCCCACCCTCATAACCTACACACATCGATATCCCTTTTGAGATTTCTTTTTCCTTCCCAGCTTGTCCTTGATGTTCAAGGTGACTTGAAGTTAACCCGAGTAAAAGCTTTAAGTGAGAAAGTATACTGTATCATTTACTTGAGAGTCTGCATTAACCCGGCCACTGGCCTAAATCTTTAGATCTGGAGATATTAGCAAATGAATTCAATAATCAATCATTTAACTCTTACCTGCCAAGCAAAAGTTAGTCCCTGTCCTCAAAGAGATTACAGTTTCACTAAGGAGATAAGACATACATAAAAATACCAGGGTACAAAAGGATGATAAAAGAGCATAGAAGAGTACGATTCAAATCCTTTGAAAGATCAGAGCAGACTTCTTCCAGGAGAACATGGATGGCGTCATAGAGAAGATGACACTAGAGTTTAGCTTTGAAAGATGGGACAGAGATTCAGTTGTTGGACAGCTAGTTAAGAAGTTAGTGTCTGCAAATGAGATTTACATTTCTGAACCATAACCTCAACTACAGTAATGACAGGCTTGTGCCCAGAAATATTCACCCAATAATGATTGATAAAAAAAAAAAATAGCTTCTAAAATTTTTTAATGGTTTAGTTTATAGTATTTAAAATATAATCAAAAGGTATTTAAATCGAAAAGAAAGGGGAAAAGGGAGAACTATGTACAGTTACCAGACTTGAACATTATGGATAGAGAATAATTATAACAGAAAAAAAGGAGTAAGAAGAGAGTACAGAAATTCATAGGAGAAAATGCCTAAAAAGGATTTGACAATAAAAAACTGGCCTCAGATATATATAGATAATAAGCAAAAAACTAGAGCTCCTGATACAAGGACTAGAATCTCACTGACATCAATAAGACTTAGTAGCTTGGGACCCCATGACTAGAATGATGCTGAAAGGGAGAAAGGAAAAGGACATATCATTAGATGTTCCACTCTATGACAGGCACTGGGTTAAGTGCTTTCCAAATAGAATCTAATTCGATTCTCACAATAACCTTGCAAGATAATTAATATCCCCTTTTTATAATCGATGAAACAGAAGCAAACAGAGATTAGTGCCTAGGGTCAGTGCTGGGATTTGAATTCAGGTCTCCCCAACTCCAGGATTCTATCTACAAATATTATGTAGCTGCCTGAGGGCATATTCAAAAGAATTAGGAAAGAAAGAAATAAAAGTAATGTCATCAGAGTGTACTACAAACCACTCCTACAGAAAGAAGAAAGAGATGAAAAGTTTGGGAAACAGATCACTAGTTTAGAATAGTAATGATGGAAGTACTTCAACTATCTAGATACTTGTTCTCCTAAAATAAAAATAAAGAAGCAGAGCAGCTATTTTGATTTGCCTTGATGCTAATTTGATATTTCAAAAAATGAAATAACCAACCAGGGGAAATAATATTCTAGAATCTGATTCTCACAAAGTAGGAGGAACTAGCTGCCTGAAGTAGAAATAAAATCATCTGGTTTTTAAAGCTCAAACAGCCTGGTCCCTACCTACTTTTCTGGTCTTCTACTTCACTGCCTTCCTTGTACTTTATGATCTTCCTGCTATTCCTCAAATATAACATCTTCTGACTTTGTGTTTTTATTCCTTCTCCTTGTCTGGAATAATCTCCCTCCTCTCTTATGCCTTTTGGCATCCTATACTACATTTAAGACTCAGTTCAAATCTCAACTTTTACAAGAGCCCTCTCCCCACTCTTCAGACTTTTTTGCTCATTCTTTCTTTTTAGAATTGCTACTCATTTATTGTTATACCAGTTATATTATAACATGTACATAATTGTTAGCATGTTGTCTTCCATCTTAAAATGTGAACTCCTTGAAGTTAGCAATATAATTTTGTCTTTTTATCCCTCATGATTAGCGTAGTGTTTGGCACATAGTAAGCCTTTAATAAATGTTGATAATGATATAATGATAATGATAAAAACATCCAGAGAAGTCACCAGCTTAGACTATATGATTAAAAAGGAGAAAAAAAAAAACCAAGGTATAGTGTGAAACATACAACAGATTACAAAGTATTCAGAAGAATAGAATCCTATAAACTAAAACGTAATAGAGAAAGTCAGTTAAAAAAATTTTTTTTAAATTCAAGAATAAAATTCTTAAAGTCACAAAAAGAAACAATTTTGATAAATTAGAAAAATTGGAATCATCTGACGAAACAGCCAAGAATGTAAAGAATCCAACATAGTTTTTAAGCAGCATAAGTATGTGACATGGGCCTATTAAAAATACCTCAGTGGTAAAGTTCAGAATCAGCTGAGTTTAGTGAAAAAAGGACATAATAAAAAAGAAATTTAATCTATATGGGAGAAAAGGAAGATCAAAAAAAAAAAAAAAGGAAAAGGACTGTGGCTAAAGCAGATAGGACAATGATAATGGCAAACTGCTTTAATCTCTATTTCTGGGTTTGTTTGTTTTTTTTCCCTGAAAAGGAGAATGAGCTTTAGCCTGGGAATGACAGACGAGAAATAGCTATTAGGGAGTTGGAATTCTAGATAAATAGTAAAGACAGTAAGAGACCACCAAGCTGCCCTTGATGAGCGAGTTCAAGTTACTGGGCCCAAATGAACCACCTCGTCAGTTGCTGAAAGTACAAATATATGTTATGTAATTGCTGAGACAATATCAGTAATCTCTGAAAGATCATGAAGAATGGGAGAGGTGCCTAAAGGATTGGAGAGGGCAAATGTGCCAGTTTTCTAAAAAAAGGAACAAATGGACAATTCAAACTATAGGCCAGTGAGCTCAATTCATGTTCCTGGTACAATTCTATAATGTTTTTGAAGGATAGTTAGTGAACTAGATAAGGAAGAAACCATCCCAAACAGCCAGCAAACCTTCATCCAAGAACAAATAGGATTAAACTCATTTCCTCGTTGACAGTTACTAAACTGGGAGATCAGAAGAATGCTGTGGATATCCACCCAGATTTTATCCATATATTGTGTCTATTCTTACAGGCAAAATGGATAGACAAAAGTACTGTTAAGTGGCAACTAGGACAGTGGATAGAGCTCTGAGTCAGGAAGACCTGAGAAGTCACTTCACCCTGTTTATATCAGTTTCCACATTTGTTAAATAAGGTAGAGAAATGGCAAATCACTCCAGTACCTTTGCTAAGAAAACCCCAAATGAGCAACATATTTGTGGAAATATGTATAGAGGAACTGCACATGTTCAACATATATATAACACTTGCCGACTGGGGAGGAGGTGGGGGAAGGGAAGAAAAAAATTAGAACACAGGGTTTTGTAGGGGTGGATGTCGAAAATTATCCATGTATATATTTTGAAAATAAAAAGCTTTAATTAATTTTTAAAAAAAAGAAAACCCCAAATGGTGTCATATGAAGAGCTGAACATGACTGAATAACAACAACACTGGTTGAATGTCCACTTAAACTTAAAATGTCAATTTTAAAAGGTCTCTGAATAAGTATTCCCATTTGTGTTTGGCCATGTGCTCTATTTTTGGATCATAAGATCTTAGGAAGAAACTGGAAGGGATGTTTGAAGTCATATAATCCGATCCCTTCATTTGACAGATGGGACAAGTAGATTCTACCAATCCACTTTGAAGTTAAGTGACCTGTTTTGAGATTACAGACAGAGCAACAGAGATTTGAACTCATAGCCTCTGACTGCAAATACAGCAGCACACACACACACACTTTTTATTAGTAAAAAAAACCACATAAATACCATGCTTATTAAATTTTCAGATGGCAAAAGTCAATCAATAAACATTTATTACATTCCTATCACATATCACTGTGCTAAGTGTTGGGAATACAAAATAAAGGTAAAACAAGTCCCTGATTTCAAGAAGCTTATAGTCTAATATAAGTAATTATGTACAGATGAAAGCTCTAATCTAGATAAACTGGAAATAACCAACAGAGAGAAGATATTAGAATTAAAGGTGATTGGAAAAGGTGTCAGGTAAAAGGTGGGATTTTAGCTGGGATTTGCAGGAAGCTGAAGTCAGAGGGCAGAAATGAAGAGAAAGAGTTTATTTTGCTGAGTCACAGCTAGTGAAAATCCCTGAGTCAAGAGATGGAGTATCATTTTGAGAAAGAAGGCTAGTGTCATTGTATCTCACAGTACCTGGAGAATATAAGGTATGAGAAGACTAGAAAGGGATGGAGGCAAGGGAGATGTTTTCCACATTACAGATAGTTTTGAATATCAGATGGAATGAAAGAGGAATAATTAACATATTAGATGAAAGATCCACATTTCAAGGAACTCTTAGTAAGCTGTGATTGGAGGCTGAATCTATTAAAATGAAATTTAGTGGAGATTTATTTCAATCCTATTCAACAAACATTCCTTTTAAAATTTTATTTTATTTTTTAATTTACCAAAATTTGTCTTCTCTCCTTTTCTCCCTTCCTTCCCATCCACATCCCACTGAAAAATTGGTAACAAAAATTGGCAAACATTTATCAACTATCTACATTTTGGTAGAATGCAAGGGCTAGAAAGGCAAACAAAAACCAAAGCAATCCCTGTTTTGTTTGGTTTTTTCATTTTCCGTGAAATCATGTTGTTGTTTTTTTTTGGGGAGGGGGGGGCAAAGATATTGGAATGCTTTGCCATTTCCTTTTCCAGTTCATTTTACAAATGAAAACTGAGGCAATAAAATGACTTGCGCAGGATCATATAACTAATAAGTATCTGAGGTTGGATTTGAACTCAGGAAGATGAGGCTTCCTGACTCCAGGTCCTGTATTCTATCCACTTTGCCACTCAGCTGCCAATCTTCAGGGTACTTGAATGCTAAAGAGAGGAAACAATACATGGAGAGGTAAGTAAATGCAAAACAGATACAAAATCAACATATAATTAAAAGTATAATGTGATGGGAGGACCTGGTAAAGGAGATGGATAAATGTAATTTTAGAGCCTGACAAATCAAGGTTTTTCAACAGTGGGATATTGGTATTCAAAAACTAATGCAACCTCAGATTGTTTTAAGGAAGACATAGATAACGTCCAGAGATAAGGAAAAGATAGTCTCATCTCTTGTGATTTCTTCCTGAGTCAGAGCACATTTGGAATATAATTTTACATTGATAAGCTAGAAAACTAAGGAGGAAAGCTAGAATGGTGAGGGACTCAAGGCTGTGCTATGCCAGGGTAAATGGAAAGAAGTGGAAATGTTTCCCTGGAAGTAGAGAAGACTTGAAGGGGAGAGGAAACATGCTTGTTCTTCAAGTATCTGAGAGACTTTCATGTGGAAAAGGGATTAGATTTATTCTTTTTGCTCCAGTGGGCACAATATTCCAGTGGGAACAGATAAAGAAGTAGATTTCATTCAATGTAAGGAAAAACTTGTTAGCAATTATAGTTACCCAACATGGAACAGAATAGAAGTAGTGAGTTCTTTCCCACTAGAGGAACTTTAGCAGAAACTGGAGGTAGAAAAATCCCATCCAGGGTATGCTCCCTTAAGTGGGGAAGTTTCTCGTTTAGGCATGGGCTGAAGTAGGATACCCTCTAAAGTTGCTTTTTGATTATATGATGCCCTGAGCTGAGAAGGGAATTTGTTGTTCGGTCCCGTCGGACTCTTTGTGACTCCCATGGACCCTAACACACCAGGCCATCTACCCTCCACCATCTCCCAAAGTCTGTCCAAGTTAATATTTATTTCTTCCATGACACTTCCAACACATCTCATCCTCTGCTATTCCCTTCTCCTTTTGTCTTCAATCTTTCCCAACATTAGAGTTCCAATGAATCTTGTGTGGCCAAAGCATTTAAGTTTCAGTTTCAGCGTTTGACCTTTCAATGAAGAGTTTGAATTAATTTCTTTTTAAGTATTGACTGATTTGATCTCCTTGGTGTCCAAGGGACTCTCAGAAGTCCTCTCAAGCACCACAATTTGAAAACATTGATTCTGTGGCACTCGGTTTTCCTTTTTGCCATGTTTTGCTCCTTGGAAAACCATAGCTTTGACTATAGAGACTTTTTTTTTGGTAAGGTGATATCTCTGCTTTTTAGTATACTGTCTAGACTCGCCATAGTTTTTCTTCCAAGGAATATGTGTTTTTTAACCACATAATTATAGTCACTGACTGTAGTGCCATCAGAGCAGTATTATCTGTATATCTGAGAATGTTGATATTTTTCCTAGCAACTTTAATTCCAGTTTTTCATTCATCCAGCCTGGTATTTTGCATAATGTAATCTGCAAATAAGTTAAATTAATATACAGTCTTAATGCACTTCTTTTCCAATCGTAAGCCAATCAGTTATTACATGTTTGATTCTAACTTGCTTCTTGACCTGCATACATTTTCTTCAAGAGACAAGTAAGATGATCTGGTCCTCCCATTTCTTGGAGGGCTTTCCACATTTTGATATGGTCCACAGTCAAAGGTTTTCATATATAGTCAGTGAAACAGAAGAACTCTCTTGCTTTCTTCATAATCCAGTGAATGTTGGCAATTTGGTTTCTAGTTCCTCTGCCTCTTCAAAGACCAGCCTGCTTTTTCTAGGTTCACATATTCCTGAAGCCTACCTAGCAGAATCTTAAGCATAACATTGCTGAAGAGAAGGGAACAAGTATAGGGGATACCTATCAGTGGGTAGGAGCAAAATCCCTGACGAAGGGAAGAGTAGCACTGTGTCAGTGAATAGGAAATCTATTTGTCATTATCTCCAAGTCTCTGAAGAAGAGTTAAAGCTAAGTATTAATTCCTCTCCAGGGCACACTCTCAACTCTGGACTTTGTCTGCCACTTGCTGTCCCTTCCCCACTGTCACTGGGCACCTTCACCTCCGGCCCCCCTTCTCCTTTCAGCTTCTTTTTATGTGTTGTCTTCCTCCATTAGAACGTAAACTCTTTGTCAGTGGGGACTGTCTTTCTGCTGCTTTTGTATTGTTGATTCAACCTAAAACCTAGAAATGTTGATTGACTTGACTTGATTTAGATAAGGAGGTTGGGGTCATACCTTGGAAACTAGTGTAAGCCCTGTCTCATTAAGATAAGCATCAAGAATAGGCTGCAAGTATTTATTAAACGCTTGATACAATGCTGGACACCTTGGAGATGCAAATGCAAGAAAGATGGTTCCCAGAATTGCATTCTAGCTGGGGAAGACAATACACAAAAGGTACTAAAGCGTACTGGAGGGTGATGATGGTGGGTGGGGAGGTAGCCTCACAGGGATGTGGTGTTGATGTCTAGAAAGTCAGAAGCAAAACAAAAGGCAGGATCTCAGATGGCTAATTCGGAATCCTCAAAGTGGAGGGACCAGGTAAAACTCATCAATGGGAGCAAGGAGTCAGTGTGACCGAAGGCTGATCTAAGATGAAGGGAACCCCAGGAACTGAAGTAGCTGTGACACAATGGCAAAGAGCTAGTCTGGTACTTTGGGCTTGGGCACACATTTTTAAACTATATTAACAGGTAACCACAAGATAATTGCTTAGCCAAATCAGAGGAAAGCTATTCAGCAAAGACACAGCCTGATTAAGTTGTCCTCAATTTCCTTGTTCTATATTTCCTGCCATGCTGGTCTACAAATCTACCTGGAGAAGGAGAGTCACTCTTCCCTTTCCATTGGGCTTTGTGCTTAAGCCACTAGAAGGCTTGGTCAACAGCCTGAATCTTTAGTTTCTCAATAAAGGCATACCCTGGAGATACTGTGGGTTCAGTTACAGGCCACTACAATAAAACAAATATCTCAATAAAGCAAGTCACACGAATTTTTGGGCTTCCCAATGCATCTAAAAATTATGTTTACACTATACTGTAGTCTATTAAATATATGATTGTATTGTCTTAAAAATGTATATATCTTAATTAACAAGCATTTAATGCTAACCTTCATCGGAGCCTTCAGCAAGTCATAATCTTTTTTGTTGATAGATCTTGGCTTGAAATTGATGGCTGCTGACTGATCATGGCTGTGGTTTCTGAAAACTGTGGTAGCTGTGGCAATTTCTTAAAACAAGGCAACAATGAAGTTTTCTGCATCAATTGACTTTTCCTTTCACTTGAACAGTTAGAGTCCATTGTAGGATTATTAATTGGCCTTATTTCAATATTGTGTCTCAGGAATAGGGAGGTCCAAGGAGAGATGTGGAGCAGATGGTTAATGGAGTAGTCAGAACACACAAAAGATTTATGCATTAAGTTCACCAAATTACATAGGTGTAGTCCATGGCGCTCCAAAACAATTACAACAATGACATAAAAGATCACTGATCATAGATCCCCTTAATAGATATAATAATGAACAAGTTTGGAATATTTCAAGAATTATCAAAATGTGACAGAGACACAACATGAGCACAGGCTGTTGGAACAATGGCATCCTTCAAATTGCTTGATGCAGGATTGCCACAAACCTTCAATTTATCCTCTCCAAAATGCAGTATCTTTGAAGCACAATAAAATGCAGTATCCCTATACAATTTAAAAAGAAAACTAGTTTAGCCAATATAATAGGCTAAACAGAGAAGAGCTGAGGTGTATAGTTATGCAGCTTTTTAAACTGAAAGATATCTTAAGAGATCATTAACCCAACTACCTCAATTTTACAAAGGAAGAAAAAGAAATCTAAAGAAATTAAAACGTTTTACCCAAGATCCCACAGCTAATAAGAGGCAAAAATCAGGACTCACACCCAGCTCTAGTGCTATTTCCCCTCTTCTCGGCCATCTCCTTCAAGTTCTGGGATCCCAAGGATATTCCCCAACAGAAATATAGACTTTTATCTCCTCTACCTCTTAGAATCCCTAAATTCCTTCAAAGCTCAATTCAAGTACCACTTTATACAAGAGATTGTCCCCCCAGCTGCTAGTTACCTCAATCCCCCCAAATTATCTTACATTTGCTTTGCATCTGTTTTATATTTATCTATGCACTTGAATAGCGGGTGAGTTGTACTTAAGAACAGCAGCAGCAGCTGAAATATTCAAGTTCACAGGAAAAAAAAAAACCTGAAAAAAAGCAACTAACAATAAAACCCATGGCCTCAATTTCTATCCAAAAAATGGCCTAAGTCTAAACAGCAAGCAAAATGAACTTGAGGTCCTAATACAGGGAAAAAAAGTTAACTTCCTAAGTACAATAGAAATTTGTTGAGATTAAATCTATGATTGGAACATATCCAGAGTTGGAAAGAAGTACTTTATTTTTTTAATTTTTATTTTTTATTTAATGATTACTTTATATTAACAACATTATCCCTTGCACTCGTTTCTTTTCCGATTTTTTTCCCCTCCCTCCCTCCACCCCCTCCCCTAGATGGCAAGCAGTCCTTTATATGTTGGATATGTTGCAGTATATCCTAGATACAATATATGTTTGCAGAACCGAACAGTTCTCTTGTTGCACAGGGAGAATTGGATTCAGAAGGTATAAATAACCCGGGAAGAAAAACTAAAATGCAGATAGTTCACATTCGTTTCCTAGTGTTCGTTCTTTGGGTGGAAAGAAGTACTTTATTGAAAATAACCAAGATAAGTATAATGTCAAAGGGCAACATTGCATATTAATAAGATATGCTGATGGGAGAAAATTCAGGAACTAGAAGGAGAAAAACTAGTGGAGAGCGTATGGGTGAAGATCAATAGAAGATAAACGAAAAGCGATTTTGTCATCAGAGTATATTATAGGCTACCTGCGCAAAAAGGGGAAATAAATGAGGCAGTTGAGAAACAGATCACAGGTCTGGCACCGAGGCCTGATGTAGTAGTGACTGGGGACTTCAATTATCCAGACAGCTACTGGCACTCTCTCTCTCTGCCAAAATCCCAGTAGCTAATAACTTCTTGACTTCCCTTAATGATAATTTCATCCTTCAAAAGGTAGAAGAAGCAACCGAGAGGAATTCTTTTCTAGGTCTGATTCTAACAGGAAGGAAGTGGTTGCTTAGGTGAAAATGATGGGCACACTGGGATGGAGGAAAAGTGAATTTCTTAAAATTTGTGATAGAAAAAAGGAAAAACAGGTATAGTCTGACGTCCACTCAAGGGTGATGTTTTCTAGGAAAAATAAATGTACAGATGACACTTTTAAATTTAATCTTCATTATTAACATTTTCCCATGACTTTCTTAAGTTAAAACAATAAGTCAAATCTTAATTTGTAGAGTTTACTGATTTTCAAGCTGTAAATGCTCATAGAAAAATTCAACAGTCAGCTCTCTTGAAATGATTCAAGCTGACTCTAGCACAGGCCTACTAATTTGGGAACAACAAATTTCAAAGTGTTCAGAGAAAGGACAAGATCATTGACTAAAATTCTGTAGGGGAGGATATATGGGAAGTTCTCAAAAATGAGATTCCCTTAAAGTCTTAGAGGTAATTCCATTTAGGAAAAAAAATAGAAAAGCTATGTAAAGAAGCAAAGAATTCACTAACCAACTTAGATTTTTAAAAGACATAAAAACCATAAAAGTGAGGACAGGAGATTCAAATTTTTTTAATTTGCATTTATTGCAATAGCCCAGGAATAGTAGAATTCAGAACAATCCCAGGCTGATGAGATTAGTTAAGAACACCACCAAGTGAGGATTAAAAAAAAAAAAAAAACTGTATTAGGGGAAGAGAAAGATCAAATAAAACACCTGACCATTGTTTGAAGGTAGATTGGACAATGGTAATAGTCAATAAAAAGAAGGCAGAAGTGCATACTTTCTCTGCCAAAGAGAATATCCTGTGGATGGGAAATAATGGAACAAAAACCGTTCAAAGGGTGTTGACAGTCAATATAAGTAGAGGAGACAGTAAGAGAATAACAGCAGTCTACCTTTGATGAATTCAAAGCATATAACTCAGAATAACTACTATTATGGATATTGAAAAGGTGAAGAAATCAGGAAGATCTGAGTTCAGATTCTGTCTCAGAATCTTTCCCTTTGTGTAATTCTGAGTAGGTGACTTCCCACTGAATAAATCACTTCATCTCACTAACCACAGTTTTTTAAATTTATAAAACCAAGTTATTGGATCAATGACATCTGGGGATCCTTTCAGCTCCAGTTTGAACTACAAATAGAGATCTTTCTCATTCTCACATATCCACTTCCCTTTAAAAGGCTCGTGGCTTTATTTTTCCTTCTACCCACTTAGAATTTAAGTGTTTTGTGTCTCCCCTCTCCCTCCCCCCCAGCCATGGCAGGGGAAAGGAGACAGTCATGGGGATGGGGGGGGAACCAGTCCAGAGGAATGTAATCCTTTTCCATCTTGCATCTCCATGTCACTGAATGATGGTTTCATGAGGCATTGTAAAAAAAAAATTTCCATCCTGCATTCCTTGTTCACTCATTTAAGAAACTATTGTTGTCCAGACAAATTCTCTTTACATTTCAAATAAACGGGATTATTCCTCAGGAGGTAATATCCTGTAATTTGAACACAATAACGGGAATAAATTACTTGCTTAGAACTAATAACGACAGCCCTCACCCAATGCCAATATATTGGCACAAGCCCTGCTTTGGTTGGTTAAAATGTAATTGTGTCCCTGGCAGACATTTTCCTTCAGAAGGACAGCAATGACTTTTAATTAAATTTGCTGGGAAGAAAAAAGGCAGAAGGATTTGGGAGCTGATGGGGTTGTTTGCCCCTCTCCAGGCCACAAAGCTCATAAGACAATGGTGAAAACTAGAAACAATCAACCTGAGAGACAGAACTTCTGATGTTACCAGGAGTCCCTGAATTTTTCCTTTTCTCACCTAGGGGAAGAAAGGAATTCGCTGTGTGGCAGTTTGAAAAGGGATCAAGTACTCTCCTCCACACTGACCCACCTCCTGCCCAATGGAAGACTGACAATCCTCATTTCATATAATTATAATATAACACCTGAGGTACCCCCATCCCATGCTGATAGGATGAGCTACCCCGGTTTGAAGATACTCTGTGAGTCTACATTTTCTCAAAAGCCATAGATTACACCCCCCACTGATGTGTTTATATTTACTAGTGAGTCTCTAAACATAAATAATTCAGAGCAAAGGCTTCAAACTAATTTTTAACGAAATAAGAAGCAAGAAAAGTAACAATAGAAAATTCTACCTGTACACCTGGGAAACCCTCTCCCACAAACATATATTCCATCAGTGGGAAGAGAGGGCACATATAAGGAGTATGGATAGAGAAGCATAAATATAGAAAGGGCATGTGGCCAAAGCACATGGCACGGAGGAACATGCACAGAATGAACATGTGGGACAAATACGCGCCCATGAAAGGACAATACCACTTCTGACATGTGGAAGGTTGCCAGCCTCTTCCAGGGATGTTAATGCTGTTCCTGCTGGTCTCTGCCAGACACAGAGTCTGTGTTAAGCATGGGAGCGTGGTAAATGGTCTCCGTGACTCATATTCTCTATTGATTTAGGGGTCCCTCTCACATACAAGGCAAGCTTTGGAGCTTCTTTCTGACTTCAGTTCCTGGGTTTAGCTGGAATTCACAGCTCAGCTCCCACTGCTTCTCCCCAAGAAGAAAGATGCCTTTTGCTACAACTCTTAGAAAACCAGAGTCTAAGGAAAAACTCTTAGTGGTTTTCCCTCATTTAAGTAGGTTCTATGTAATTTTAGCCTTGAAGATTCCTCTCCAAGAGGAGAGTCCTTGCCATAGGAACCAGATAACTAGTATCCATAAGCAGGCTTAAATCTATTTTTAATCTTGGCTTCCTGCTTACCACGGGCAGGGTTCTCTGTCAGAAAGCTTGATTTGATTTAGGATTAGAAATTCCTTTTAACTCCTTGGTAAAGGAAAAGCTAGGTAAGATAGTGGTTAGAAGGCTAAGCCTGAATTCAAATCTACCCTCAGACATTTATTAGCTGTGGGACTCTGTTTGCCTCAGTTTACTCATCTGTAAAATAAGGTAGAACAGGAAATAGCAAATCACTCCATTATTTTTGCCAAAGAAAACCCAAAATAGGGTCACAAAGACTCAGACATGAAGGAAAACAACTAAACAAAACTTCTGTACCTTTAAAATAAAAAATTTTGGAGGGTGATTCCTGCCAGAGAAACCCTACAGAACTATATGGGTCTGACCCACTGTTGGATATTTTTTAGAAGCACATCCCCCACAGAGCTTTGCTGTCTGTCATGAAAATAAGGCACAAAGGTCAAGCCCAGGGAGTTTGGTATTATCCTTCAGCCTAGCCTCAATTCTCTTTAATATAAGTATGAAATCATCAATAGTTTTCATCTTTTTCTTCTTTTTTTAATAGCTTCCAAATTCTTTTTTTGATTTATTTTAAATAATAACTTTTTATTTTCAAAATATATGCAAAGATAATTTTCAGCATTTATCCTTGCAAAACCTTGTGTTGAAGGCTTTTTTCCTTCCCTGTCCCTCTCCCCTAGGTAGCAAGTATTCCAATATATATTAAACATGTGCAATTTTTCTATATATATTTCATCTTCTTTTTTTTTAATGATACTCTTCTCCTTTATGACTCTCTCTCTTCTTAGAATCCCTAGTTATCTTTAAACTTAGCTCAATCCTGATTCCCCTAATTGTGTTTTCTATTACTACCTCTGAATTTACTGTATATTTATTTATTTATATGTATTTATTTGTATTTATCCTCCCAGGAGAATGTAAGTTCCTTGAGGACAGGGATTGTATTTTTGTCTCTATATCCCAGTTTTCCAGATCAGTGCCTTGCCCACAGTAATTACTTAATAAATATTTTTGAATGAATAAAATTTGTTGTCATTTAATCCTCACTGTCACCCCATGAGGGAAGCATAGTCTCCAGTTAACAGATGGGAAGGCTGAGACTCAGAGAGGTAAGTTGTCTTGTTAAGGTCACACATTTCAGGTCTTATTTCAGCTGTGTATCCCATGCATCCAGCAGAGTGCCTTCCACATAACAGATGCTCAGTAAATGTTTTTGAATTGAATTGAACCCAGGTTTGCAATAGCCTGTGAGAAGGTCACTTTCTCATGGTCCCTCTGTACTCTCTGTCCTTTCACCAAATGGAATTCTCCCAAATTGGCAATCTGTATTGGAGCTTCCACTGCCCAGTTCATTCCATGGACAAAGATAAATCTTCTTGGCTTTCTCTTTCCTCTCTGGTGCAAAGACTTCAGGTTTCCTTTCTCCCCTTAAGCTTAAAAAATTATTCACACTTTTTTGTTTAGTGCATTGCCTAAATTTCCCTTTGTATCCATCTTCTCTCTTCCCTCCCAGAGAGCCACCCCTTCTAAAGGAGAATCATTTTCTCCATCATAGTGTGTAGTGGTAAGTGATGTATTTGGGGTACAGTACCAAATGATGAGATTGATGTAGGCCCCAAATGTTGGGGTCCTGTGACGTGAAGAATTCACAATGGCCATCCCTTTTGGTGAAAGTAGGTTTATTTAGGAAAAGACATTACAGACAAAGTGACCAGGAATGGTAAATATGAAATAGGTTTGGGAGAGCAGAGTTAGATGGCAAAGTGGTTTGAACAATAATTAACAATGGAAAAGACAAATTCCCCAGTGGAACTCCCCGTTAACTAGGAAAAAGGAAATACCCCATGAGGTGGAAGCATACTACTGACTGGCAGGCTAAATCCTAAAAGGCATTTAGCACCCTAAAAGAGTTAGTTATAAGAAGGAGAAATGAGCTATGGTGGGCTAACTCCAAAAGGGATTCACAGAGATAGTGGGACTGCAGTAGATTTATAGGGGAAATTTAACCTCAGGGATTTGACATAACTTGGATTTTTGACTGGACCACCCCAGAGACTGGGACCATAAGGCTGAACTGATCCCCATCAGGGCCCTTCTCTGTTCTCCTCAGGGAGTATCAGTACTTCAGGCTTTGTCTGCCAACCTCAGTGACTAGGACCTCTTGTCCAAAGAACTGGGTTCTAATTTCCCCTCCCACTCTTACTTAGAGACTCTGCTAGAGACCTCCCTCTAAGTGCAGATGCGGAGCACTAGGATGGATGTAAGGATAGGAGGGTAAGATAGAAATGGAAGATACTGTCCCAATATACTCCAGCTTTTGTAAGCCTTAAGGGACGAAAGAAACTGAATATAAATGCTGAGGGGTATCAATACAGAGAGGATAGTGGAACAGCTGCGGCAGATGGACCACCCACTCTGGAGTCAGACCCTACAAGCTGTGTGACCCTGGACAAGTCACTGAACGCATCTTCCCCCAAAAAAGACATATTGGATGGACTCAGGTCCGTGTCCTGCCTCTGATTAGGCAAGTCATTTCTCTAAGTGTTCATCTTTCAGAGGCACCCAGTGACATCATGGTATGATGACTTGACATGAGTATGAATTGGATTTAATTAAGGCAGAGTTGCACAAAGTCCTCATCTCTCTTCCTGAGTCATCAAAGTCCAGTGTCAGGACAATGTCCAGATGAAAGGTGATGGCCCGCTGCTTCAGCTGTTTCATGGCAACTGTTCTCATCTGCCCATTCCACAGAGAAAAGTCTTCACATGTTGGGGGTAGACAC
This sequence comes from Antechinus flavipes, assembly GCF_016432865.1. Taxonomy (NCBI): domain Eukaryota; kingdom Metazoa; phylum Chordata; class Mammalia; order Dasyuromorphia; family Dasyuridae; genus Antechinus; species Antechinus flavipes. The sequence goes on along the minus strand of NC_067398.1, from coordinate 247,508,728 downwards.
CCCCCTAAGTCACCAACAGGTTTGAGGTCTGTTGGTTCTCCTCAACCTGGTTTAGCCCATCGATTGAATGGCTCTCCTGGCTGTTGCACGTCCTCCCAGGAGCCACAGGTGGGAGGTGGGTGCCCGGTGGACACCAATAAGCAACCCTGAAAAGGGCTTGGCAAGCTCTCATACCAGAGGCTCTAGTCATCCCTGAGCCCCACACACCCTTTCTCTTAGTGAGTTAGGGAACTCATGGAAGACCTGGAATAAAGGTACCAACCATGGAGAGTTTCCTATATCAAGGAAATCACAAGTTCATTTTTAGAAACAACAACAAATCTATTCATATTTTCTTAATTTAATTTCTTCTTTAATATTTTCTCCCCCTTCCCTTCCCATAAAACACAGGTCTTTTTTCTCTTGAAACTTTTTCATCAAGTCCCAGAAATCTCTTCCATCTGGCACCCTATCACACCCCTGGAAGATCCTTCAGCTTTGGAACTCCCAATTCAGAGGCTCCTCCTCCAATTAGAGAGTAGATGGCTTCTCCTAGAACCATTTAAGGAAGGCGTTTAGATCAACCATCTCTTTTGTTTTCCACCAAAATAACACTTTGCTCACCCCACACCTTAGGCTTTGGGTTCCCCATCAGAATTTAAACTCCTTGAAGGTGGGGCTGTTTGTATCTGTATTCCCAGTGATTAGAAGCATCAAAGTAAACACAATAAATACTTGTTGACTATTGAAGAAGCCCCTACATCCAGGGCAACTTTCCCACCCCATCCCCAACTGAAGTTGATTCTTATACCATTCACTGTGGTCTCTGCATCTTCTCACCCCACTTGGGGAATCTTGCAACAATGCTCCTTTCTATATTTCCCACAGAATATCTACATTTTTTTGTCCAATGATCAAAGGCCCTTAAGAAGCATTTACACTGGGTCTGTAGGATGATAACCTGCTGTTCTCTGTCTCTGCAGCAAGTGGATAGAGAATGAAAGAAGCAGTAACAGAAAGGAATTAGGACATGGATTCAGGCAGAATTTCCCTACAGAGAAAGGAAGAATTTACAACAAAGGGGTTCATGGGTCTCAACTAAGGAAACTCCCTCTGTCAATATACATCAACACCATCTTGTCAACTTATAGGCTGAGAGAGTTGAGAGAGTGCTGGAAATGAAGGGAAAAACCCAGGGTTGCACAGCTTTTATGTGTCAAAGTCAGGAATTGAACCCGAGACCTCCTTTCTTGGAGGAATCCTCAATGCTAACTGGTTATCCACATTGTCTTTTATAATTGGTATGGAGGGGCAGCTAGATGGCACAGTGGATAGAGCACTGACCTTAGAGTCGGTCTGAGTTCCAATTTTACCTCAGTTACTCCCTGTGTGACCCTGGGCAATCACTTAATTCCGATTGTCTTCCCCCAAACAAATAAACAAACAAAGAAAACACTGGCATGGAACAGATGCTTCTTGAATGAAATTGGAAAGTTTCAGCATGGTATTGGTCTTACCAGGAGAAAGAGGGCTAGCCTAGAAGGGTAAGTGTCTGAGAGGATAAGGAGATAAAGGAAGAAAGTAGGGGGAAAGACCTTACTTAGGTGGCTGTCTATTTGTTGGGGATGTCTTAAGGGCAGAGACTATTTCATTTTTACCTTTGTGCTCCCAGCACAAGTGCCTGACACAGTCGGGTCCTAGTGCACGCTTGTTGATCAATACTGTAGGAAAGATTGTTCAGTCATTTCAGTCATGTCTGACTCTTTGTGAATCCATTTAGGATTTTCTTGGCAAATTTACTGGAGTACTTAGCATTTCCTCCTGCAACTTATTTTACAGATGAGGAACTGAAGTGAGTAGCATTAGGTGACTGGCCCAGGTACAAGTGTCTAAGATGAGATTTGAACTTGGGAAAATGAATCTTCTTGATTCCAAGCCCAGTCCTCTACCCACTGCAGTAGAAAGGATTTGTGATGATAAATAGCCTAGGACCACAGAGAGAAAGTTAGAAAGGTTTGTGGATGTGTTTAAGTCCAACCCTGTTATTTTAGAAATGGACACTCACAGGGACCGGGGGTGGGGGTGGGGGAGGGATTCTCCCAAGTTCTTATGGATCCAGAAGTACTAGATGGTCCCTAAAGCCCAAATCACAGAATCCCAAGGTTGCAGATTCTGTGGTTCTATCTTGACCTTTCAAATCTCTCCCAATCCTGGGAGCTTGTGATGTTCATGACTGGCAGGCAGTCTCCTGGTGCTCTGAATCACACCCTTGAGATGGATGGATACATGTGTCTCTATCTGTAGCGTGCCTAACAGGGACTTAGCAAACTACCCTGTTGCTATTTCACACCCTGTCACTCAGATTACCCACTAGAGGAGGGAATAGCTCCCAGGAGGGAAACAAAGGGACCATCCTTTTGCAAGGTTCCCTTTGCATTCTTCCTCCACCCTGAGATTCCACAGTTTGGAAACTCTTCTCCCCAAAGTCACTAGATACAGGTTAATGAATCTCTCCTTTGGTATAATTTTTTTTTTGCTTGATTTCAATCCTGCCTCCCAATCCTTACATCATTCACAGAAGCCCAGCACCTTCTAGTCAACTTCACAGAGCCTGGGGAACAGCTGTGACCAAAAAGATCCTATTACATGGGTCAGATTGGCAGGAAACCCAGGACAGGGGAGCTGGAGAAACTAGACCTAAGTTTCAAAGCAAGACCAAGGCTGTCTATACATATGTCACTGTCCTGGGTGTCAAGTGTGGGCAGCTCCCCGTGCAATGTGATTAAAGGGATCTTAATAAAGCGACTTCCCAAATATAGCTCCACCACCAACCTGTGTCAATGTTCTTAAAATTCCACTATCAGCGATTCATTCTTTTAGATCCTGAAGGTTTTCCTGGTTTCAAAGGTCTGCTATTACTGTTCATATCCTTTTTGGTGATGAATTAATATTTAAAGCGGCTGAAAACGTGGTAGAAATAGAACCAAGAGCAGTATCTGGAAAATGGACATTGAGACACTGACTGGGGGGGGGATAGGGAGTGGACCATAAAGACTTATTACAATGACATCATCATTTTTCAGTGGGTCTTGCTTCTCCTTCTCCCTCTTCACCCCAGAAAAGAGTGGATGTCTGGAAGAAATTCCAATGCTCAGATGCCATCCCAGAGGGAGCTCCCTTGGAAAAGAAGCATGGAGAATTTGGCCTAGAAAACTGAAGCTTGTTTGAGCTTTAACAATTTTAACCTTTTTAATAACATGTCCTTCTAAAAAGGAATAATTAAAAGAAATAAACAGACTTTGATGTGTGTAATCCATGGGGACTTTCAGGCTCAGAGATGAGGTCACTGAAGGCAAGGCTTAGGGGACCTGGTACTGGTAGAGACTCTAGGCTGAACTGCCATAGCCTGGGTATCATTAAAAACAATCGTGCTGGGTGTGGGAGCTAGGAGAGGGGGCCCTGATTGTTGGCTACACCCTATGCAGCTCTGGGAAGGTAAAGGATGAATTGTCCTTTAAAGGAGGAGAAGCAACTGGCTAGCAGAAAAAGAACTCATGACAAAGGGGAGTTGCTCCGCAGGTAGATATATTTTTAAGGAAGCAAGGCAATTAGGGTTAAGTGACTTGCTCAGGTTTATATTTCTGAAACTACATTTGAACTCAGGTTTTTCTGACTCCAGGACTGATGCTCTATCCATTGCACCATTTAGTTGCCCATTAGGTAGGTATTTTTTCTCCCCTAAATTCCAGGCCTGGTGCTCCATCCATTGCACCATCTAGTTTTCCCATCAGGTAGGTATTTTTCTCCCCAAACTTTAGGATTGGTGCTCCATCCCTTGCACCATCTAGTTGCTCCATCAGGTAGGTATTTTTCTCCCCAAACTTTAGGACCGGTGCTCCATCCCTTGCACCATCTAGTTGCCCCATTAGGTAGGTATTTTTTTTCTCCTAAACTCTAGGACCGGTGCTCCATTCCTTGCACCATCTACTTGCCCCGTCAGGTAGATATTTTTCCTCCCCTAAACTCCAGGACCGGTGCTCCATCCCTTGCACCATCTAGTTGCCCCATCAGGTAGGTATTTTTCCTCCCCTAAACTCCAGGACCGGTGCTCCATCCCTTGCACCATCTAGTTGCCCCATCAGGTAGGTATTTTTCCTCCCCTAAACTCCAGGACTGGTGCTCCATCCCTTGCACCATCTAGTTGCCCCATCAGGTAGGTATTCTTTCTCCCCAAACTCCAGGAGTGGTGCTCCATCCATTGCACCATCTAGTTTTCCCATCAGGTAGGTATTTTTTTTTCCTCCTGCAAGGGACTGAGGTTCTCCATATCCCAAGTCTCTGTAGCTTAAATTGAATTGGTCACTGTGCCACTGTCCATGGTCCCCCTTCTGCTTCCACCACCAGGCAGCTGGGATTGGAAAGGAGAGATACTTTGCTATGGTGGGAAGACACCACTGATAATGGAGTCTGAAGGCCTGGCTACAAGATCCTGCCTCTGTTACTTACTGCCTATGTACAAATACATCCTTCTTTCTGGACTTCATTTTCCTTGTATGTAAAACTAGGAAGTTGGACTAGATGTGCTCCCAGATCTCTATTTTGTAAGGAATAGACCTTCATCCATCTACAGACCAGCATAATACCTGCACAATACCTGTATTATGCCCAACTAGCTTAATATATCATATGAGGCAATATATTATGACTAGATAATTCAATATATGCTACATTGGATACAGCACTGAGCTTGAAATCAGGAAGATTCATCTACTTGAGTTCAAATCCAATCTCAGACACTGATGTGTGACTCTGGGAAAGTCACTTCACTCATTTTGCCTCAGTTTCCTCATCTGTAAAATGGACTAGATAAGGAAATGGCAAATCATTCCAGTATCTTTGACAAGAAAACCCCAAATGGGGTCATGAAGACTCAGACATGACTGAAACAACTGAAGAGCAACAACTGCCTAATATTTCACTCAGGTTTGGGACACGGGTAGGGGGGAAAAGATCTTTGGAAAAGGACATCATGGGTCCTTACTTTGTTTTGCAGGGTAACTTTTTTTTAACTTGTCTTTAAAGAGTATTTTTTTTCCAAATACATGTAAAGAGAATTTTCAACATTCGTCTTTGCAAAACATTGTATTCCAAATTTTTCTCTATCTTTTCTCCCAGGAGAGCAAGCAATATGAGTTAACCATGTGTAGTTCTTCTAAACATATTTCCATATTCATCATGCTGCACAACAAAAATCAGATCAAAAGAGGAAAAAGCATGAGAGAAAAAAATTAAGCAAAAAACCCAACAATAACAAAAAAGTGAAAGTAGTATTCTTTGATTCACATTCAATCTCTTTAGTTCTCTCTCTGGATGCAGATGTCTCTTTACATCCCAAGTTATTGGAATTGCTTTGAATCACCTCATTGTTGAAAATAGCCAAGTCCATTATTGCTGATCATCCCATAATCTTATTGTTACTATATATAATGTTCTCTTCATTCTGCTCACTTCATTTAGCATCAGTTTATGTAAGTCTTAGCAGGCTTTTCTGAAATTAGCCTAGCAGGGTGTCTTCTTTAGCCATAACTCAACTTTGATCCAAAATACTTGTCAAAATGATAGTTTAGTGACCCACTTTAAACCAGGGACCAATGCTAAGTCACATGGGGAAAAATCCAAGTTCTCAGTTTACATTTTCCTCTTCCCAGCTATAACAGCCAATCTCTCTGGATCCAGGAAACTAGGCACATTCCCTTATGAGCAAAATTTGAGGCTTAAAGTTTTCAGGATCACAGAATTTTAGAACTTAGAAGTGGAACCATCTATTTCATTCTCTATCTCACACATAATATGCACTTAATAAATAACTGTTGAATTCAATTGAATTTGCTTGAGCTGAGATTAGAACTTGGGTCTCTTGAATCTCAGCTTAGCAATTTTCTATTATACTGTGCCTATTACAATGTCCTACTCGTGCCCTCGTAAGAAAATGTTGGAGGATAAGAAGGTAAGGAAACTAATGAATAGACAGATTAGACAAAGAGAGACACAGAGACAGAGAAATAGAGATAAAGGTACAGAGTCAGAGAGAAGATAGAAAGGGATACTAAGAGAAAGGGCAGACAGAGAGAAAAAGAGAAAGTGGGAGAGGGAAAAGAGAGGGGAAAGAAAGAAAGAGGAAGAAAAGGCGGGGAAAGGTGGGGAAGAAAGAGAGACAGAGTCTTTATGAGATGGTTGATAATGGAAAGCAGAGTATATATATGTAAGCAGTATATAGTGCCTGCCCGTGCTGTAATATATCACCATGTATGTATATATCCTGTTAACATGCCCTTTTTAATGGCTTGGCTATTAGGAAGGGCAGGAGTGGGAGGGGTGGAAAGGACCTGCTACTGTTTGAAAGGGGAAGGATGTCAATCAGGGAAGCCAGAGAGAGCAGGACCCTGACCTTGGAAGCGAATATAGAAGAATATAGAAGAAGTAACCACAATCTGGAGACAGAAAATCAATTAACAATTTAAGAGAGGAGTGTTAGTCACTCAAAACCAAAGAGAACCCATATGAATAATGTTACCTAGGAGCCACACACTGGAAAAATGGAGGGTCTTCGAAAGATTTCGAATGCCAGGTTAAGTAATTTGAACTTTATCCTCTAAGTTTTAGAAAACTACCAAGTCTGCCATTACCATCTTCACCACTAACATCACCAGTGCAAGCTTTGGGGATTACTTTATGTTTCTGAAGCAAGGGAAAGTAGAAGAGAGAACCCTGATTCAGATCCAGGAAGACCAACCTTTGAATGCTGCTTCCAATGGCTCTGCCTCTGGTTGACACACTTAACCTCTTGTTCCAAGTCAGGGATGTCACACTCACAGAGGGAAAATCACATAACAACATTATCTACGTTTTATTTTGTTTTTATTTGTTTTGTTAGATTTTTCCCAGTTGGCTTTCCATATGGTTCCAGCAGCAGTAGAAAATGTTATGGGCTATCTGTTTCATTTTTGGGGTTTTGTTTGTTTGTTTGTTTTGAGGCAAAGTTAGGTGACTTGCCCACATCACATCTTAGGTTGAATCTGAACTCAGGTCCTCCTGGCTCCTAGGCCAGTGCTCTATTTGCTGTGTTACTCAGCTACCCCATCTTACACCAATATTTTTGACTTCTCTGCTCTAAGTATCTCTTTCTGCCTACAAATTGCAGAGAAGATGGGATCACTTGTGCTGACAGAGGCTCTACAATGATGAAGTCATAAGTCTAATCCCTATACTTACCTGTTTACAAGTTATTTTCCCCTAGTAGAATTAAGCTCCTTGACAATAGAGACTATTAAATTGTAATTAATTAATTAACTGAATTTTGCATCCCCAACCTTACATAGAGACTGAACATGAGTATTTAATGAATGTTCATTGAATGAATAAAAGAATGAATGATCCAATTAAGGACAGTATCCATTTCATTTTTGTCTTCATTTCTTCAATGCCCATCACACAGCCTTGAACTCTTTGGTTTTAACTAAATCTGTCTAAAACTCTCTCCAATGTATAGTTTTAAAGAAATTTCTGATACTCTGCAAGATTAAGTAATTTACTCATGGTCACATTGCTTGAATATGAGTTGGATATGTCAGAAAAAGGCCTGGAATTCAGGTTTAGTTGATTTTACCTCCTGGCTTCCCTGGCTCCCTTTTAAATCTTGGCTAAAATCCCACCTTCTGCATGAATTTAATTTAATTTAATAAAAGAGTTAAACAGCAACAGAGTCTTGAAAAGAATTCAAGAGGCCTACCCTTTTCTTCCTTTCTGGTCTTGCCATCCTTTCCAAGTGCAGGGATAATCACAGCACTGCTCCTTGGATTTGCCACCTACTCCTACCCCTCACTCCTGATGTGTGGAGAATGTCCAGTCTTGAGATTGGGAGTTTACTCATGAAGATCCAACTCCCCAGCCTTTACAATATTAACATAATGGCTAGGTCTTGGTTTAGCTGACTTTCCTATTGGGAAAATTCAAAACAGTAGGAAAGAGACCTAAAGAAGTGCCCTGTTTTTTAATTAATTTAATTAATTAATTAGAATGTGGGAATATAATGAACTATTATTATAATATAACAAATAAAATCAATAGTTTCAGAGGACAATGAGAAAACTATAAATTGACAGAGAGCAAAGTGAGAGAACCAGAAGGACAATTTGTAAAATAATATTAAATAATACTAAGGACTTTATGACTCTGATCAATGAAATGGATAAAGTCTACAAGTTCTGAAGATCAAAGATGAAATTGCTACCCAACTCTCAATCAAAAGGTGATGGACTAAAGATGGAGAATGAAACATACGTTTTTGGACATAGCCAATGAGGAAATGTGCTTCTCTCGACTATGCATATCAGTTATGAGAGTATTCTTTTACTTTTTCTTTTGTTGTTCAGTAGTGGTAGGGACGGAATAGAAGAGAAAAGAGATAAATGCTTGTTAATGGGAGGGAAGGAGGAGATTTACATTTTTAAAAAAGAAAACGAAAAACTCACAACATGTTCCATACTAAGGCCAGAACTTCAGTCCAATAAGGGAGATTGGAGGGAGAGAACACATTTCTTTCTATTAAAATTTTTTCTTTATTTCTTTTAGTTTATGCATGTACATCCATTTTTTACATATTTTCATGTGAGTCATGTTGGGAGAGAAAAATCAGAACAAAAGGGAAAAATCAGCAGGAAAAACAGAAAAAAAAAGGGTGAAAATAATATGAATTGATTAATATTTAGCAAACACTTACTAAATATCTACTATGTGCTAGGCACAGTGCTAAGTGCCTTACCAATCTTATTTTTATTTGATTCTCACAAATGACACTTCATGGTAGGTGGTAGTATGATCTCCATTTTACAAATGAGGAAACTGAAGCAGGCAGGTTCAATGACTTGTCCAGTGTCACACAGCTTGTAAATGTCTAAAATCAAATTTGAATTCAGGGATTCCTGACTCCAGGCCCACTCTTCTAACCAATCTCTTAGGGAGAGGCAGTTTTTTTCTTGGAGAATGTTAGTTGACTGTTCATAGTTTGAAAGCAGAGTCTTTTGGGGCCCTTCGTCTCCTCCCCCAAGGCTGCTTTCCTGGGTCATACTGCCTTGGGACAGCAAGCCTGGGATCTATAAAGCCCGAGCCCAGGACCAGTGACAGGATGCATATATTCTCCAGCAGAGAACACTGCCCTCCTTTCAAGCCTCATTCAAAGACCATCCAAGCTTTTTTTCCAAGAGCCTCTGAGAATAGAAGAATCTCTAAGCTCACTGCCTTTGATATACAGCAGAATAACTTCCTCCCCAGACAGCAAGGCCTTATTTCTCTTCTCTGAATGGATACTTAGCCACTCTCACAGCTCCTGTTCAGCTGCATTTGTTTCCTGAGGGTTTATGCTCATCAACAAAATAATCATGTATCTCTAGGACATCTGGGAAAGAAGGGAGGGTTTGAAGAAACAGGAATCTAACCTACCCCCTTTAAGATTCAGATGGACACACATCAATGCAGATTGATGACTTGAAACATAGCCTGCCAAAGGTCAGAGTTTATGGGCTTAGTCTATTCTTATGACCTTCTCAATCACTCTAAAGACCCCTGGGCCTGGCTAGCTGTCCTGCAAATGAACTCTTATCTATGGTGCCTCAAAACAGTTAGAGTATGAGCTTCTTGCAAGCAGGGCCTGTATCAATTTTTCTTTTTGTAACTCTAAGGATAACTTAGCACAGTGTTTAGCATACCATAAGTGCTTTTAAAAATTTAATTGTATTTTTTACATAATAGCTTTATTTTTCAAAATACATGTAAAGATAGTTTTCAACATTCGCCCTTGCAAAATCCTGTCTTCCAAATTTTTCTTCCTCCCCCCTTCTTCCTCCGTTTTCTAGGCAGCAAGTAATCCAATATAGATTAAATATGTGCAATTCTTCTTAACATATTTTCACATTTATCATGCTGCACAAGAAAAATCAGATCAAAAAGGGAAAAAATGAGAAAGAAAAAACAAATAAGCAAACAAAAACACAACAAAAAAGGTGAAAATACTATGTTGTAATTTGTATTCATTTCCCATAGTCTTCTCTCTGGATGGTTCTCTCCAGCACGTCTGTTGGAATTAAACTGATAAATGCTTCCAAAAAAAGGTTTCTCATTCATTTAATAGACATTTTTAGCATTGAGTGTATGTACTTCTCTTGTACAAAGAAGAATGTCAGGATTTTTGCCCTCAAGAAGTTCCTGCTTTAATTGGATATAAGAGACTCTTAGACATATGAGAATTTAGGCAATAGAAGACAACAAGCTAAGAGTACACATTAAATACTTAAAAAAAAAAAAAGATTTTCATTCACTCAACAGACATTTTTAGCATTGTGTATATGTACTTCTCTTGTACAAAGAAACATGTCAGGATTTCTACCCACAAGAAGTTCCTGTCGGATATAAGAGACTCTTAGACATATGAAAAGTTAGGGACAGAAAACAACAAACTGAGAAACAACATGGTTCTAAATGCACTAAAAAAACAGTAAGGGCTGAAGGAACTCAGAAAAGGCAGAGATTCCAGGGGCTTGAGGTGATCTTGGAGGACTTCATGTAGAAGGTAGCATCTGAGCTTGGTCTTTTTTCTCTACGTACATAAAATCTGGGAGAGAGAAGCACAGCCCTTCACTCAAATCCAATTTGGCATCCCCTCTCTGATATCTTAGTTCTCTTCAAGAAGGATAAACAACAATAATAACCACAACTACATACACAAAATGACTGAAGAAAAAAAATCAACACTGAGTAATTAGAATGATCAAGCTTGTTTCCAAAAAGGAGAAGAAGAAATGAACCTCCCTCTCTTTTCTGCAATCATCAGGGAATTGTGATGTGAAACATTATATATCCCTTCAGATTTGGGGATATTTTGACTTTGTTGTTGTTCAATCATTTTCAGTCACCCCATTTGGGGTTTTCTTGGCAGAGATACTGGAATGGTTTGCCATATTCTTCTCCGGCTCATTTTACAGATGAGGAAACTGAGGCAGACAGGATGAAATGACTTGGCCAGAATCCCACAGCAAGTGTCTGAGACCATTCCTGGTCTCAGGAAGAAATGAGGGTTCTGACTCTGGGCTGGGCACTCTTACCATCCAGAACCACCTACCTGCTTTAGTTTTATTTGGACCTTAGTTTACTCATCTGTCAAATAAGGAAGATGAACTAGGATAATCTATAAACTCTTCAGAATAGATATCTTATGATCTATTTTACATTGTTAATGTTGTTTGGTTCATATTAAGCCGGGGATAAATACCTCCATCAGTCATTTCTTTTGAATTCTTTGCCTTCTGAATTCTCTCCTAAAACTAAAATTTTTTTTTCCCAAAACTTCAATGATTACTTCTTTGGGGATGACTCCCAAATCCACTTGCACCTCAAATATAAGATGCCTAGAATTGAACTTCTCAAAATGACCCTTCCTCAAAACTTATCCTTCCATCCAACTCAACTCTTACTGTTGGATGACACCATCCTTTGAGTCTTTCCTCTCCTTTACTCTCCATATTCAACCTGTAAATTCTACTGTCACACAATTTTTTTTCTTTTTTCTTTTTTCTTTTTTGAGGCAATCAGGGTTAAGTGACTTGTCCAGATAGTAAGTATCTGGAGCCAAATTTGAACTCAGTTTCTCCTGGCTCCTGAGTTAATCCATCAAACCACCTACCTGCCTCATGAATATCTTTCCCATGATTTCTCTCCTTTCTCTTTCTTTCATAAGGCCCATAAAAGGTACCATATAAATACCATGTAAATACAAAAACTTTTCCTTTCTTCCTCTTAAAGCATCTAGTCTAGACCAAGAATTGATTTGCAACCTTTTCTGATTTCCCTACCCCTTGGCTTTCAAAAAAATCCTACTCATACCCACCCTATTCAATATGAAAGAAGATAAATTAGGGAGATTAAGTTTGCATAAGAAAAATAAGCACAGCATAGACATCTCTAAGAAGAGGCCAAACCTTTGGTAACTTCTTTGATAGGAAATCAATTGTAAAAATCAAATCAAAATACTGCTGTTTCATGGTAATGACTCATACCAAGTAGACATCAGTTAGTATGAAACTACTTCCTGTGTTCCCCTAGACAAACTTCTTGCAGCCCAAGCTGCCAATTCTTTATCCAGATCTCTCTTTGCTAGGATTACCTTACAATTTAAAATTACACTTAGCATTTATGTCTTCTTAGTAGGAAGGAAAGAAATAAGCATTTATTACGCATCTGCTATGTGCCAGACAATTGTGTTAAACCCTTTACAAATATTATCTTAATTGGTCCTCCCAACAACCCTGGGAAGTAGCTTCTATTATTATCCCCATTTTATAGTTGAGGAAACTGAGGCAGACAGGGGTTAAATGATTTCCCAGCTCATAATTATCTGAAGTAGTATTTGAATTTGAGTCCCTGGGGCCCAGCCTGCACCACCTGCCCATTATTTAGCTGCTTCTAATAGTGAGATGCTATAACGCTGGCAATTCTGCTATTTTTCATCTTCGTATCCCTACCATGAGGTCTTGCATATAATAAACCTTTAATAAATGTGCTGTTAATTTGAAACTCCCTCTGCCTCCCTTAGAGAGTTATCCTGAGAATCCAATGAGATAGCAGATAGGAAAGTGCTTTAAACAACATAGAAGTGCTACACATCTGCAAGGAATTATTATTGTTGTCATTGTGGCTGTTATCTGCCATCTCAGGGTGATCAGGGTGGGTATCAGTTATAGTAACTGCAGTTATGATACAGTCATAACAGCTGCAAGGTAAGCATTAGTTATGATAAGTCAGCACTCACAGAATTACAGAGTGCTTTCCTCATGAAAACCCCGAGGGCTGGATAGGTACCTGTGAATTACCCTGGACATTTGATGTTTTCCTTTTAAGCAGGGACAGATGGAGGGGGCAAAGGAAGGCAGGAGGAGGGGGGTTGGCTGCCAAGGCCCGATTGGTCCACTATGTTACTTTAGAGGAGATTTCAAGAACCCTTAATCCTCCTCCTTCCCCTCCCCTCTCTCAGGTCAGTTTTCCTCGGCTGGCACTGCCAGGAGGTCAAATTCTTCCCCTTCATTTCTGCTGGGGGCTAGATACCTAACTGGTTACTTTCTTGGCAACTGCCAATCCTATTGGTTGACATTAGGGGAACCCAGGAGGGCTGTCTGTAATGTTACCATATCAGTCTGCAGCCAAGGACTAGAGGGATGGGCAGGAACCTGAGTGGCCCCTTCCTGGCACCATGGAAGCATTTTCATTATTGACAGGAAATATTACGGAATCTGGCACATTTCTCACTTGCAGAGGGCCAAGATTTGGATGTTCTCCTGTGCCCCTCTTTCCTTCTATAGGTCAGTCCTTTTGGCACTTGGCTCGGGCACATCTGCTCAGATAATCAGGAGCTCCTGCTGATATTATTATCTTTCCTTTATTAGAATCATTGAGAGCTCTCAAAAGGTTGACTTGAGGATTCAAGAATGACTGTAGAGTGGGGGTTTGTTATATAGATCAGTCTGAAGACTTTCTTGATATCCCCTCACCCCCAGTCCCCAGTAGGAAATAATCTATGCTTCCTTGAAGTCTACAGCTCTTTGTGTCTACTTTCCTTATAAAGAATTTGCATTTGTATTATGCTACATCAGCCTTGTCTCCCCTTGTTAAGCTTTATTTCCTCTATTAATATGTCAACTATCAGACCTCCCCATCTCTGCAAAGCCATATCCAACGAGTGACCCCTGGCTCTGAGTTACATTTAAGGCAGGAGAATGAGTCAGAAAGATTTTCCCAAGGAAAAGACAGTGATTAGAACCAGGAGGATGAAAGACATAATAACAGAAATGAATGGCAAATATAATGATGAAACAGAGTTAAAAATGGTTGAATTCAGAAAACACTCCATAACCAAAACTGGTTCAAGGGAATAGAGGATGAAACATTTCTCAGTAAAGATGTGCAATGCTAGATGGACCATCAGGCAAAGTTGTTGGATCCATTGGTTCAGCCAAATTATTTTTCCTTTTAAACAGGAGTGGTCCGTATCAGGAAATGACTAGTATAAAAAACAAAGGGCATCAATAAAACTTAAAAAAAAAAAAAAAAAAAGGTGTCACAACAAACCTTCCTTTTCCTCAGGCACAGACATAGGGAGTCACAGAAACACATACATGCAGTAGTGTGCTGGTCAATGTTTAACAACTGGTTGTCTGGGGGAAATATATGCGTGACACAGTTTTATGTTTTAATTTGCATTATTAACATTTTCTCCATCACTTTCTTAAGTCAAAACAATAAATCAAGTACTGATTTGTAGCATTTACTTGTTTCCACTTAGTAAATGCTCATGCTGAAAATGTAACAATTGGCTTTCACAAGCTGGTTTTAGCTGATTCCGGTATGCCTCCTGTACAGCCCTTCACGGATCCCTCAAAAACTAATTCATATTCAAATCCAGAAAGATTTTTTAGCACCTACTGTGTGCTGGGCTAAGTGTTATAACACATGTTTCTCCAAAAGGGAGGGCAATCTGGAGAGCATTTTAATTTTAGTCCATAAACAGCAGCCCCAACCTCTGAGTCCATGCTGCCCCCCTGTGACCACTAACCCCGTTAGGTTTCTACCTTATGCTCACTTCACAGTTCTTACTGGGGTTCAAAGAAACTGGCAAGTCTCCCCAAATCATGCACAGCAATATTCTTGGACTACTGGTCACTATAGCCCCAAGTGAAAATGCTGGGACTATCTAGGAGCTCAGACTCAACAGGAGCCCCTTTGAGAGAGCATTCTCCAATACTCCTTTTCCTGGTTCAGAGATTATTAACTTAAGGGTAAGTTTAATACATCAGGTTTGTCAGATAGTTAGGTGATCAGTGAATAGAGCACTGGATCTGCAGTCAGGAAAATGTTAAGTTCTAATTAAACCCGAGACACTTACTAGCTGTGTGACCCTGGACAAGTCACTTCCTTCTGTTTGTCTCAGCTTCCTCATCAGGAAAATGCAAACCATTTCAGTATTTTTGCCAAGAAAACTCCAAATGGGATCATTGAGTCAGACATGATAAAAACAATTGAACTGAAAAGCATTTAAATACATTATTATGAGGTTTGCAAAGTGCTTTATAGCTGCCCAGGGGCTATTATTATCCTCTTTTTTATAGATAAGGAAACTGAGGCAGATAGCAGTTAAGCGCTTTGCCTTCTAGCTGTCTGTGTGACAGTACCTGACTACTGTCTAAAGCTGGATTCATTGAACCTAGGTCCACGTCCATTACTTTATCATACTACCTAGCTATCACTTCAGATTTCAGGTATCTGTGAACTCAGATGGAAAAAAAAAAAAACCATTAATCTTTATTTTCACCAATCACTTAGTGAAATAAAGCATTTCCTTCAATTATTTAAATGTTATTCCCAGAAGATATGTATAGACTTCACTACTTTGTCAAAGGCGTTCACAGAATTTAAAAAAAAAAAAAAAAAAAAAAAAAAAAAAAGGTCAGGAAAGTCTGCCTTGGTTGTTCCCAGAAATCTTGATTATTTGCAAAATCAGGGAAGGTGAGGCAGTTTACTGTCAGTAAATTCACTGAGATATTATTCTAAAGCCTTCTCGATGCAGCAGGTAAAAAATAGGGAGAACCCAGGAAATTTGGAAGAAGAAGCTTCAAGCTTGGGCTGGTGGAATCTAGAAGGGTGAGATTTTAAAGGGTTTGCCAGAAGCAAAGGGGAGAAAGGCAAGGAATTCTAGACAATAGGAGGCGGAGACCTGTAGGAGTGATGATAGAGAGCTAAGTATGAGCATAGATTCCATATGTTTATCTGTCTGCCATATGGCAGCAGTTCCCCTGTCCCCTATCCTCTTCTTGATTACCTATCTTATCAGGCTGGTCCTTACAGGATCTATAATCTTTTGCCATCTGTATAAGCCTCAGTTTCTTCCCTTGTTAAATAAGATGACTTCTTAGGTTTAGATTGCTGTCCTATTAATTAAAAAATAATAATTTCTAGCACTTAGCACTTAGCAAGTCTCCCCAAAGAATGCACAGCAATATTCTTGGAGAACTGGTCACCATAATCCCAAGTGGAAATACTGGGACTATCAGGAGCCCAGATTCAACAACTCCCCTTGGGAGTACGTCTATTCCTTGTCCTGGTTCAGTTATTAATTGAAGACCCAAACGGTCTGTGGGTAGGTTTAATACATCAGTTTTTATGATATTAACTAAATATGATTAATAAATGCTTATTGACAGATTGACTTGTCATGGCCAGCCAGTAAGATCTGAATTCAGATCTTGTCGACTCCAAGTTCAACTTTATATCTGCTATACTACATGGACTTTGGGGGCAGCTAGGTGGTTCAGTGGATAGAATGCCAGACCTGGGAAAGTCCCTTACCATTGTTTGCCTCAGTTTCCTCATCTGTAAAATGAACTAGAGAAGGAAATGGCAAAAACACTCTAGTGTCTCAGCCAAGAAAACCCCAAATGGGGTCACAAAGAGTTAGACATGACTGAAAAATGACTGAACCTTTCACATGACCTTTCACAGATGACATAAAATGTCAGAAGTAGGAAGAACATTTTAAAAAAGAATATTACAACCACTCACCCAGCAACAGTGACCTCACCAAGGTCAACAAAGGAATAGAGGGCTAGGTCCATAGATGCAGAAAGGACTTCAACGCTCCTTCCCTTCATTGTACATTTGAAGAAATTGAGGGCTAAGAAAGTTGTGATTTCTCAAATTCATATGAGAAATAAGCATCAGATGGACATGGCTTTTTTCAAAAAATAGGATAATTCAGGCCAATTCCAATAGACTTGTGATAGAGAGAGCCATCTGCAACCTGAGGGAAGGCTATGAGGACTGAATGTGGATCACAACATAGTATTTTCACTTTTGGTTGTTGTTTGTTTGTATTTAGTTTTCTTTCTTGTTTTTTCCCCTTTTTGTTCTGATTTTTCTTGTGTGGCATGATAATTGTGGAAATATATATGGAAGAATATTGGATTACTTGCCATCAAGAGGAAGGAAGAGGAAAAATGTGGGTGAATGTTGAAAATTATCCATGCATAAGTTTTGAAAATAAAAAACTTATTGGGGAATGGCTGAACAAGTTGTGGTATATGAAGATAATGGAATATTTTTGTTCTATAAAAAATGGTGAACAAGTTGATTTTAGGAAGGACTGGAAGATTGTCACAAACTGATGCTAAGGGAAACAAGCAGAGCCAGGAATACATTGTACACAATAATAGTAACAATGTATATTGACCAACTATGAAAGGCTTGGTTCTTCTCAGAGGTTCAGTGATCCAAAGCAATGCCAATGGACTGAAAATGCCATTTGCATCCAGAAAAAGAACTAAAGGAGACTGAATGTAAATCAACTCATGCTATGTTTGCTTCTTTTTTCTTTTTTGTTTATCTTTCTCATGATTTTTTTCTCCCAACATGATTCATAAAGCAATGTGTATTAAAAATAAATAAATGTGCTAGAAAAAAAAAGAAAAGAAAAAGCTTTTAAAGAGAGAGAAATAAGCATCAGAAGTGAGATTTGAACGCAGATCCTTTAACTCCAAAATCAGTACTGTTTCTGCTACTATACCATGCAGCCTGTACACAGGAAGCTGGGATAAAAATTGAAATAATTTCCATCTGTGCTTTGTGTCATCCTAGCTCATCCCAGCTGTTATAATATTAGTCTGCTCTGGGGACTTGGGGCCCCAGGATTTCCTGGCACTTCATCAGAAGTCACCATGACACTCAGGAACACTCACAAATAAAGGACAGTTTCCTGCACCCCTCCCCACCCAGCCAGAAACTTAGAATTACAAAATGTCAGAACTGGGAGGGACCTGGGAATTTAATAATAACTGACGTTTATATACTGCTTTTTAATGTTTGCTAAGAGCTTTATATGTGTGTATTATCTCATTTGAGCCTTACCACAGCCCTGTTTGGTAGTTACTAATAGTATTATTATCCCTATTTCACAAATGAAGAAATAGAGTTTCAAGGGAGGGGCCCAGGGTGATGTGGACTAAATCTCATCATCCTAAAGGATGCCTTCAATGCTGGAACTCTCCACCTCATCAGCACCATCTTCCCTGAGATTCCTCCTTTTGATTGGATAGGGAGGAGATGGAAAGCTTTTCCCAGAATCTTCCTTTAAGGAGCAAACTTACTCTTCCCCCCCTTATCTCCCTGCAGTCTTCTTGGATTTTGTCATCATGTCCCTTCACCCTCCTTGCATCAGTTTCTTTATTTGTCAGATAAGCTGGAGAAGGCAACGGAAATCACTTCATAATTTCTGCCACAGAGTCGGACCACAGACAGATAGCTGAACAGCAATCCCCTCCCCTGGTTACCCTGATTTTTAGCCTTCCTTTACATTCTTTCTTCTCCCATTAGATTGTAACATCCTCAAGGACAGAAACTTTCTTTGTTTTTGTTTTTTTTTAATATATTCTTAACACTCTACACAATACCTGATCCGTAATATAGTGGATGCTTAGTAAATGTTTATTTTTTCCTTTTATTTTTTCCCTAGTTATATATAAAGACAGTTTTTAACATTCTTTTCCTAAAATGAGTTCCAAATTTTCTGTCTCCCTTTCTCTTCTCCTCACTCTCTGAGACAGTAAGCAATTTGTTATAGGTTAAACATATTCAATCAAGCAAAACAATGCTATTTAGTAATTTTTTCCAGGTTAATTTTTTTTTCTTTTTGTTGAAGCAATTGGGATTAAGTGATTTGTCCAGGGTCACATAGGTAGTGAACAGTAAGTGGGACCTGAACTCAGGTCTTTCTGCTTTATCCACTGTGCTTATAGCTACACTCCAAGTTAATTATTTGTTGCTTTTTGTATAGAATTTTCTAAAAAATACTTTACACACACAACAAAAACATTTTGTCTTATTATTGTCATGTGTTTTTAAAATCAGGAAATTTCATCAGAGTAGAAGATCTTTCAATTAATTTAAACTGTTCAGTGACATAGAAATCAGAACCACACTTAAAATCTGAAGCCTTAAAAAAATTAAAAATAAAAAAAAAACCCTGAAGGCTTAGAAAGAGTCTCGTAAATATTTTTCATTTTTCACTGTCACTGTATGGATTCTTTGCTTTATTTCTTCTTTGGAACACCATTTGGATACTGCTGGTAGGTTTTTTTTAAATAAATGTTTGTTGATAGACTGACTGACAAGTAAGTGTCAGAAGCAGAATTTGAACTGAAGTTTTGGTGATTCCAAGTCCAATTCCACTACATGGCCTTTCATAGATGACATAAGATGCTATACTTGAGAAAGACAATAAAACAAAGGGTGTTACTTAGAATACAGTTTGAACTGGAAAAGACCTTTGATGATATCTGGTCTAACATATGGAGGGATAAGTAAAGTCTTAGGGAGAGGAAATAATTTGTCTAAGTCTTACAATAAATTATTAGAGAGCTCAGCTTTCCATTGCTCTCTGGTGCCTTTTTACTTTCTTTTTTCTTTTTTTTTGAGAGGCAGTTGGGGTTAAGAGACTTGCCTAGAGTCACACAGATAGGAAGTATTAAGTGTGTGAGGTCACATTTGAACTCAGGTCCTCCATCAGGAGGAGGAGCCAATCTGAGAAGTATGAAGTGTAAAGTGGTTTGGCTGTTGTTCTTTTAAAGCAATTGGAGATAAATGACTTGCACAGGGCCAGTGTTCTTTCCATTTCTTCCACTTAGCTGCCTCTAAGGTGATACTTTAGTTTGCAATTGTGATTTGGGGCTTGTTCAAAAAGATCAGTAAAAATGTCTTTTCTTTATTCCGGTCTTCTTCTTTTCCTCCCATCACCTTCTTTCCTGATCTCCTGCATGTGCTTCCTTCCCAAAATCCCTGTTATCCCATTCCACTTTTAATGCTTTAGAGGTTTTTTGTTTTTTTTGTTTTTAATTTTTAAAAGCATTTTATTTTCCAAATACATGTAAAGATAGCTTTCAACATTCATTTTTGTAAGATTTTGTGTTCTAAATTTTTCTCCCTCTCTCCCTTACCTTCTCCCTGCTCAACACAGGAAGCAATCTAATATAGGTTACATATATGCAATCCTTTTAAATTTTTTTAATCATAGCTTTTTATTTTCAAAACTTCTACATGGATAATTTTTGACATTCACCCCTTCAAAAATCCTGTATTCTAATTTTTCCTCCTCTCTTCCTCCTTCCCCCAATCAGCAAGTGATCCAATACAAGTTAAATATGTGCAATTCCTCTATACATACTTCCACAATATCATGCTGCACAAGAAAAATCAGACCCAAAAGGAAAAAATGATAAAGAAAATAAAATGCTAGCAAACAACAACAAAAAGAGTGAAAATACTCTATTGTGATCCACATTCAGTTCCCATTGTACTCTCTCTGGGTGCAGATGGCTTTCTTCGTCACAAGACATTGGAAATAGTCTGAATCACTTCATTGTTGATGAGAGTCATATCCATCAGCATTGATCACCTTATAATCTTTATGCAATCCTTTTAAACATATTTCTATATTTGTCATGTTGTGCAAGAAAAATCAGACCAAAAGGGAAAAACCATAAGAAAGAAAAAACAAACTAACAAAAAAGGTGAAAATATTATGCTTCGATCCACATTCAGTCTCCACACAGTTCTCTCTTTGGATGTGGATGGCATTTTCCATCACAAGTTTATTGGAATTGCCTTGAATCACCACCTTGTTAAGAAGAGCCATGTCCATCACAGTTGGTCATCACATAATCTTGTTGTTGCCATGTATAATGTTGTTTTGGTTCTGGTCATTTCACTCAGCATCAGTTCACGTAAGTCTTTCCAGGACTTTCTGAAATCATCCTCCTGATCCTTTCTTATAGAACAATAATATCCCATAACATTCATATACCATAACCTATTCTTCAGCTGGTGAGCATTCACTTAATTTCCAGTTCCTTGCCACTACAAAGCGGGCACAAACATTCTTGCACATACAGGTCCCTTTCCCTCCTTCAGGATCTCTTTGGGATATAAGCCTACTAGTAACACTGCCGGATCAAAGGGTATGCAGTTTGGTAACTTTTTGAGTATAGATAGTTCCAAATTGCTCTCCAGAATGGTTGGATCAGTTCACAACTCCACCAACAATGCATCAGTGTCCCAGTTTTCCCATATCCCCTCCAACATTTATTATTATCTTTTCCTGTCATCTTAGCCAATCTGAGAAGTATGAAGTGTAAAGTGGTTTGGTTGTTGTTTTTTTAAGGCAATTGGAGATAAATGACTTGCCCAGGATCACACAGCTAGTAGGAAGTCTGAGATTGAATTTGAACTCAGGTTCTTCTGACTCCACCTGTATGAAACTGATTATAAAAGATGCTTCTATTTTTAACATATGAATTTTCCCCTATTTAAGGATTTCCTTGCTATCACAAGGTCAGTTTACCTATGTTTCACAAGATTGTGACTAAAAAGAAAGAGGGGAGTGTGCTAAAAAAAAGTCAGGATGGAGACTTTTCATCCAAGCTCAAAATAGGGGAACAGGGAATGCTTTTCTCCAGGTTACAAAGTATTCTGCATATAGTAAGGTTTATTTAATGTTCAATTGAATTACTTTGTGTTGGTGCTGTATTTAGAAGGAGTTTATTAAAGCCCCTTAGGGAAAGGAGATACCAGAATTCAAAATAACTGCATTTCTGGTTCTCATCCTCATATTTGTTGTTTAGTCATTATAACTATATCTACTCCTCCTGACTCTCCTTGGGGTTTTCTTGATTGTATATTGGAGTGGCTTGCCATTTCCTTCTCCAACTCATTTTATAGATGAAGAAATTGAGTTAATAGATTTAAGTGACTTGCCTAGGATCACTCAGCTTTCTGAAACCAGATTTGAATTCATGAATGTGAGACTTTCAGACTATGGCATTCTATAATTTCTACCCTAATAGCTTTGCCCAGACTGTTACCAATTCCTAGAATTTCTTCCTTTTTCTAAGTACCTCTAACTTTTTTCAAAGCTCAACTCGTGCCAGCTTTTATATTCCACTTCTTCCAGTTGTTAGTGCTACACAGGGGCTAACAGGGAAACTTAATTATTTTTTTAAAAACTTAATATTTATTAAATTTACCATTTATACACATTTTCCAGAAAATCTGGCATTCCCCAACTAGAGAAGACAGAAATAGTTAGTCTTCAAAATAACCAGTAATTCCTAATGGATGCAAATAGTAAAGAATCTATAATTTCAACAAATCAAATGCAAGTATCTATGACTTACTCCCAAATTATCTGATTTAGCAGATAAATCTAAGGAACTGACTAAAATATAAAGAGGTTGAATGATTCTTCCTTAGCCAAAAAAGCTAGATGATTGTCAAATTTTGAGAGTCAAACACCACAGATTAGAACTTGATTTCTTGTTTTGTTTATACTCTTAAGAAAGTGATGGACAGATTGACTAATATGACAGAAAAGGAAAATGATAAATGTTGGCGAGGATGTTAGAAAAAATGGAACACTAATGCATTGTTGGTGGAGCTGATCCAACCCTTCTGGAGAGCAATTTGGAATGATGCCCAAGGGCCATAAAATCGTGCATATCCTTTGATCCAACAATACCACTACTAGGTCTGTAGCCCAAAGAGATCATAAAAAATGGAAAAGGACTCAAATGTACAAAAATGTTTAAGACAGCTCTCTTTGTGCTGACAAATAATTGGAAATTGAGAGGATGCCCATCATTTGAGGAATGGATGAACAAATTGTGGCATAAGAATGTAAATAATGCAATACTGTTGTCCCTATAAGAAATGATGAGAAATTGCAGAAAAACCTGGAAAGACTTACACAAATTGATACCGAGTGAAGTGAGCAGAACCAGGAGATCATTAAACACATTAACAACAACATTGTGCAGATGACCAACTATTAGAGACTTGGCTCTTCTCAGCAATACAATGATCTAAGACAATGATAAAAGACTCATAATGGAAAATGCTACCCACATCCAGAAAAAGAACTGTGGAATCTGAAAGCAGATTAAAGCATATTATTTTCACTTTTTTGTTGTCTTTTCTTTCTCATGTCTTTTTCTCTTTTTGATATGGTATTTCTTTACAATATGACCAATGTGGAAATATGTTTAATATGCTATTGTGGGAGTTTCTTTCTTTCTCACTTCCCAGCCATGTTGGCGGCAGAGCTCTCTGGATGAGGGTCCTCCCAAACCACAGGCAGGAAGATTGTGGCCAAAAAGAAGATAAAAATGTTGTTGGAGTCCATTAACTGGAGGCTTCAACTGGTTAAAAAGCATCAAATACGTGCTAGACTACAAACAGACCCTGAAAATGATCAGACAAGGCAAAGCCAAATTGGTCATCTTAGCCAACAATTGCCCAGTCCTCAGGAAATCAGAGATTGAATATTATGCTATATTGGCCAGAATTGTCATACATCACTACAGTGGCAACAACATTGAATGGAAAACAGTATGTGGGAAGTACTACAGAGTATGTATGCTAGCTATCATTGACTCAGGTGATTCTGATATTAGAAACACGCCAAAACACACCAGTGAAAAGTAAATTGTGCAAAAATATTCTTTAATAAACTGGCCAAAGCCAGTTTAAAAAAAGAAAAGAAAGTAAAAGAAATATTTTTAATGTGATTGTAGATATAAAATCTAAATCAGATTTCTTGACATCTTAGGGAGAGAGAAAGGGAGGAAGGGAAGAAGGGAAGGAAAAAAGGAAATCAAAATATTGTAAAAGTAAATGTTGAAAACTAATAACCTTTTAGAAAGTGACGGAGAAAATTTTTTTAAAATTTTAAAAATCACTTTAGAAAATGATGGAGAATAAACATTAAAGTGTATTAAGCTTACCTTCACCCCAGTTCATTGTTAAACATTTCCAAAGACTGAGTCCATATCTTTGCCACTCTGAAATTACTTTGATTTCCTTTGCATAGATAGAATATTTGTTTCTTTGGGTCCTAATTATTATCTCACAATAGAATGTAAGCTATTTGAGAAAAGGAAATGTTTCTATTTTGAGTCACTGATTCTAACACTGAACCTAGTGTTTGGCATGCAATAGGTGCTTATTAAATGCTTATTGACTACACATATCCTAGTCCTCCTAAAGTGTTTTTTGTTGTTTTGTTTGGGACTTTTTTTTTTCATTATGATCTTGAAACAGAAGGGAAGGGGACTGGAAGGTGAAAAAAGAATCTGATAAACCAGAATTCTATGTGGGCAACAAGAACTGGACCCAAATTTTCCCCAGAATAGTCTTAACTTCAACTATGGCCTTGCAGGTTACCCATTTCTTCCCTTTGTCCCATAGACTGATGGCATTGATCGCTACAGTATGGGATTACGATGGAAATTGAGAGACTATAGAGTAAGAAGTTGGGGGTTCAAATCTCACCTCTGGTGATTACTACTTGTATGACCTTGAAAAATATCTTAATTTCTCTGAGACTCAGTTTCTTCATCTTTAAAATGAACCAATTGACTAGATGATCTCTTCTAGTTCTTAAAACATGGACTTGTCTGATTTTTCCTCCTGTAGCATGGTGGGGTACTGATCGTGTTGGGGTGCTTCAGAGAGTCTAGAGGCTTCTGGAATGAAGGTTCTGCTCTCAAAACCAAGTGCCATTCATTATTACAGCCAAATGAGATTCCTCACCAACACCTGAACAGAAAAATAAATGTGGAAAGGCTTAGCAAGTGCTCCTCAGAGCTAATGCTGGACTGCATTGTCTTATTGATGGTAAATTGAGCTGACATATAATTTGTACCTTACGCATGGGGAAGAAATTGTCGCAAGGAGAGCTCTGAAATCAACCATGAATAATTCTGTACATTCAACAAAAACACCAATAAAATGAAAGTTTAAACAAATACTGTTCAAACCAATCAGGCATGAAGGGGAAAAGAGATACCAAAAGTCATAATAGCAGTATTTTGCCTAGCTGATCACAATGTGGGGGTTGGGACAATGTAGTGAGGACAATTTTTAGGAAACATTATTGGGTTTCTTTTCTGTTTGGTTATTAACCAACTGGAAAACTGGGGAAGTTACTGCTTTTTCTGGGGTCCTCAACTTCTCCAACTACTCAATGGTTCAACTGACTAGATCATAGTTATACTAGAGCTGAAGGAGTTAGTGTAGAATTGTCTCCCTAGTTAGAGGACTTGAGTTCAAATCCGATCTCAGAGGCTGACTATTGAACCTCCTGAATTCCTTAGGCTTCCATTCCTTCAACTAAAAATGAGTAGGTTGGACTTAGATTCAAAGCCACAAATCTAGTGCTAGAAAGGATCTTAAAAGCTATCCCCCTTTCCCCTGTCCAACTGCCTATCAACCACCACCATCACGGCCTGTTCCTTATTGTACAGTTAAGGAAATAGAAATCTAAGAACCTTGCCCAAGGTCACAAAGCAAATATCTGAATTGAGATTTGAACTCTGTACTTTGTACCTCTGATTCTAGAATCATAATTCTTTCCATACTGCACCACACCAGATGGAGAGATCTCTGAATTCACATATTCAGGATTCATGTTTGTTGGTCCATTTCTCTCACTCTAACTTTCCAAATCAGCATCTTATATTTTAAAAATAATATTTTCCCCTAATTGCATATAAAAACAATTTTAAGCTTTTTTTTTTTTAATTCTGAGTTCCAAATTTTTTCCCTCCCTCCTTCCCCTATCCCTTCCCAGAGAGGGTAAGCAATTTGATATAGGTCATACAATCAGCATTTTATTTTGACCAAGTTTGATATTTAACTAAAGCACACCAGGATAAACCTTACATTTAATTTGTGGATAATGCTGCTGCATTGAAATAAAATGGTGGTTGAATACATGGGTACTTTAAAAAATGTTTTTATTCAGCAGATGCAAACCAACCAGATATGCAAACCAACCGCAAAGTATTCTTCCCAGAAATGATGAGCAAACCAAAATGAGTATTTATCACTGACAGAATATATCTAGCATAGAAAGCTATCTCTAATATAGATAACCACCTAACATGGAAGGCTCTCATGTAGCAGAAATTTGTCTACGTCAGAGACTCAACCTTTTTTCATGTGGTTTAGGCAGTTTAGTGAAGGAGCTTTCCTCACAATAATTTTTAAAAATTCGTAATTGAAAGAAATGTAAATTTTAGTTAGAATAAAGATGTAATTTTTCTACATCCAAGTGCATGAAACTCCTGAAATCTGTTTGCCAATAGCATGGAGTATATGGGCATCCTAGTTTAAACTCTCAGTTTAGCTGCATCTAGGCTCTGGCAAATTTCATTTTCCAAGGTTGACTGCAATATCTGCCTTAGTAGGGAGCTGGAGAATGGTCTTGAATGGGCTATCACTATTTCATTTTCTTTTTTGGGGGAGGACTGAGAGGAAGGGTTGAATTATATCTATTATACATCAAATATTTGTGGTCGAGAGGTATGGTATTCTTCTGGAATTCAGAATAAAAGCCATTTCTTTTGGTCACTTTCAGCAGAAAGCACTCCCCAGATTGGGAGGATAACAGTTAGCTTACTTTTGGTCAACTTGTCTTCTCTCTTACAGGATACTTATTACACCCAAGACTATCATGAATAGCGAGCAAACATATTTATCAAAAGCAAGCAGTGAGCAGTAACCTGAGAAGTTATACAGATTCGATTACATGATAGAATATACAAGAGTAAATGGGCTCTTCAACTCAGAAGCAAGATGAACTCTCAGCTCAAACAAGGGCACAATGACCTCCCCCAAAGAGTCTGCTCTTAGTCTCTGGAGGTACCTATGTAGGAAATCCAGGGACACGTTAGGGGACAGTATGGCAATAGCACTATTGTTACTGTTGTTGCTACTACTTTGCACAGCCCACCTTCACTTAAATCCAACTCACTCACACATCATGGTGTCACCTCCCTGATGTCATGGTCCTTTGGAGAACACAGGACAAAATCTAATTCATGCACAAGTCAAGATATTCATCACCAATTCTCTTTGAAAACAAAGAAAGAACAGCAACAGTGATACTATTTCTACTAATATCCCTTTAAATTTGAATATGGCTTTATCCTTTCCAAAGTACTCTCCTGTTATCTCATTTGTTCTTCAATTATTAATTATTATCAATCCATTAATTTACATTTGTACAGGGCTTTAAGGCTATCAAAGCACTTTAAGTAACAATAATAATTATTATTTGTATAGTATATTAAAATTTGTAAAATGCATTCCAATTTTTTTTTCCTGAGGCAATTGGGGTTAAATGACTCACCCAAAGTGTCTGAGATTAGATTTGCACTCAGATCCTCCTGACTTCAGGGCTGGTGCTCCATCCACTGCGCCACCTACCTACCCCTACAAATATTATTTAATATGAGCTTCACATCATCCCTGGGATGTAGATGTTATTATTATCCCGATTTTCTAGATGAAGAAACTAAGAATGACAGGTAAACTGACTATTTCAGAGTCACATGGCTTATTTTTGAGGCTAGTTTTGAATTCAGTTCCTCCTGACTCCAGACCCAACATTCTATTTACACTGTTTCTTAGCTGACTCTGAAAACATAACCTCATTTAAATATGGCAATAACCCTGTAAAATAGGGAGAGACTATGGATTATCAGCTTCATCATACAGATGAAGAAACAGAGGCTAAAAGAGCTTGAATGATTTATGTTTAGTCACACAGCAAGAAATCTATAATTTTGTGTTTTTTTTTAATTTTTTATTTAATTATTACATTATATTGACACTCGTTTCTGTTCCGATTTTTTTTCCCCCTCCCTCCCTCCACCCCCTCCCCTAGATAGCAAGCAGTCCTTTATATGTTGGATATGTTGCAGTATATCCTAGATACAATATATGTTTGCAGAACCGAACAGTTCTCTTGTTGCGTAGGGAGAATTGGATTCAGAAGGTATAAATAATCCGGGAAGAAAAACAAAAATGCAGATAGTTTACATTCGTTTCCCAGTGTTCTTTCTTTGGGTGTAGCTGCTTTTGTCCGTCATTTATCAATTGAAACTCAGGTCTTTTTGTCAAAGAAATCCACTTCCATCAAGAAATCTATAATTTTGTAAAGAAAGATTCTGAGATTTATTGATTAGGAAAGAGAGCTACAGAAAAGTTAAGTGACTTGGTCTAGATCTTCTGGCTCCCAATTCAGGATTCTTTCCACTCTATTGCATTGCTTCTTAGTAAAGGAAGTACTTAATTAACCTTGACTCCTACTCAATATAGCCAGCTTTAAGAATCACTAATAACTAGAGACATCTGGCACAGAATAGGTGAGAATTAAAAAAAGATTTGATTGAATCTCCTATCTGAATATAGGCTGTGGGAAGGGCTGGCTGGTACAAATTCTCTATGGGCAAGTACTTATTTGCAAGGTTAATTTAAGCCCAGCCTCCACTAACCACTATAGGATGTGATACTTACTTTTGAAGATCCTGACTGACTCAGGTAAATCTAGTGGTTCACATTTGGGATTGGAACAAAATAAATCACTTGTGTCCAGTGTTCCTGGCATGCAGTAAGAGCTAAACAAAAACTTTATCACTCTATCTTACACCATCTGAAGGATGCCAAAAAAAGTTTCTCCACCATAATACAGAAAGGATATTCAGCAAAGATACAGTCTCATCTCATTACAGAACCATGTCTGGTAAGAAGGGTATGCGGACAGGGTTGACAGCAGAATATCTATCAAGTAGGAAAGTCACTGATTCCCTGTGGACCAGATTTTTAATTCCATAGGCCACTGGAAAGTCACATCAATGGCTCAAACCATAGCCCCTTGACCAATCAATTCTTGAAGATAATTTCTCTACCTTTTAGGGGGAAATTAGCCCAGCTTACATGGCAGGGCTTTAAGAGAAAATAACCCAACTTACTTGGCCCATACTATAGCTGCACAGATATCCTTAGTTTTATAAATGACAACTATTCACAAAATATGGTAAGTAAATCAAACTCATACATATATGTCCAAAAATCCCCATTATTAAAAAAATCATAGATTCAATCCTTAACTTCAACAATCCTCAAAATCTACTAGTTGCCTGGCATATCATAAGTGTTTTATAAATGCTTATTGGATCTAAACAAAAGAATAATGCAAATAAAGTCATAGAAATGGGGATGAACAGGAAAAGGAAAGAAAGCATTAAGTACTTACTATTAGAAACATTTATTATTATTATTACTAGTAATAATAACAATAACAGCTACACATATACACATACATACACACATATCTCTATTACTTATCTCTATTACTTTATTTGCATTATCCTTTTCTTTTGATCCAATAAGCACAGTAGATAGAATGTCATGTCTGAATTCATGGCATCTTTCTGAGTTCAAATCTGCTTCATTTTTTTTAGCAATGTGACTCTGGGAAGTCACTTCACCCTAATTGTCTCAATTTTTTCATCTGTAGAATGAGTTGGAGAAGAAAATGATAAACCACTCCAATATCTTTTGACCTCAAATGGGCTCACAATTAGTCACAACTAAAAAATGACTGAGCAACAAAAAGAAAAGATTACCCCAGAAGGCCTTGAATGACATCGAGAGAATTTTGGACTAATCTGATAGGCAATAAGGAGCCACTATTGTCTCCTGAGTAGGCTAGTGATGGAAGAAAAAGACCATTTTAGGAAGATGCTTCTGGTATCTAGGTTGTATTGGAGATGAGGTGGTGGAGATTGTGATCAGGAAGCTTGAACTAGGAAGAGCTTAGCTATCAAGTCAGAAGTCCTGGATCAAATTGTGTAAAAGTAGGAACGCAGAGGAAACCATCTAGCTGAAAGAGCTTTCATGGGAAGGAACAAGAGGACTCAAAGGCAGATGAGATATAGATCATAAAGAAAAGAGAGGAGTCAAAGGTGAGATTCCTTGCCTCCTTGAAGACTTGATGAACATTGGTACCATGGACAGAAATAGAGAAGAAGAGAGAGGAAAAAGTCCTTATATCAATATAGTGCTTTGTAGTTTACAAAGCACTTTACTTCAGTTCTCTTATTTGATCCTCACAGGTAGGGAGAGTAAGAATTTTTGTTCTCATTTTTGTGATTTTCCATATTGGTTAAAAAAATTTTTATTGTTTAATTTGTGGAATAAAACAATCATTTTTATAACCTAGTAGGTAGTCAAGTTGGAGTGACAAAATGTACCATTGCTTTCTAGAGCCTCTGCGCTGGGGTACCAAAATATATCATTGGGATTAGCTCTCTGGAGGACCTTGGGATCAGCTGGAGTCCTTGGTCTTAGTGGAAGAGTGATGAAGGCAGAAGACTCATGAGGATAGTCAAAGATGGAGTCCCTTTATTTCAAATCCTCTCAGACCTTAAATACCTTAATACAATTACATCACTATAGCACACTGAGCATGTGCCAACTGTAGAACCATGACATCACCATATCACACTAAGTATATGCCAACTAAAGTGATTACAACATTACATCACACTAAGTATATGTGAACTAAAGAACCATCATCTCATCAATCACATTGAGTAAACACCCTGCTGTAAGTATCTTTGCTTCGAGTATCTTTCCCAGAGTTCTCCAACTATCTGAGGTCCTCTGCATTTCCCAAATTCTTTTGTTTTAGAATACAGACTGACTTCTCAGGAAGGGAGGTGAGAACACCAAAGGGAGATGATCACAAAATCAATCTAACTAGTATCATTCACTAGAAAGTGCCTACTATGTGCTGGAGAGACACAAGGAGCCAAAGCAGAGCTATAGTTCCTACTAGTATGGTATGAAGAAGTCTTTGTCCTAGGTACCAACATGTTAATTGCCCAAAACAACTGGAGGATAGCAACAACAGAATCCAATTCCTAAGAATTTTCCTTACTGTTTTTGTTCCCAAGAGAAAAAAAAAATCCTGCTGATGTCTCTGAGTAGATCTTAGGAACATAAGAGCATAGGTTTAGAGCTAGAAGGAACTTAGGGATCATTATAATCCAAACTCTCATTTTATAAATGAGTAAATTAAGACTAAGAAATAATGATTTAACCAATGTTACACAGGTAGCAAATGGTAGGACTAGGATTTGAACACAGGTTGCCTGCTCTAAATCCAGTATGCTTGTCACTGCTCCCTACTTCCTTCCTCACCCTAAAGGCGCTTACAATCTGGTTCAAGAAACAAAATACAAACTAGTGAGAAATGAAAGAATACAAAAATGATAATAAAATAACCCAAAGTCAGGGGTTCTTAATCTTCATTGTGCCATGGACACCTTAGATGGTCTGGTGAAATCTTATGCACAGAACCCTTCTGGTTTGTTTATTTGTTTGTTTGTTTTTTAAAAACTATAATTGAAAGAAATGCAAAATTTCAATTAGTAGTCAGTGAAGATAAAGATGTAATTTTTTTCCCATCTAAATTCACAGACCCTCTGAAATCTATCTATGAACCCCGTGTTAAGAACCGCCCCTCCATCACTAAAATAATTACTAAACAAATGGCATAGACAATCAGTGCAATGATGCTGTTGAGTGACAACTGGAACATCCACAGCTGCGGTGTATTTATTCTGTCCAAGCAATGCCGGTAAAGCAGAAGGGCTCAGCCTTCCTTAGGGAGGCAAGCTCTGGGGATAGAGACAACTGAGATCACATGCTTTGAAGACCTTTAAATGTTCCAGTACTTAAGGGTTCAACAAATTTTTTCACAAATATAAGTGTTTCTTCCATTGATGTAGATTCTAACCCCTCTATAATTTGGTAGCATCTTCCAGAATTGCTGTAGTTAAAAAAATAATTGTCATCTTCCCTCACATGATAATGAGCATACCACATTCCATTTCTCAATGCTGGAGATTTTATCTGTTGTCCGTTATGCCTGAAACTCTCTTCTCTCATCTTTGCCTTTTGGTTTCTTTAGGTTCCTTCAATCCCAACCAAAAATTTCACCTTCTAAAAGAAGTCTTTCCTGATACTTTAATGTTAGTGCCTTTCCTTTTAGAATATCGCCAAATTATTATTCCATATACATCTTCTATATAGCTGCTTTTATATTGTCCATTAAACTACAAGATCTTTAATAACAGGAACTGTTTTCTGTTACTGTCATTATTTGGGGATTTTTGCTTCTCTTTGTAGTCCCAGGGGTTGGCAAAGAGCCTAGCACAAAGCAAGGACTTAGTAAAGTACCTAGCATATATTATGTATTTAACAAATAAGTTCTTTCAACATGACAAATATGAAAATGTGTTCAAAATAATTGCACATATTTAGCCTATATCACATTATTTGCTGTTTTGGAGTGGGAAGAGCTAAGGGAGGAAAGGAGGGAGACAAATATGAAACACAAAGGACAAAATGTTGAAAATCATCTTTACATATATTTGGGAAAATAAAATATTATTCAAAAAAAATTTAAGTAAACAAAACAATGCTTTTTTCATTTGACTTGATGAACCTGTTTGAACTTGACTAGTCCTCAAACAACAGACATATTAGTCTTGTGGTAGGATCATAAATCTAAAAGCAATATGTAAATGTATATCTTAACCTATCAAATTCATTTACATAAAAATGTCCATAGTAAAAGAGGGGAGGGATAGGGATTATACCTGTAAGTTCATTAGTATAAAAAACTTCCCTCAACCAATTCAAGTTGATGCTTTTTCTGCAATTTATAATCTTAGCGTCATATTATAGTAATAAAAAATATTGACACATAGAATAGCATTTTAATACTTGTAAAGCACTTTAAATATGTCATTTTATATGATTATCACAATAACTCTGTTGTACAACATAGGTTTTTTGTTTTTGTTTTTGCTGGACCTATTTAGGGTTGGGAATTCCCAAATGAGAAACTTCCTTCTAGGAATGCAGATCAGTACCTACTTTGCAAACTAGAACTTTAGAGAGTTTTCTGGAACCTTTATGAATTAAGTGATTTGCCCAACACAAAGAATGTTCAGGTTTCTCCATAAAGGCAAGGGGTGATCCTCATAGAATCTGAGCATTGAAAGGGATTTGGAGCCAAGCCATCCACCACCCTTCAGAAGTATCACCCTTAGCCCATCTCTTTGGCTACCTCTCTATCATTCTATTTCCACCTCTCTCTTGATCATCAGCTCCAAAGAGCAACTAACCTTTCCTCCAGAAGATTCCTAGCTCTCCCCAGCTAAAGATTAATCTCATTTACTATTGATCTGTCTTGTATGGGGAAACAGCTGACCATTGCCCTCTCTATAATCAGTGAAACAGGCAGTCAGTCAACAACCCTTATCAAGCACCGGCCATGCTTAAATCCTTAATAAACTCTATAATACCTATCACACATTCTCGTCTTTGATCTGTATTTTCAGAGGATTGGCAGAGTATAAGGTGTTGTCTGCAGGGACCAGAGTAGCCCTGGGTATCCTGCTCTCAAGTTGCTTCCCATCTGTAAGAAGAATAGATAGACAGAGCTACTTTGTGCTAGAGATCTCAGAGCACCTCATAAAAAGCTTCAGTGAAACATGCTGTTGTCCCAGTCCCTGGGATGATCAATTTTTTCCTTTTCCATTTCCCAGCATCTCTCAGGCAGGGGGTGAACACAGCCTGCAAGGGAGGCTCATCTCCCCTGGAGTGAATTGCCAGGACCCAGCAGAGAGACCACTTAAACCCTAAAAGCACCCACTGTGGTCTCAATGCCCAGAATATTGCCGGTGACTGCAGGATGCTAATATTCTATCTTGTGTTTGGGGGGTTGTTAATTCAATAAATGGGGCTCAAGTCACACACTGTTCTGCAGTAGCCACAAGGACTCTGCCTGCTACCTGGATGTGGGATTCTGAGAACCAAAGGACATTTGATCATATGGAGCCTAAGATATTCCTTTTATATAGACTTTTCTTTATTCTCCTACCATATCTTCTTTCTACCATTTGTTCTTTTATTCATCAAGTCTGTATAGAGTATTTCCTGAGTGCTAGGCACTGGGGGGATAATTACAAAGATGAACATGACACTGGTCTGTCCTCAAAGAGTTAGTTGTCCATTGGAGAAGATAAGACAAGTTGATCCTGAATAACTTGAGGATAATTTACAAATGAAAGGGGTTCCCTTCCCTCAGGAACATAGATTTGGATCCAGAATGGATCTTACAGGTCATTTGGTCCAACCTCTAATTTTTACAAATAAGGAAACTGAGGCCCAGAGATTCTAAGTAACTTGGTAAGAAACAGAAGAGTCAAGATTTCAGCTTTGGTATTTAAAATCCAAAACACTTTTCACCAACGCAGGCTTTCTTCTTCCTTAGCTCCAAAATTTTTGAATTGTTTCCCCATAGAGCAGGATTTGTTTTTTAAAACAGTATTTTATTTTTCCAACTACATGTAAAGATATTTTCAACATTCATTTTCGTGAAACTTTGTGTTCCAGAATTTTCTCCCTTCCTATCTTACCTCCCTCCTTCCCAAAGACAGCAAGAAATCTGATATAGGTTAAACATGTGCAATTCTTTTTTTTTCCTTATTGGATTTTTTAAAAATAGCATTCTATTTTTCCAAATACATGCAAAGATAGTTTTCAATATTCATCTTTGCAAAACCTTTTGTTCCAAAATTTTCTCATTCTTCCCCTCTCTACCCCAAGACAACAAGCAATCTAGTTTAGGCTAAACATGTGCAATTTTTAAAAATTATATTTCCATATTTGTTATACTACACAAGAAAAATCAACTCAAAAGGAAAAATATGAGAAAAACCCAAGAAAACAACAACAATATAAAAAGATGAAAATATTATGTACTGATCCGCATTCAGTCTCCATAGTTTTCTCTCTGGATGAAATTGGCATTTTTCATCTCAAGTCTATCAGAATTACTTTGAATCACCACATTGTTGAAAATAGCCAAGTCTATCACAGCTGATCATCACATAATCTTGTTACTGTATACAATCCTTGGTACTGCTTACTTCACTTAGTGTTTGTTCATGTAAGTCTTTATAGGTTTTTCTGAAATCAGCCTGCTCATCATTTCTGGTAGAATAATATTATTCCATTACATTCATAACTATAACTTATTCAGCCATTCCTCACAGAGCATGGTTTCCTCAACCTTTATTATGTCACTGATCTCTGTGGTTGTCTGGTAAAACTTATGGAATACTTCAAAGATTAGTGTTTGCTTTCCTACATTTATGATTGAAGGAAATGTGAAACTGCAGTTAGTAAAATTAAAGATGTAATTTTTTTCCTATTCACCCCATCTTCCATCAAGTTTTATACACAGATAAGTCTGGAGACTCCACTTCAAAAATGCCCAATTTAGAAGGAATCTACTCAAAGTTCACCAAGGGACAAAAAGAAGAGTAATGAGAGGCAGTGCTCCTGTCCAGGAGTATGGGAGTGTGTATGGACATTTCCTCCATCTGATTTTCTAGGTTCTGAATTACACAAATAAGCCCAAGGCAGTTTAAAAGTGGCAGAAAGGAAAGAACTTGGAGTTAGGAAGAACTGAATTTGAATTTTTCCCCCTAAATTTGAATCTTGACTCTGACATTTGATACATAAGCCTAGACCAGTCACTTAAATATTTCTGAACCTCAGATTCCTCATCGGTGAAATGGGAATAATCATATTATCTACTTCACAGGATTGGGACCAAGCGAGATAATATAGGTAAAGGCACTTTAATAAAACAAACCAACACACCAATCAATTATGGACCATATTTAAAATGTTCTGTAGTCCTCTTGACTTCCGCAAAAGGGAAAGGAAGGCATCAGTTGTTCAGTTATTTTCAGTTAAATATGACTGAAAATGACATGACTTTTTGTGATCCCACAAAGGGATCTTTGGGGCTTTCTGGGCAGAGATCCTGGAGGGGTTTGCTATTTCCTCCTCTTACTCATTTTATAGACAAAGAAACTGAGGCAGACAGGATGAAATGACTTGCTCAGCTGGTAAGTGTTTGAGGCCAGATTTGAATTTCCAAAGATGAGTCTTCTTGACCCCAAGCCCTTCGTTGGATTCACTGTCACCTAAGTTGCTTAAGGACATTATCACCCATCTTTTAATGTTTTTATATATTTTAAAATATTTTAATTTTTGCTTTTCTTTTTATATCACCTTTATTTACAAACAGATCTATTCCCCTTCTCCTATACAGAGCTCTAATGAAAGGGGGAAAAGCCCTTAGAAAAACTAACCAACAAATAACAGTCTATGTAATTTTTTTCCTATCTTTGAAAAGAAGGAAGGGAAACATCACTCTTATTTTATATCTGTTAAAGTAACTGAGACCTACAGGGAGGTGATGTTGGGGAACAAAGGGACTCCCTCTCCCCCTCCAAGATTATAGAGAGACCTCGGAGCTGAGCTGGAATAAGGCCCCAGGGCTCCTGACACCTAGCCTGATGCCCTTCTCAGTACAGCTCCAGCCTGCTTAAGTCAATCCATGTTTATTTCCATGTACATAGTCCCAGCTGCCCAGGGCTGGAAACCCAAAGCTACTGATGCAGCAAGCTGCAATTCAGCGGCCCAGAGCTTCATTCTGCAAACGGCAGCTCCTCGGGGCCATTGGGAGCCCCACTTGTTTCCCACCTCTAAGTGTTCCAGCCAACCCTCTGGTTCCAAAACCAGGCCATCGGGCCCCTACCCTTCTGGCTGAAGCTTGTCCAATCGAAGCTGGCCCCGCTGCCTGAGAGGGCCAGGGGGAGAGGCTGGCTGGGGGAGGGGAGCATTTATTTTATGATCCTATTTTATTTTATATTTTATTCCTTAACAAGGTAGGGAACTGACTTCTGGGAATCTACTCACTGATCTTGGCACTGATGTGGCCTGACAGGCCACTGGTTCCAGCTAAAGAAAACCAAGGGGATGAATAGGAAAAGAAGTGTGAACACACTGAATATTTAACGTAATTACACACCTCCTCCCCCTCACCCCTGGAACTGGCTGTTACTGGTTCCCTCATTAGCTGTCCTGGAGGCAACCCGGGGCTGCTGCTGTTCTGAGAATATTAGCTGGGGGATGCAGCTACCAGCTGGTCATTAACAATGGAAAAGGAGGGTGTGTGAGAGTGTGTGATGAGAGAAAGAGTAGGGAAGGAGGATGAGGGGGATCGGAGAGAAGGGAAGGCGCATCCTAATGCAGTCTTGTAACTTTGGGTTTGGGGAGTTAGCAGTCCTGGGTTCAAATGCTCATCACTAACTCGGAGGTTTTCCATGGTCTACAATACACTCTTCCCATCATGGATTCCCTGGACTCCTTCAAGATCCAGTTTAAATCCTACTTTCTACAGGGAAGCCATTCCTCACACTCCCCCCTCCTGCTCCCTTACAATCTATGTGTCTTGTATGCAGTTATCTGCATATTGTCTTCCCCATTAAAATGTGAGATCCTCAAAGCCAGGGACCATATGTTTTTAAATTTTTTTTTTAATTTTCTTTGTATCCTAAGGCTTAGCACAGTTCCTGGCACATAGTAAATACTTAATAGATGCTTGTTGACAGGTTGGCTGACTGTCACTCACCACCTTTGTGACACTGAGCAAATCACTGAATTTCTCTAGATCTCATTTTCCTCATCTATAGGAGGAGTTTGGACATCAGAGGTTCTTAAGCCGGGGTCCATAGCGTACCCTCCCCCAAGGATCCATTATCTATGAACATAGAAAAAACACATCTTTATTCTTCATTAACCCCTAACTGTAATGTTAATTACATCACTATAATGTTGATGTATTATAATATTTCCTTGAATTATTTAAGAATATTCTTCTGAAGAATTGCACATGTTTAACATAAATTGGATTACTTGCAGTCGAGGGGGGAGAAGGGGAAAAGAAGGGGGAAATTTTAGAATACAAGGTTTTGTAAGGGTGAATGCTGAAATTATCCAAGTATATATTTTTTAAAATAAAAAGCTTTAATTAAAAAAAAAAGAATATTCTTTTGCGAGTGGGTCCATGACACCAAAAAAATTTTGCCTTAGATGATCTCCAGCTCTAAATCTGGGGTCCTATTAAAGTAGAGGAGGAGGGATGGCATGGACAGAGATAGAAGGAGGCTCCTCCAGCTGAGAGATCTTTGCTGACCCTTCTAGGATTTCCTAACCTGTGCTAGTTTGCTGCACTAAATGGACAGCACTTAGGAGAAAAGAGAGAGTTTCTATAGGTGCTCAGGCAATCACTTTCTTCCTGGTAAGTTTGAATAGTTGGTCTATTAGAGGCAGCCTAGAGTCTGGATATAAAAGAGGAGAGATACCAGGATGGGGAGCAAGAACCCAGAATTCGATTGAGGAAGACATTTCTAAGATCAGGTGGAATTTCTGAAACAACTTCCTGGTAAAAAAGAAAAAAGAGGGGGAAAAGAAGGGAAGTTAAAATTGCTTACTTTATAATGGAACCAATGCAAATGGATTTTTAAAAAATAATAGCCTTTAATTTTCAAAATACATGCGAAGATAGTTTTCAACATTCATTCTTGCAAAACCTTGTGTTCTAAATTTTTCTCCCTTTCTCCCAACCTCTTCTCCTCTCGACAAGTAATCCAATATATGTTAAACTTGTGCAGTTCTTCTAAATATATTTCCATATTTATCATGCTGCATAAGGAAAATCAGATCAAAAAGGAAAAAAAATAAGAAAGAAAAAAAATAGCAGGCAAATAACAATAAAAAGTGACAATGTTGTGTTGTGATCCACCTCAGTTCCCACAGTCCTTTCTCTGGGTGCAGCCGGCTCTCTCCATTACAAGACCATTGGAACTGGCCTGAATCATCTCATCAATGCAAATGATTTGAGAGTCTGGAAGTCTAACAGGGAGAAGTCACTTCCTGCTCAAGGTCAAGGTCAGACTGCCATCTTGGTCAAGGTCATATAGTGAGTCTAGGTCCTGTGATCCTTTCCCTGATTGTGTCTCTCAGAGAGCTTCAGAAAACAGCAATAATGAGCCTTTTAGCCTCCTCCATGGCAGGCAGAGGATCAATAGAAAATGCAGGATAAAAGGGATGAGGGAAAAGGAAGGAGAGACAAACAAAAGGATTTGTTCAAAAAATGGTTTCTGCCTTGATGTGCAGAGATTTCAAGATAGTGCTGCAAAGCAGAGTTCCTCTTGCCTAGCCCACCCTGGGCTTTGAATCCTACCAAACTGGAAAAGAGAACTTATACATGAATGTAAACCTTTGTTCTCAGTAATGGAAACCAGTCACAGGGTCACAAGACTTAGAGCTAGAGGGACTTTAGATATCATCAAGGCCAAATTCATAATTTGACACAGGAGGAAACTAAGGTCCAATGACCTTCCCAATGTCAGGGGGAAGTTAGGAGAGCTGACAGGGACCTTTGTCTCCATATAAAGGAATTCAGAGGGCAGCTGTAGTTTCCCCAGTCTTTTTCTCATTCAGAACCCTAAGTCAGGGCAACTAGGACTATCCCCCGGGGTGCTGAAATCTGGGGAGGGGCACATTTCTTTCTCTTGTGCCTCCTAGACCTCCACCAATCTCCACCACACAGCATAGCCCCTATCCCTGGCCTGGCCCAGGACCATCACTATGCCCTCTCCCCCTTTCCTAGGATTCACTTTCTCCCCCAAACTCCTTGAATATGATTCCTTATGGGATGGGCTACTCCATCCCCCAGGATATCTAATGTTAGACTGTCTTCCCACTGAACTACCCACTCCTCCACTTCCACTGAACTTTTTTTTTGTGTATGTGTGTGTGTGTATTTGTTTGCCTCAAGTGAAAGGCGCATTAACCAGAGAAACACATCAAGAATTTATATCTAGAGTTAGAAGGGACTTCAGAGACCACTGCAGCAAACCTTTCACTTTACAGATAAAAGACCTGTCCAGAATCGCAGAGGAAAAAAGCAACCAGAAGTAACATTTGAATCCAGGTCCTTGGATTCCAGAGCTTGTGCACTTTCAGCCGTAGCATGTCGGATTCCTAGATATGGCGCCATGATTCCTAAGCTGCTTTTGGGGGAGAAGGAGACAGCAAACGTAAGGGGCTGATTGGAGAACACGGTAAATGTTAAGTTGTCTCAAAGGGCTTTCACCCGCTAGAACATCGGTTTTCCCTGTAAGTCTATTCAGTGGCCCCCCTTTCAGACTTCCCTCACCCACCCAAGATGGGAGATTAACAGGGACCTGTAGAAAGGGGGCCTCTCCAAAGCGGAGCGCAAACACCCCTCCCTCACCTGTTCGGAAGCGCCCGGCTCCCTTTTTTGTGGGGAATGCTAGGGATACAGAGGCTCCGTGAAACCCGATTCGATTCTGTGCTTTTCTCTAACCAGGTAGAAAGCCCTGGAGATTACAATCTCCTTTGCAGAGAAGGACTCAAAGGCTGAATGCAAAATTTACGGCACTAAACAGGCCAACAAAAGACTAGCGAAACGTGGGAGACACACATAATTCAAAACAAAGCTGTGAGGAGGCTGGTGCACAAAAGACAAGCCACTACAAGAATCCCGAAGCCAGCCTGCGCGGGGGATAATGGCCAGGCCAATGATTGCGGGGCTGTAAATCAGCCAACAGGTTCTGATGATACCCAAGGTTTGCCGTCGCGCCCGAAATGGGGACTAATTTACAGCCCAGTCACCCATCCAAACCCATTCATTACTGTTCTTACAGTGTACAGGAAAGCTTTACATTCTCCGGGAAGAAAAGAAGCCTCTTGTGTGGGGAATTTCCTCTCCCCTTCCTTCCCTTCCCGGCCTCACCTCACCAAGACAGCAGGGGAAAAAAAAGGGAGGTATGCAAGTGTGGGTGTGCACCTACGTGCGTACATGTGCGGAGGACTGAGATGTCTAGCGCTGGAAGGGATCCTAGGGACTGAGGGCAGCCTCCTTGTTTTACAGACAAGGAAACTGAGGCACATAGAGATTGAGGGATAAAAGACTTTGTATGCATGTGAGTAGGTGGGTGTGTGAGTATCAATGACTGCACATATACATGAAATATATATGGCCACCCATGAATTAAATGACCACCTTAAATGGCCACACTTAAATGGCCACCCATGAATTGCAGGCTCAGGGTTCATCAGACCCCCCACAGTAGTTATGACCACAACAGAAGACTCTGATAAATAACACTGACAGTCTCTTGGGACAGAATAGTTTGCATGGGTGACTAAGGAAACAAAAGTCGGCAAAAAAAGAACTACACTGTGGAGAAAGTGGATTAAATGACCTGGGTTTGGGATCAGGGTCAGAGCCAGAAGGGGAGGAGAGGAATAATTAGAATAACCCTATGATCAACCATGATAGACTTGGTTCTTCTCAGCAATTCAGTGATCCAAGGCGATTCCAATAAACTTTGGGTGGAAAACATCATCCGCATCCAGAGAAAGAATGATGGAGACTGAATGTGGTTAAACATACTATTTTCACCTTTTTTTTTCCTCCTGTTTTTTTTTTCCTCTTGTGGTTTTTTTCCTTTTGTTTTGATTTTTTTTCTTTCCCAACATGACTCATAGGGAAATATGTAAAAAATGGATGTACATGTATAGCCTAAAAAATAAATATTTTTAAAAAAGAGAATAATCTCTCAGTATTACAATCACCATGCCTACTCTGAAATACTTATGATGAAAATTCGATCCATACCCAGAGAAGAACTGATTGTGTCTGAATACAGACTGAAGTATTCTCTCTTTCTCTCTCTTTCTTTCTCTTCCCTCTTTCCTTTTTTTAAACTTATTTTTTCTTGAGGTTTTTATTTTCATTAGTGTGGGAGGTTTGTGGGGTTTTTCACAGCTTGACTTTTATGGAAATGTTTTGTATAACTTCACAAGTGGTTTCTTAATTGTGAGTAAAGATACGAGAGAGAACTTAGAACTCAAACATTTAAAAAAATGTAAAAAAAAATTTTTGAATGTAACTGAGGAAAAATATTAAATAAATAAAAAGAATAATTCCATGAGCTGACAGAATATTTTAAAGTTTGAAAAACATTGTATATATATCGTGTCCTCAAAACAACTCTGTAAGGTAGATTCTATTATTGTCTCCATTTTACAAATGAGAAAGTTGAGTCTCAGAGAGGTTGGCTTCCCTCAGGTGCCCAACATCTCCTTGAGTATAGAGGAAACCTTGCTTCACTCGGTGAAATATGGTATTGAAACCTGGTTCAAATTCTAACCTCTGTCAGTGACTATCACTTAGGCAGGTCAGTGAATTTCACTTTTCTCATTTCTAAAATTTGAATGAGATAGTCTTAGAGGTGTCTTTGAGTATCAGGTAAGTGGCCAGAACTAATGAATAGAGGGAGTTGGACTTGAGTTCAAATGTCAAGCTCTGTACAAATCATTTAACCCAGTTTTCCTTAATTTTCTTTAACTGTAAAATGAACTGGAGAAGAAAATGGCAAGCCCCTTCAGTATCTTTCCCATAACGAGCAGAACACAAGTAAAATGACTGAACAACAAGAGGTATCTTTTTAGCCCTAGCTTTATAATTCTAACTCCAAATCCTATCCTTTTCTCCCTCTATCAGGCAGCCTCTGAATAAAGGCATCCACATCACTTTCAGAAAAGAGAAGGATCACAGAACACTCACTGATTGTAGGGGTTCCAGGAAGGAGACAGAATTCCCCCCCCAACCACCTTTTCAGGGAGACAGTGACCACATTTTCCAAACCTAAAATCAGGACATGTGGTATGACAAATGATATGCCTACTGCAAAGAATTGTCAAAAATACACATTCTTTTCTGGAAACTGGGACTATAATCCCCTGGGATGCCTGGTCACCATATGTTTGTCACTCAGAGAGAGGAGCAATAATTCCAATACACATTTCAATGGCATCTAAAGCTGGCAAAGTACTTCCCTCACACTGATCCCGTGAGGTCCTCTTATCGTCCCCATGTGATAGACAGGAAATCGAGGCTCCCAGAGAGTCATCGAATCATTTGCACTA
Organism: Antechinus flavipes; assembly: GCF_016432865.1. Classification (NCBI taxonomy): domain Eukaryota; kingdom Metazoa; phylum Chordata; class Mammalia; order Dasyuromorphia; family Dasyuridae; genus Antechinus; species Antechinus flavipes. The sequence continues at coordinate 247,465,798 of NC_067398.1, read as the reverse complement.
AGTTCAAAGGGACCACCTGGGTCATCTAGGTCAACTATTATCTAAATCAATACACCCACAATTCCCAACAAGTGATCCTGGACTTGACCATTGAAATTACTCAGATGTGGCTCTCTTCCTTTTAGAATTCTTTTCGTTTATTGTAGTATATTTCTATTAGTATATTATATTCATATATAATATATACATATATAGTATATTGTTATATTATTTGACATATTGTTCCATTTCACTCATTTTATAACTGGGAATAAAAATAATAATAAAATAGCTAACATTCATATTGTTTTAAAGTTTGATAAACATTTTGCCTATGTTATCTTATTTAATCTGCATAACTACCTTGAGAAATAGGTGCTATATTTTCCCATTTGATGGATAAGGAAACTGAATGAGGAAACAGTCTTAGGGTCACACAGCTAATATGTATTTGGGTTCACATTTGAACTCAGGTCTTTCTGATTACAGGTCTCGTTCTCTAACCACTGTGCATCTAGTTGCTTACAATGTCTAAGAATAAAGATAATAATAAGAATTAGCATTTATATAGTGCAGTGATTCTCAGATCTCAGAACTATTTTGAGATTCTTTAAATTATTGAGGATCCCCTCAAAGAGTTTTTGTTATGTAAGTTATATCTATTAATATTTACCATACTAGAAATTTAAATGGCCTAGTGTTGAAAACAGTTTTGATCTTGTTCCAGAACCCTCAGGGGCACCCCCAAAACATATTTTAAGAATCACAGAAACAGCACTTTCTGTTTGTTATCTTCTTTGATCTCCACAACACCCTCTGAGGAAGATGCTATTATCCCCACTTTATAGATAAGGAAACCGAGGCTGAGGAAGGTTAAATAATTTACCCAGGATCACAGAGTTCATGTCTGAGGCACGATTTGAATTTGGGTTCTCCTACTTCCAACTCAAGCATTCTCTCCCTTATACTATCTTGTTCTTGGGGAATCTCTAGCTTGGAGAAGAAAAAAAGATTAAGATACTTGTATTTGATGCTTATAATTTTGGAATGATCACTTTGTTTATTTGAAAGATAAGGAGTATCCACTATGTGCTAAGAAATAATCAGACCCACTGGGACTAAGAGTAGGGTAGTCCCACCCCTGTATCTCTGCTGAGTGAGTCTGGGGAATTAACACCATAACAACTGATAACTTACATAGTTGCCCCCTTTTTTTGTCATTCCCCCCTTTTTATTTATTTCTTCCTCCTCACTTAATAATATTTTATTTCTTCCAGTTACATGCAAAGATTGTTTTCAACATTCACTTTTTTTTTTTGAGGTAATTTAGGTTTAGTGTCTTGCCCAAGGTCACACAACTAGTAAGTATTGAGTAAGGCTGGATTTGAACTCAGGTCCTCTTTTCTCCAGGACTAGTCCTCTATCTACTCCCTGCTCCATCTAGCTACCTCCAACATTCACTTTTATAACATTTTGAGTTCCAAATTTTCTCTCTCTGTCTCTGTCTCTCTGACTTTGTCTTTCTGTCTTTGTCTGTCTGTCTCTCATCCCCTTTCCCCAAGATAGCAAGCAATATGATATAGGTGATGCACACACAATTATATTAAATATATTTCCATATTAGTCATGTTGTGAAAGGAAAATCAGAACAAAAGCCACCCTCACCCTGTTTTTGGAAGGTTGGCAAATCATTTTGTAGTATTGTTCATTTAAGTCTCACAGCAACGATGTATGGTTGTATTGTGGTACTATGGGTATTGTTCCCGTTTTATATTTTAAAGAAACAGAAATTCAAGAGAGGGGGCAGGGATTTACTTATCCATGATCGTACTATAAATATCAGAGGTAAGATTCAAATTCCTTTCCTGTTCTTAAGCCTAGAAATTTTTCATTAGTGCAGTGCCTCTCAAGGAAAAGATTTAAGTATATATGATTTTATTGGTAGGGGGAAGGAAGGAAGCTCCTTCTACCAATACATGTTGGTACTTTCTCTGCAATTTTCAAAATTTGGAACACAAGGTTTTGTAAGGGTAAATGTTGAAAATTATCTTTGCATGCATTTTGAAAATAAAAAGCTATTATTTAAAAAAAAAATTGAGCTGGGTCTTTGAGGGATGGATAGTATTGGGTCCAGTGGAGAGCAGGGAGAAAGGCATATCAGTTAAGGGGAATGTAATCAGCAAACGTATAGAGTCGGGAAAAGATATGACATGTTCATAGACTGTTCAAAAGATTGTCTTTTGACAGCCCGTGACTAACACACATAGGCACGTACATATTTAATTAATTGAAATCTGGGTCATCAAGGAATCCTAACAGTGGAATGAAACAGGCTGGGTTTGCCTCAAAGTTGTCCTGTAATCATCAGAGATTAACAAAATGTTAGAAATGGAAGGGACCTTAGAAATCATGGAGCCCTACTCCCTCATTTTACAGTTAAGGAAACTAAGATTCAGGAGAGTGAAGTGACTTACTTAAAGTGGTTGATGACACTTTTTTTAATTTAAAATTTTACTTGTTCAGACATTCTCTAATTCATGGATATCCACTTTCCCCACCCCCACCCCCTCTGCCCCAGATATTTGCTACTATAAGTATTTTGGTATATATGAGACCTCTCCCTCTGTCTTTCACTTCCATGGTATATAATAACTAGTTATAGTATCTTTGGATAAAAGGGCATGTACAGTTTAGTGAATTTTCTAAATTGTCCCCAAATTTGCATTGATTCATAGTTTCATCAAAAATGCATTAATATGTCCTTCTTCCCATAATCCCTCCAACATTTTCTATGTTCATCTTTTGTCTCTTGTCAATAGATTAATCAATCAACAAATATTTATTAAGCACTTATGTTCTAAGGACTGTGCGAATCTCTGGGAATACAAAATACAAAAGTAAGGGAAGAAATAGTTCCTGCCCTCAAGAAGCTTAAATTCCTTTTTTTTTTAATAGTAAGTTTATTTATTTTTAAAATACATGATTTTATGAATCATGTTGGGAGAGAAAAATCAGAGCAAAAGGGGAAAACCCTGGGAGAGAGAAACAAAACAAAACAAAAAACCAGAAAAAAAAAAAAAAAGTAAACAGCATGTGTTGATTTACATTCAGTCTCCTTAGTTCTTTTTCTGGATGCAGATGGCATTTTCTGTCAAAAGGCTATTGAGATTGCTTCAGATAACTGAACCACTGAGAAGAAAGAACCAAGTCTTTTAAAGTTGATCGTAGCACATTCTTGAGGAGCTTACATTCCAATGCTGAAGGCAACAATCAAAAACTAGATCATATAGAATAAATACAGAGTAGCTGGAAGATAATCAGAAATGAGAAGAAATTAGCAGCTATGTGGGGGGTGGACTGGGAAAAATCTACAGAAGGTAGGATTTGTGCTGAGTCTTAAAGGAAGCTTAGAAAATTAAGAGATGGAGGTAAGGGAACAGATTATAAGAGACAGAGGAGACAGCCAGTGGAAAGGTATGGAGATGGGATACAAAGTTCTTTATTTTAGGAACTCAGTGAGTAGTCTGGGTCAGTTGGATTATGGTAAGTAGAAGAAGGCTCTGAAAAGTAAGAAGGGGACTTACACAAATTGATGCTGAGTGAAGTGAGCAGAACCAAAAGAACATTGTACACAGCAACAAGATTATTTGATGATCAGCTATGATGGACTTAGTTCTTCTCAACAATGTGGTGATTCAAGTCAATTCCAATAGACTTGAGATAGAAAATGTCATCTCAGACAGATGGGATCTGTCCCATTTCAGAGAGAGGGACACAGAGATTGAATTAAAACATGCAATTTTCACCTTGTTGTTTTTTGTTTGTTTGCTTGTTTTTTTTTTTTCTTTTCCATCTTTTTTTCACTTTTGATCTGATTTTTCTTGTACAGAATGATGAATAGGGAAATATATTTAGAAGAATTGCACGTGTTTAACCTATATTGAATTGCTTGCTATCTTGGGGAGGGGAGAAAAGAGAAGAAGAAAAATTTGGACACAAGATTTTGCAAAGGAATGTTGAAAACTAGGAATATTATTGTTTTATAAGAAATGATCAGCAGGAGGATTCCAGAGAGGTCTGGAGAGACTTACATGAACTGATACTAAGTGAAGTGAGCAGAACCAGGAGATCATTATATACTGCAACAACAACATGATACATGTCTGATGGACATGGCTCTTTCCAATAAGGAGATGACCGAGGCCAGTTCCAATGATCCAGTGATGATCTGTACCCAGAGAGATGACTGTGAGACCTGAGTATGGACCACAACATAGCATTTTCACTCTTTTTGTTGTTGTTTGCTTGCATTTTAATTTCTTTCTCATTATTTCCTTTTTGATTTGATTTTTCTTATGCAGCAAGATAATTGTGGAAATATGTATGCATATATTGGATTTAATGTGTGTATATATATATATATATGTGTGTGTGTGTGTGTGTGTGTGTGTGTGTGTGTGTATTTTAACCACATTTAACATATATTGGATTGCTTGCCATCTAGGGGAGGGGGTGGAGGAAAGGGAGGAAAAAATGAAACACAAGGTTTTATAAGAGTTAATGTTGAAAAATTATCCATGAATAGATTTTGAAAATAAAAAGCTTTAATAAAAAAAAGTTTAATTAATTGAATTGAATTTTAAAAAATTCATGGGGAAAGGGAGGAGGGAATTGGGATGTCAGGAAAGGAGAAGAAGCATCTTCCTATATACTAGAATGAAAGAAATACTGAGAAAAGTCCACTATTCCCAGCAAGACTTTCCCTGCCTCTCTCTCCCTACTATGATGCTTAAAATTCCCACATTACTTACTGTCTATTTCCAGATCTGCCACTAGTTGATTTGGAGACCTTCAGTTATTCAGTTAATAAACAAACATTTATTAAGATCTTACTATGTGCCAAGTAGTGTGCTAAGTGCTGGACTTTCCATATTTTCTTCCTTCCTTCTAGACCTCAAGTTTCCCATTCGGTAAAATCTAGCTTGTAGTAGATTCTCTCCCAGATCTCACATTCTATGACTCTATGATTCATTCTTTCACCTTAATTAGAGCATTGAAGGCTGATGTTAAAATGCAAACATTACTCAAGGGATACAACCTTAAACCACTATGAGCTATCATTTTTACGATTATTAGTGATAATAAAAATAATTCATTTGTATAGCACTTCAAGGTATATCGAATGCTTTTTTCACAACAGTCCTGGGAGGTAAGTAGTACAAATATTATTATTCCTAATTTACAGATGAGGGCATGGAAGCACTGAGCAGTCGAGGATCTTTCTTCTAGGTTACATGGTAAGGTTCCGAACTCAAACTTTAATTTAAGATTTCTGATTGCCAGTCAGTTCTAATGGCACCATACATAACCTAAAGGTGGATTTATTCTTAGATTCATGATAGAAGGAGCCATGGAGATCATCTAGCCCTGATATCTTATTTTACACATGAGAAAGCTGGGACTCAGGTAAAAGTGTCACACAAGTTAAAAAATGGCAAAACTGAGATTTTAACTCAGATCTTCTGACTTCTGCTTCAACCCCAAACTAATCAATAAAGTTGGAACAAAGGATAGGAAAGATGCATTAGAGTAGAGTAGGAAAAGAAGTATATCAGACATATAAGTTGTTGTCTAAAGGACTAGGAATTGTGGACAGTAGGAAACGCAATGTGTTTCATGAGAAAGCAAACAAGTATTTATTAAGCACCTGTTATATGATAGTCATTGTGCTAAGTGCTTAAAAGGTATTAATTATTTCAACTAATCCTTAAACAATTCTAGGAGATAGGTGCTGTTATTAATCCCATTTTACAGTCCAGGAAACTGAGGCAAACAGTGGTTAAGTGACTTGATCAGGGTCATACAGTAGATTTGAACTTAGTTTGGTGCTTTATCCACTAGGCTACGTACCTGCCTCTGAACAATGGATCTGAATTAGGGGATGTAGGTCCAAAGCTTACCTCTGCCACTTACTATCTGGGATGTGTTGAGCCTCAGTTTACTCATATGTAAAATAAGAGGGTTGGACTTGATGGCCTGGAGGGCTCCATCCAGCTTTGATTCTATGACAGTTCTATGACAGAAACACTCATTTCTCACTAATTTCTCTCTCCTTGGGCTAAATTTACTTTTATTCTCGACAACAAGGTCTGTAAAGTTTCGGCCTGAAAATATAATTCCAGGTGAAAGTTAATAAGGCTTCTGAAAACCAGGGATCACGCCTGGACCGTTTCAGCCTCAACTTCAGGAGAGCTCCCTGGGATTCTGGAGGCCAGGGAGTGCAGTTGCACACATTTTAATAATCAAGTGATATTTGTTTTAACATGCAATCTCTGGTTTATGTCATCAGTTGAATCCAATTTAGGGGGACCATTACAGTAGAACATTTAAATGGCAACAGACTGTTTAAAAGCTGACCCTGGACTTTGTCTCTTCCTTGGGCTTCCAAACCCCAATTCCATATGTTTTCAATAATATCCCTGTGTTTAACAGAGGGAGACAATGAGGAGCTTGTATGGCAAAAACACAAGGTTGATTTCTTGAAGTCCTAGATTCTCAGGAATCATTCCAGGACTACTCCCACATTTTAGATGGAGACCAAGGCGGACAGACTCAGTCACTTGTCCAAAGTCATACTGGTCAGGATCATCTAGGATTTGCATTAGAACCAGAGCGCTTGATCGTCAGTTCATTGATGCTTATAAAGTATCAGACAAATAATTTATTTACTTTTAGCTTTCAGATATAATAAGAACAGAAATATCAACATTTCCCCTAATGTTTGGGGGCACACTCTCCTCCATACCATCTCATTCCTTGGGAAAAATGGATTCAAACTTGATTCAATTTCTATATAGCATTCTTCTTGCCACGTTCACTTCCAAATGTGACTTTGGGCACAGGAACTAGTTAGGTTCTTCAAGTCATTCCACAGGACCCCATTATTGAGGATCTACTAAATATAAAACCTCAGAAGGAAGGAGAGAGACAAAGTTGAAATAATGTAGGGATCCTGCCATCGTGGAACTTATAGTCCATTTGGGAGAATAAAACATAAACACTTATAGTATATGAATGTATTAGAATATTATTGTTCTATAAGAAATGAGTGGGCGATTTCAGAAAAGCCTGAAAAGATTTACATGAACTGATGCAAAGTGAAATGAGCAGAACCAAGAGACATTATACATAGTAATAACAAGATTATGTTATGATCAACTGTGATGGACTTACTCTTTTTCAGTAATAAGATGATTCAAGGCAATTCCTATAGATTTATGATGGAAAATGGCATCCACATCCAGAGAGAGAACTATGGAGACTGAGCAAAGCATAGTATTTTCACCTTTTTGTTGTTGTTGTTATTTATTTCGTTTTCTTTCTGATATTTTTTCTCCCTTTTGATCAGATTTGTCTTTTCCAACATGATGAATATGAAAATATGTTTAGAAAAATTGCACATGTTTAACCTATATGAGATTGCTTGCTGCCTTGGGAGGGGGGAGGAAGAGAAAGAAAGAAGAAAAATTTGGAACACAAGGTTTTGCAAAGGTGAATGTTAAAAACTATCTTTGCATATATTTGGAAAAACAAGATACTATTAAAAAACTAAAAAAAAAAAAAAAACCCTGATTACTGTAATATAAAGTGTTAAATGATACATGCTTGAGTATTTATAGTACAAAGTGTTGTGTGAAGTCTAAGGGAAAGGTCATTATGGACTCACTAAAGGAATCAGGAAAGGTTTCATGGTAGAAATGACATCTGAATTATCTTTAGAGGATGGACAGGAATTGGCCGGAGAGTGTTGTAGTAATAGGAAATAGTGTGAGGAAGACTAGGGAGGAAAAAAGCACAAAGTGTGTTTGGGGGACAAGGTTCTCCCGTCCTATAGCCAAGCAGGGTTGCTGTGAGGACAAAATGAGATCATGGATATATAGGGGTGTGCTGGTAAATGTTTAACAGCAAGCCCTCTCAAAATGCCAGTTGGCTTTTGAGTTTAATGTGCGTTATTAACATTTTCTCCATCACTTTCTTAAGTCTAGACGATCAATAAAACAATAAATCAAGCCCTAATTTGTAGTATTTGCCAATTTTCAAGATGAAAAGGCCCAGAATGAAAATTTAACAACTGACTCTTCTTACTCAGTATAAACTGGCTCCAGCACACCCCTGTGTTTTTGCACTGAATACCTTCAAGTCCTATCTATTGGCTAGGTGGTGCAGTGGATTGAGCTGGATCTGGCATTAAGAAAACTCATCTTCCTGAATTCCAATCTGGCTTCAGACACTTACTAGCTTTGTGACCTTGGGCAAGTCATTTTATTCTGTTTGCCTCTTTTCCTCATCTGTAAAATGAGCTGGAAACTACTGTGGTACCTTTGCTAAGAAAACCCTAAATGGGGTCACAGAGAGTCAGAAATAACTGCACAACAACAAATAATAATTATTGGCTACAAATGGAGGGAGAAAAGTAATGGTATGAGCCTAAATAATGGGATAGTAATAAATTGTGAAGGGTCTTGAATGTTAGGGAATATTTACACTGCTCAGTGGGCACCTGGGAGTCACTGAAGAATTTTGAGCAAGAAAGTAATATGGCCATAATAATAATAATAAACCCTGCCTTATTACTTAATCGTTAATAACTAATTAAAATATTAATACTATGAGAATCAAATGAGAATGTGGGTGTGGAAGTTTTGAAAAGGATGAAGAGATACAAAAACCATAGGGAAGGATAAAGAAAGAGAAGGAGATTACTCTCCTCTAGGGTAATCTTAGAGGGCAAGGCTGAAGAACATCAATATGATGCCCATAACAACACTTATGGCTCATAGTCTTCATCAAGGGCTTGTTCTATTTGCCCACTTCCCCTGGTCAATAGAAGAACTGGCATTATGACCTCCAAAGTACATATTCGTCATCAAGGTTTCAGCCTCTTTTTTCCCATCTCACTTTATGAAGCCAAATGTCCCATACCTACCTGGGACTTTCAGTTTTGGCTTTTTATATAGAATTTTTTCCTCTTGATGTAGGAGGGTAAGTTCTGTTTTTCTGCAAAAAGACTGAACATTGAGAACTTGTCTGTGTTGGTTTTCTCTTTACTACACTTAAACAAATATATAAAGTTAACCAATTCATAGGATAGGAGCTGTACCTATTTCATTTATTTATTTATTTTGAGAGGCAATTGGGGTTAAGGGACTTGGTTCAGGGTCACACAGCTAGTAAGTATTAGGTATCTGAGGCTGAACTTGAACTCAGATCCACTGTACCAAATAGCAACCCCTATATGATTTCCTTGGTAAAGGAAATTCTCAAAGAGAAAATTCCCTTGACCAAAGTAGTTGGGCACTTTCTTTAAAGGTTGCCTAGATTATTAAAAGGTTAAGTGATTTGCTCAGTCACATGGTCAATATATGTTAATGATAGGACTTGAATCCAGATCTCCAAGAATGGTTCTCTACCACTATCCCATGTTATCAAGCTTAAGGGTTTAAGAAGGTCTAAATTCAAATCCTGCCCCGATACTAGCTGTATAACTTTGGATAAATTACTTATTCTGTCTGAGTCTCAGTTTCTTCATCTGTAAAATAAGGGAGTTAGATTTTAATTCAGTTTGCCTCTAAGGTCCTACTCCAAATCTGTGGTTTGGTAATCAATAATAACAACAAAAGAAATCTGATAAAGAGGGGAATTTTAAGAGTGAGAAATAAACTTGGCAATCAAACAGTCCAATTTCACAGGCATCTCTTTTAATAGGATCCTTAACGATGGCCACCCAACCTTCACTGGATCCCCTCTGGAGCCAGGGATGCAGCCCATTTCATCACTGGACAGCTCTGAAGTCTTTTTCATACTGAGCTGAAATCTACCTCCCTGTAATTTCTACCCACTGGGCTTAGTTCTGCCCTCTGGGGTCATACACAACAAGTCTACTCCTTCCACACGACAGTCAGCCTTTCAATATAGAGCCATTAACCCACCCTCCCCATCAAGTCTTCTCTTTTTGATGCAAATTATTTCTGGGTTTTGATGCCCTTGAGAAACTGCCGTAAAAATCAGTACAGGCAAATATTATACTTGGCATCTAAAAAAGAAACCAGGTCCATGATGAGAAGAAAAATGCTGCAATAATCTTCAAATGTAAGTAAGCCCTGACACTATAGACTAAGAGGAAGGAGAGGAAGGAGAAAGGAAGAACAGGGAGGAAACCTAGAACTGGAGGCAAGAAGAAGTCAGGGAAATATGCTACCATGGGGGGACAAGCACAGGATTAGAAATCAGATGATCTGGGTGCAGGTTCCATTTCTGCCATTTACTACTTGATGATTTTGGAGCAGCCACTTAATCTCTATCTTAGCTTCATTTTCCTTATCTAAATAATGAAGGGTGGACTCCTTTCTAGCTCTAAATCTGGGATCCTAATTCAGGGGAATTATCATCTTGAAGCTATTAACTCAACTAGGAGTCTTCTAATCCCATAGTTTCCCCTCCCTTAGGTGCCATCCCAATACACTAATTAATCAGTCAATAGATCTGTGGAGGATATCATGGACGCCTGTTTATTGGGACTGGTGTATAGTGGGAGAGGTATGTGGGGCTGGGTTGGGAATAGGATTTGGAATAGTACAAGAGAAGTCACACCCTGGACCTTTCCTTCAAAAATATGCAGGGGCAAAAGAGACCAAATCCTTGATAAAAACTGTGAACTCATGTTTAACATATATTGGATTACTGGCCAACTGGGGGAGAGGGGGAAGGGAGGGAAAAAATTAGAACACAAGGTTTTATAGGGGTGAGTGTTGAAAATTATCTATGTATATGTTTTGAAAATAAAAAGCTATAATTAAAAAAAAAGACTGTGAACCATAGGCATTGTTATGGGCATCACGTTGATGTCCTTTAGCCTTTATGTTTAGAGACAATATTGACACATAAGAAATCTGGATGTTCTAGAACAGAGGTAACAAATATGTGGCCCACAAGCCCATAACACCCTAAATGTGGCCTTAACCAGATTAAAAATAAATGGAAAATATTTAACAAGATACATAAAAAGTATAATAAAATATAGATCTTGTTTATATATAGTTTTCTAGGTCAATATGCGACCCGTAGAAATTCTTATATACAGGTTGTTATTGTTGAGTTATTTTCCAACTCTTGCTGACCCCATTTGAGGTTTTCTTGGCAAAGATACTAGAGTAGTTTGCCATCTCCTTCTCAGCTCATTTTTCAGAAGAGGAAACTGAGGCAAAGGCTAAGTGACTTGCCCAGGGTCACACAGCCAGAAATGGCTGAGGTCAAATTTGAACTTGGATCTTTCTGACTCCAGGTCCCCTGTTCTCTTTCCACTGCAATGTCTATCTGTTTTTTAGTTGCTTAAGAGCAAGAAAAAACCAGCAGGTTCATTACTAACCATACACTCATGGAGAACTTTGTGAAGGTTGATTTTGTGAACCTCAGTCTCCTCATCTGTCAAATGAGGATAATACTATGTATATCTGCTTTGAAGGAGCTAATATCGATAAAGCATCTTATAAATCAAAAAGTCTTACATAAATATCAGCTATTACTAATATTATTTTTAGGGAGGTGATGACAAAAGCTATAACTACTAATTTTTGTATCAGAACAAGTGCCATAAACTTCACCCAGTGCAAATGGCTTAAAGACCACCCACTGTTGGAGTGGTGGACTGGAGGGGTTGGCAAGGGATATGTTTACCCCAGCCAGCCATCTGGTGTCTCACTATTTTAGTTAACTTTCTTGTTAACTAGGTGCTAAACTCTGTTATTTTTACCTTATCGAAAGACTTCAACTACAGTCAAATGCCTCCAAAATCTGGCACCCTGGGGAAAAGCCCCAATCACCCTGCCCTAGTTATAGCTCTGGTGATAGCAGCAGGAGAATTAAAATATCCGTGAAATGAAAGACTTCTAAACTTGAGAATAATTACTTTTTCCAAATTGTCTTCTTTGGGTCTAACTAGGGACCGAGATTGGACCCAGAACCAAAAGGTCTGAGTTTGAATTTTAACTCAGTTACTTACTAGGTGTGTTACATTTGACAGTGTTTCATCACTCTGGGCTTCAGTTTTCTGATCTGAAAAATGGGGATAACAATGTCTGAAAACACATTGGTGAAGCTCCACATGAAACAATGGCTGTGAAGGCCCTTTTGTGACCCTAAGATGTATTTGGATTATCAATATAATTGTGTTTATAGAAGGACCACAGCTTTAAAATTATGGCAAGTACCACAGACTATGCAGTTCTTGAATATGAAACAACCAGTGAGAGGCCAGGGCTAGGGAAGGTAACAAGGCACCTTATGATACCTAGATCTGGCTAGACATTCAGCAGCATCTTTATTCTTTACAGTCTTGAATTACCCTAAAATTCAGATAATCCTTTGAAAGTGCCTCCTACATCCCTAGATCCCTAGGAAATCAGTTCTAGAGGAAGAGCTAATCAAGTACCAGGGAAAACATTTAGTACTGGGGTTAAATTATAAAGAGTGAATTGGAGGAAAATTATAGCAAGAGAATAAAGGAAAATTCTCATTTTTCTCTGCCCTCAGTCCCTGGATTATGGCTACTTCTGTCTCTTCCAGAGACTTGAGTCCATGCTCTGGCTTTGCTACTAATTTGATGTGTGACTTCAGGGAAATCAATTTTCCTCCTTGGGCCTCAGTTTCCCCTTTTGTAAAGTGAAGGGGTTAGGGCAATAGAAACGACCTAGAGTAATTAATTCCCTCTCCACTCCCAACTCCACGGAGGGAAGAGAGAGCCTTTGCATTGTCCTTTTCTATTCTTTCTCTCTTCTCCCTTAATTTTCCAGTTCCCCAGGTTTCCAACAGTGTCCACACTTATTCTGCTAAAGCCGTATTCCAGGGAGCTCCAAGCATTTGCACAGACCAGAAGGATGATGGCTGGCCTAGTTTTTGGCATCTCGGGGAGGTACAGGCACATGTTCAGCATCAGGCAGAAAAGCAAGTCTAAAAAAAGAAACTCAGGGCGTTTCACAGCCCCAGCTCAATGTGTGTCAGTGTGCTGGGGAGTGTGGGGAGCGGAGCAGGGGAGGGAGTGGGGAGGGAGCAGGGCCCAGGGTGGAGCCCTTTCCCGAGGACAATGGTTCCTTTTTTGCTTTGCTGGGTGGGCTCACTAAATAATAATAACAACTCTAATGACAGGTTGTAATCAAAGTGACCATATTTCCAAATAGTCAATGTGCAGTGAAGCATAGGAATGGAGAGATTGGGGGGAGGGGGAAGAGAAGAAGACAGGAAAAAAGTAAGAGACAATATCCCTCTTTTCTCTTGGGATCCAGGAGATCATTTTTAACCTTGAATTTCTCTGCTGCAAAGCAAGGGAGCTTCCAGAGTAAAAATGAAAGAATCACAGACCTGGAGAGGACCTCAGAGCTCAGAGGTTAGGTCCAGGGCCCTTTCTCCCTGCTCCACCAAATTGTGGGGTCACCTTCCTGATGCTTTTTTTCTCTACAAGATATTGACTCTATCCAAAATCTCCCCTTCTCTTGATGGAAGACTAAAGTACTGAGCTCTGGGACTTGGGGGTTAATAGAGATTCAGCCCCCAATATTTGTCCAGGAAAATCCTTCTTTTCTATCTAGAAATTTGAATTCTGGAATCATATTGTCAAGGAAGTTTCAGTCAAACTCATGGCTCAAAGTAGATAACCCTTCTACAATCTTTCCAACAAGGGGTCATCTGGTTTTCCCTTAAAGGCCTGCAGCAAAAGAGAATTAACTAGCTCCCAAGGCATCCCATTCCATTTTTGGACACTTCTAATTGTCAGCTGAGGATGCACTCCCTTCAGCTGAATAGAAATCATTCTCCCGGTACCTTCCACCCACTGGACCCCGTTCTGCCCTCAAGGGCCAAGCAGATTAAGTTTAATGCTTCTTCCACAAGACAACCCTTCAAATGTCTAAAGACAGCTACCCTGCCTCCTGTAAGGCTTTCTTCTTTAAGTTTAACATTGCCTAGTTTCTTCAAACATTCCTCATTAGGTAAGGTAGCCATGAAGGATGCCAGTTTTCTGGTGATTTGAAAAACTGAAAAAAACAAAACAATAAAAAGGTCTAAGTTTGTTAGATTTTGTTGCATCCTCCAGAATTCTTTCAAATGCTTCTTCCTTTTTGGTCAGCCTCAATGGTAGTCCAGATTCTCCTGCTGCCCTCCAGAGCCCACCCACTGGGACACTCACCCAAGCCTACTCTCCCTGAAGTGCCCCATAGCAATCTGCATTTTAATAAGAGCCTTCTGGAGATAATTCTGTAATCCACAGGAATAAAGCTGTAATGTTGTTTATTATAGGGCTCCTTCTCGGGCCAGAAGGTGAGAGACGGAGTGTCAGGGATGGGGTCATTTAATGTCCCTTCACATATGGCCAATTAATTCTCCTTGGTACATCCTGGAGAGGGTTCCCTACCAAAAACAATAACATCATAATATCTTTGAGCTTACATGGATCTATTCTCCAAATCACCCTCTCTGTCTCATATTCTCTTCATCTAGAGTTGTCTCTGGGAAATTTTGGAATAACGGCTTAAGTGGAACTGGTATAGGATCCTCCAGATGTTGGTAAAAGAGTCCTTTGTTCCCCTACAAGCACTCAAGATAACACACACACACACACACACACACACACACACACATATATATATATATATATCAGGTACAGGGTAGCGTTTATTATTCCCCACCTAAGAGGCAGAAAACAAATACAGTACTCACGGTGGTCCTTAAACAATAGAAACAAATCTCTCAAAGTCCCTTATTCCCCAGAGTCCTACAATCTTCCCTACTCAGAGCACTACTCTGTGATTTGGACTCAATTAGGAAAGAAAATGAATTTGTGATTGCTTTAGAGGTGATCTCCTCTCCATTGGATCCATATCATCCAAAAAAATCTTGGTAATAGCAGAAGGCAAAGTCTGGGGCCCTTTCCCCCCATTTTATGGCCTTTGGTGCTTCTTGCTCCATCAAATGGGGGACATGGGGATCACCTCCCTGACCTTCTTTTCTCTGTAAGATATTGACTGTATCCAAAATCTCCTCTTCTCTTGATAAAAGACTAGAGTTCTGAACTCTGGGACTTGGGATTAACTAGAGATGCAACCCTCAATATTTGTTCTGCCCAGAAAAATTCTCCTTTTCTACTTAGAAAATTGGATTCTGGGATTTTTAATATCTATGAATCTAGGAAATATCAAAATTTCCTTCCCTCTTCTTTGATAGAAGGATATATTCCAACTCCTTAGGAAAATTGGGATTCAAGAATTCATTCTATTAAGATCATATGGTTCCTTTTCCACTGCTACCCTATACATGACAGGTTATGTTGCTGACTCTCCAAGGCTTCTCTGAAACCAAGTGGGCTAGAGTACATTTAGCTCCCATGTGCTTTAGGTCAAGGCATTCCTTAATTTCCAAGCCCTCCTAGCTCTATTGAACTCTCAAGTTCTTGCAGATAAGATGAAACGGGCAAAAAATAAATAAGTTCATGATAAAGACGCCCTTCTTATAGGGTAGCACAAAAGATGGTTTCTCCTGTTGAGACTCCTGTCCATTCTCAAGAGAATCTGCTGTTTGCGTCCAGGAGGATTGTAGGAGAAAAAGGCTGGGGGAAAGATAAAATGATAAAGAGACATTGAAGGCAGTTTCCATGGTGATAGTACTTCATCAAGGGGCAGCTACCTGGTGCAGTGGATAGAGCACCAGCCCTAAAATCAGAAGGATCTGAGTTCAAATCCATCCCCAGATACTTAATGTTACTTCCCCACTGTGTGGCCCTGGGCAAGTCACTTAACCCCAATTGCTTTAGCAAATTTGGGGGGGGGGGAAGAATAAAGGACAATGTCCACTCTCTAGACTGTATTTCTACTAGACTAACATAACATGTGGGTCATAGATAAAACTTTGATTTAGTACTACAAGGACCCTCACGGGTCATCAAGTTAATCTTCTCATTTTTGCAGAAGTGGAAAATGAGTCCCAAAAAGTTAAGTGCACTGACCAACACACAGAGTGAAGATTTGAACTCATCCTCTGATTCCAAATCCAAAATTCTTCTCACTACACTTACATCCTCTCACTCTTAGTTTCTTCTTTTGTAAAATAAGGAAGTTGGACCTCTAAACCAGCCTGTAAAGGCCTTCTAAAATCCTTTGTTTTTTCAATATGGAAATTTACAGAGCAGAAAAACCATTTCTGAATTGATCTATATCTCCCAAGGAGAAATCGGTTTAGAGGGAATTTTGCAGGATGTTTGCCCACCCAATATTGGTCATTAAGACCAATCCTGACCAAATCAGAATGTCTGGTCACTTTAATTATACACTCTGAGTTAGCCAATACTGGATTCATCCTCATGCGTTAAGACTAGATTAAAATGAGAAATAAAAATTAAATAGTCACAATGCTTTGGCTTTATCGAACATCTTTCTTTCAAGAGATCAAAGCCTCTTCACATCTATTATCTCATGAGGGAGTATGGATTTTTATTGAAAGGCATTTCTGGCTAGACTAAAAGGGGGTGCTTCTTTAAAAAACATTAAAAACGGTATTATTCATCCAAATCCCTTCTCTCCTTTCTGCATTACCAGTCTGTCAACCATTTTTCTCTTTAGCTTGATCCAATTTCTTTAAAATATCACATTTCTCAAACCAATAACAATAAAAGGAGTGAACACAAATCATCTCTTTCTTCATGTTCTCATCCCTCATTTTTTCTCCCTCTTATAGTTGATGAAGAATTTTCTCGCTTTTCACTGGTCTTAATTTATTAATATAATTGCTAATAACAATAATAAATGACCTTTATATAATGTTTTCAAGTTTGCAAAGCACTTTTACAGATATAGTTTCATTAAAGTCTCAAAATCCCCCAGTGAAGTAGACACCACAAATTTTATCATTCTTATTTTATAGATAAGAGATGGGTCAAGGTTACCCAGGTTGCATAGTTCGTGTCTTAGCAAGGATTTAATAATAATAGCTATCTTTTATACAGTGCTTTCTAAGGTTTACAAAGGCAACTGGGTGGTGCAGTGGTTACATACCAGGTCTGAAGTCAGGAAGATTCATCTTCCTCTTCAGTTCAAATTTAACCTCAGACACTTACTAGCTTGTGACCCTGGACAAATCACTTAATCCTATTTGCCCCAGGTTCCTCACTAGTAAAATGAGCTGGAGAAGGAAATGGCACACCAATCCAGTATTTTTGATAATAAAATCCCAAATGAGGTCATGAAGATAAGGACACAAACACTAAATAACTGAACAACAACAAAAAGATTGTCAAGGAGCTTTATAAATATTTTTTTCTTTTTGTTCTTACAATAACCTTGGGAGGTAGTTGCTATTATTATTCCCATTTTGCAGATAAGGAAACTGAGGCAGCAGAAGCTAAGTGGCTTGTTCATCATACAGCAAGCAAGTATCTGAAAGCAGATTTGAAGTCAGATCTTCTTGATACCAAGTTCAGTCCCTTATCCACTCTACCATCTGGCTACCTGAATCCATGGGTATTATTAGCCATCTCTTATGCACAGATTTGCACATGAAAAGGAGTTTCCTCACTCAGGAATTTCCTAAATTAAAAAAAAAAAAAAACACCAACTCTGTTCTAATCTCACTTTCAAGAACTTTCCATATCTCCCTAAATGCTAGTGTCTTCTTTCTGTTGATTATCTCTAATTTATTATTTCAATATCTTATTTGTACATATAATGCTTTCATGTTTTCTCCCCATTAGATGGGGATCATCTTTAAAAAACAGGAACTTTAAAAAAGAGGGACCATCTTTTGCTTTTTTTTGTATCTCTACTACTTAGAATAGAAGCTGGCACGTGGTAAGTGCCATACGTGACTAACTCTCCCTAACCTAAGGGCTAGACACTGTGCTAGTTTCTAGATAAAAATCAAATAATTTATGTCTTCAAGGAATTTATATACCAGGGAATGTATTCATAAAGATATATACAAAATAATTGGGATCAGGGGAATAAAAAACACAATCCATTCCCTAATAAATGGCCAATTTTTGTGTAGATTCCATATACTGCTGGAAAAAAAGGCATATTCCTTTCTATTCCCATTCATTTTTTTTCTAGAAGTCTATCATATTTAACTTTTTAAAAATTCTATTCATCTCCTTAACTCTGTAATAGGGAATTTTCAGTGAGAAAAATCCTGTTTTTTTGCAATTTGTGCAAGATAAAATATAAACTAATACAGAAAAGAGCTCACTGTGTTGATGGGATGAGGGGAAAAAATGGCATTTGATCAAGTTTTGAAGAAAACTAGGAATTCTAAGACTCAGAGATAAGGAAGAGAATGCATTCTAGACACACGAAGCACAAGTACCACAAGTATTATTTATTCTCATTTTCTGGACAAAGAAATTGAAATTTAAAGTGAGTATCCCAAGATGATACATACAGATGTTAGATTTGAATTCAGGTCTTCCTGATCATCTCTAACATTTACATGTTATGCTCTTTATTAGATTCTTCAATAATAATTGTAACAATGAGGTTATCCAAGACAATTCCAACAGACTTGGGTTGGAAAATGCCAGCCACATCCAGAGAGAGAGCCATGAAGACTGAATATGCATCAAAGAATAATTTTTGTACTTTATGTTGTTGTGGTGTGTTTGCTTTTCCTCCTGATTTTTCTTGTGCAGTAGAACGAATATGGAAATATGTCTAGAAGAACTACACATATTTAATTAGTTGTGTGACCCTGAACAAGTCACTTCACTTAGTTTGCCTCACTTTTCTCATCTTAAAATTAGCTGGAAAAGGAAATTGCAATCCATACAGGATCTCTGCTAAGAAAACCCCAAATAGTCATGAAGAGTTGTATGCAATTGAAATGATGGGACAATACAAAAGTGTGTAATATTTGAATGGTAAAAACAGATTAAAAATATATGGGGAATTTTGGAAATTAAAAAATGCAAATATAGATGATTTCTATATTTATATAGGTTCATCTGGCTTAAAGATAAGCAGTCTAGATTATCACTGGGACAGTTGGTTTGCAGGTCACCCAATCTCTACCTGTTGAGAAATATCTGAACGCTGTCCATCTTGCAGATCAACTAACTATATGGGTAATGAAATAAATATCCCAAGATGATACATACAGATGTGAGATTTGAATTCAGGTCTTCCTGATCATCTCTAACATTTACATGTTATGCTCTTTATTAGATTCTTCAATAATAATTGTAACAATGAGGTGATCCAAGACAATTCCAACAGACTTGGGTTGGAAAATGCCAGCCACATCCAGAGAGAGAACCATGAAGACTGAATATGGATCAAAGCATAATTTTTGTACCTTATGTTGTTGTGATGTGTTTGCTTTTCCCCCTGATTTTTCTTGTGCAGTAGAACGAATATGGAAATATGTCTAGAAGAACTACACATGTTTAACTTATATCAGAGTACTTGCTGTCTTGGGGAGAGGGGAAGGAGAAAAGAGGAAGAAAATTTTGGAGACAACTTTTGCAAAGGTGAATGTTGAAAACTATCTTTGCATATGTTTGGAAAAATAAAGTACTATTAAAAATAAAATTTTAAAAATAATCATAATAGTAATAAGAAAGAGCACTTTTCATGGCTCTTGGGAAATGGTAGGAGCTTAATGAATTGATTGATTAGGTTATGTTTTAATCTTCTGCTTTCAGGTAAACCACATCAATTTGTGCCTTTCTTAAAGCATTGTCTAGTGTTCTTCCTGTCCCTTACGATCACCTCAGAACACCACTTAAAACCAGAACTGATGTCTAGATTTCTAGATCTAGATTTGGAGAAACAAATGCAACATTTATTTCATTACCCATATAGTTAGTTGATCTGCAAGATGGACAGCGTTCAGATATTTCTCAACAGGTAGAGGTTGGGTGGCCTGCAAACCAACTGTCCCAGTGATAATCTAGACTGCTTATCTTTAAGCCAGATGAACCTATATAAATATAGAAATCATCTATATTTGCATTTTTTAATTTCCAAAATTCCCCATATATTTTTAATCTGTTTTTACCATTCAAATATTACACACTTTTGTATTGTCCCATCATTTCAATTGCATACAACTCTTCATGACTATTTGAGGTTTTCTTAGCAGAGATCCTGTATGCATTGCAATTTCCTTTTCCAGCTAATTTTAAGATGAGAAAAGTGAGGCAAACTAAGTGAAGTGACTTGTTCAGGGTCACACAACTAATAAACACCTGAAGCCAGATTTGAATTAGGTTTTCCTGACTCCAGGTGCCCCTTGGGTTTTCAGAGAGGACTAGGACTTCTGGTGTTAGGGCTTGCTGAGCCTTGTTCAGGGCTGCTCATCCACCTGTCTACCCAACTCTCACCTGTGGCCACCTCTCGCCCCATCCTCACCTGTCGCTCCAAGAAGCTAGAGCACATGCAGCTGCTGCACCCTGGTAAACCTTCTCGGCAGACAGGCTAAACCAGATTGAGGGTAAACTCAAACCCATCCGTGAGTTAGGGGAATGTCTACCTCAAGCATATGGAGGCTTCCCCAAGTGGAATGATCAGATTAGAACAATTTGCTCCAATGCCCATGAAGGAGGGTAAAGGGGGGGTTGTGGAGCATCAGAAATAAAAACTGCCAAGATCATCCATTGCATCCTGGCCCACTGCCATTCATCTTGAATTTTGTCTTGCCGCTGGAATTAATGACTCTGGAAGAGAGAATGTCTCATTTAAATCCAATTCACAGGCAAATTAAGATATCACTTCTACTCCATTATTGTGATGTTTTTGGTCCCCTTCAAAAAACAAAGCCTGAACAACATTGACCCCTTTTAGTTCATAATTTTTTCCCTTCCCTCTTTCTCTTCTTTCTTCTTTCTCTTCATTTTTCTTCATCTTTCTTTCCCCCCTTACATTCTCCTTTTACTGACTTGTTTTCCTTTACCGGTTTTTCTTCTTCAGCAGTCCCATCTTGAAACAACTCTCTTCCAGGCCAATCCCCTTCTCCCATTAATGAGTTCCTCCTAGCTTGCCTTTGAGGGAACTGTCAGCCTTCCTTTCTTTTTTGGCTCTGCCTCTGACTTCAGCACCATCTCTCTTCCTCCAATCCCATACACATTAGAGTGTAAATTCTTTGAGAATAGAATTGTCTTTCTTTTTCTTATATTAGTATCCCCAGAATTTAGCACAGTGCCCAGGTCTTGATAAGTGTTTAATAAATTCTTCTGGCCTTGCCTACCTTCATCTTTTTTATGCTTCTTTACTTTCTTTTTTCTCTTCTTTTCTTCCTCTTTTTTCTTCTAGTTTGATTTTCTTTTTTCCTTCTTTTCCTTTTACTTCTCCTTTTTCTTTTCCTATTCTCTTTTTTCTCTACCTTTTTCCTCCCTTTCCTTTCTTTTTTCTTCATCTTCTTCCTCTTCTCTTGCCTCTTTCTTTTCTTCTTCAATCTTCTTCCCTTTCTCTCCTTTTTTTCTCTCTTTCTCTTTTTGCTTCTTCCTCTTCTTCCACCTTCTTTTTCCTCTTTCTCTTTTTTATTCTTTATCTTCCTTTTTCCTCCTGCTTCTTCCTTTTCTTCCTTCAGCCTCTTCTCTCCTTTTTCTTATTCTTCTTGCTTCTTCTTTCTCCTTGTGCTTCCCCTTTTTTCCCATTTCTTCTTTTCCTCCTTTTTTTCTTTCCTTTCCTCCTCCTCTTTTCTCTTTTTCCTCTTTCTTCTTTGAAATCTCACTTTACCAGCAGTACTCTAAAGCTCCCCTTTCTTTCTCAACTAAACAGAAAACCTTCTCAAATCAGTCTCCCAAACCAGGTTTCTGCTAATTGTTCCCAGCCTCTTTTGCAAGGAGTCAGACTTGTCAACTATTTTCAAGTCATATTAGTTTGGTTGTTACATAAAACAATAAAAACAACCTTAGCTAAAAAACCATGCAGCTGGTTGGCAGTAGGGTGCCTCAAAAGGCCAGAATGAAAAGTGCTTGATGGGGCAAACTCCCTTCCAGGGGAACCATGTCACTCTAGCTCTTAGATATATTTTCTTCTCTCCATCCAGCCCTATTACCTGTAAGCAGCTTTGAAGCTGTAGTTAGAGGGTTTGTATATTTGAGTTTTAACTCTACTATTCCATATCTATACTAATTCTAGACAAATTTCTCTCTCTCTGAACCTCTGGTTTTTTTCTCTATAAAAATGGGAAAATAATAGTTACACCTTCTTCACAGGATGTTGTGAGGATGAAATCCTCATAGTGTAAAAGAACATACAGAGCACTTTAGGAATTCCCATTTCTATAGCACTTGAAATTTTAGGCTCAATAAGTCCTAAGTCAGAAGGGAATTCAGAGGTCATCTGGTGAATTCCAAAAAAGATTTGTCCAAGATCAAACAGCAAGTAAGTTTCAGAGGCTGGGTTTGAACCTAGATCCTTTGACTTAATAACCAGGACTATTTCCTCCTATAGAGTCATTTCCTTATAACAATCCTGGAGGCAAACCATACAAATTTAATTCTCCCCATTTTACAGATCAGAAAGCTGAAACTCAAAGAATGAAATGAATTTACAGAATCAGAGAGTAAGAAAAAAAAAAAAACCATAGAAGTAATCTAGTCTACTCTTCATCTGGCCAGATTTACAGCAAATTCAACAAACATTATTATTATTATTATTAATAAAACATAATAGCTTATATGGATACAATGCTTTCAGGTTTGC
Organism: Antechinus flavipes; assembly: GCF_016432865.1. NCBI lineage: Eukaryota > Metazoa > Chordata > Mammalia > Dasyuromorphia > Dasyuridae > Antechinus > Antechinus flavipes. Next base: position 247,443,080 of record NC_067398.1, on the reverse strand, counting down.
AAAGCAATTTACACATATAATTTCATTTAATTAAGGTTCAAAGCCAGGATTCAAACCCAGTTTTCCCAACACTGGCCCAACACCATATCCACTATGCTGGATAATAATAGTCCCTATCTCACATGAGCAGCTCTTTGCAAATTTTGTTTGTTTGTTTTTGCTGAGGCAATTGGAGTTAAATGACTTGCCCTGGGTCACACAGTGAGGAAGTACTGGTGTCTGAAGTCGGATTTGAACTCAGGTCCTCCTGACTTCAGGGCTGGTGCTCTAAAGTGCCCCCTTTTTGCAAACCTTAAAGCATCATATAAATGTTACTATTATTGTTGTACAGGAATTTACATAGCTGCTGTGAGCTTCATCTGCATCTGGCCATTGAACCCCGATGGTTCTGGAGGAGAAAGTGAGAGAGGTAACCTTGTACAGCTCTCCCTCACTTAAATCCAATTTACTTGCATGTCATGGTTTCCTCCCTGATGTGAGACCAAGGACAAACGGCAACAACAACAATAAGAAGTCACTTCCAGCTCTCCATGACCCCATTTGGAAAAGATAATACAGTAGTTTGCCATTTCCTTCTCTGGCTTATTTTACTGAGACAAATAGGATTAAGGGACTTAACCAAGGTCACACAACTAGTAAATAAGTGAGGTAAGATCTGAACTCAGGACTTTTTGACCCTAGATTAAGTGCCACTTAGCTGCCCCATATAAATGCTAGCTACCTGTAACGCCCCAATATTTCACAACATCCTTTCTCCATGGGATTTTTACTTAGAGACATTATGGTACTTAAGGGAAAAGATGCTGGATTAGGAGTCAGAAAAAAACAAACAAATCAGGGGATATAGTCTGCATAATTACAATAACTAAGCTTGGCCTTAGAGAAAAATGTACCTGTCTCCTCCTTGCAAAGGTCAGGGATTATGGGTGTGGAAGTGCAGATCTGGTTGAGGGGTTGTTCAGTTTTGAGGAACTATTTTTTTTCCCCTCCTTTCTCTTTTATTCTTTGTTACAATAACTAGGTGACTCACTGAATAATGGGAAGGGGGAGGAATGTATTCAGAAAATGAAAGTGATGTGAAAATAATAGAAAGCAGTAACAATTTTTTTAAAGTAACCCAGTTAGAATCCTGCCCCCCATTATTTACTGGATGTGTGTGTGACCCTGGGCAAGCCATTCACTCAATCTAAGTCTCAGTTTCCTTCTCTGTCAAATGGAGATAATACCTGTAGCCTTTCCCTCTCAGGTTGTGCAAGAATCATATGAGCTTGTGTGTACAAAGTGCTTTGTAAATCTAAAGCCCATATTCATGTCAGCTTCCTTGCTTAAAGGGATTTTCCTTTACTTTTGTCCTGCTTCATTAATGTTCTGTAGCTTTTCCTTCTGTTGGTCTCTGTACTCGTACCTAAATGATGTTTTAATGTCAACAGCTCTGCTTGGAGTCACAGACTTAGACTATTAAAACATGGGAGGGATTGGAGAGATCACCTGGCCCGACCCACCCATTTGAAAGAGAAGGAAATTGTGGTCTAAAAAGGCTGCCTGACTTTCCAAGGTCACACAGCAAGTGAGGGCCCTAGAATCCCTGAGTCAGCTCTGCCAGAGACAAGCTGATCCTCCTCCTTCCTCAGCAACGTGTTATATATTCTGCTTATGTGCCTAGTAGGCTTAAAACCCATGTAACACTCTGAGGCAGGCCAAAGTATTTGCTGAATGAATAAATGAATGAATGAAAGTAGTGAAACCTCAATTAACCAAAAGATCCCAGGAAGAAAGCATTCTGATGAATTCATAAATGTTTGATCGGTTAATTAGGTTTCTGGCTAACTGAAGGTTGATGCTGAATTCTTTTATGTTTTTAACCTTTTTTTTTTTTTTTTGGGGGGGGGGCAAGTATTTCTAAATATTTCTAATTTTTAAATTTCCTGAGAGGCAGTGTGATAAAGTAATAATAGGGAAAGTATCCGACATGAAAAGCAGAAGATCTGGACTCAGAGTTCTGACTCTGTGCTTCTTTGGACAAATGATAGATATTGGAGTTTTCTGTATCAAGGAAATTCTAAATCCATTTCCTAATCCTGGCTTCAGTGACCATCTCAATCCTGCTTAACTTTCCTTACTCTCCCAACTCTTATTTCTTATTTCATTACATCTTATACTTTTTCCCTTCCCTCATTCTGAAAGAAATATTAAGACCAATTCTTGTTGTTGTTTTTTTTTAATTTTTCTGTGTATACCCAGAATTTAGCACAGTGCCAGGCATACAGTAGGTACTTAATGTTTGTTGACTGCTGACTGACAGACTGACTCCTCTGTCTCCCATGTGGCAGGAGCTATTTTACTAAACTCCCCTGAGCCTTCCCATACTCCTGTGTTAGTTTGAACAGGCATCAGTAAGCCCATTGTTTTCTTTGAAAGCAAAGAACGTGGAGGCCCAGGGAGGTTTAATTTTCAAGGTCACTCAGAGAAAGCAGCAGATCCAATATAGGAACCTGAGTGTCATAATTCCCAGTCCAAGGTTCTTTTCACGATACTATGAATTGTGGACTTGAATAAATTAAATAAAATAACATTGGCCAGAGTCTATAGGTAGGGTTGGATAATTGTTGTCATCTTTGGGGGTTTGCCAGGAAAAACTCTAGTAATCAAGTTGGTTCCTTCCCTGGGGCCTCTCTGTATGATCAGGGAGAGCTCACTTTTCCCTGAATTTAATCAACTGAAAAGGCTGAAAGGAAGGCAGCTTGACTTAGTGGAATGAGAAGTAGACTTTCTAGGGGAATGGCCTTGGGGTTGGGGTCTGGACAAATCACTGGCAAATCACTTACCTGTCTCAGTTTCTTCTTCTATAAAATGAAGGGGTATAGTATAGTAAAAAAAAAAAAAATACTGGCTTTGAATTTTGATTCTATCACTTACTAACTATGCAACTCTGAACAAATCATCTCCCCTTTCTGCCTCAGTTTCTTTTTTTTAAAAAGGAGAACATGTGATATAGGAAAAGAATTCTGACTATAGAATTTGGAAATCTGAGTTCAAATCGGGTTCTAATCTTTCTTAGTGGTACAATATCAGGCAAGTCACTAACCACTCTCTGGACCACAGTTTCCCTATCTGTAAAGTGAAAAAAATTAGACCCTAAGCTCTAAATCTAAGATTGCATGAAAGGATTAAACAAGATGGGACCCATGGAGGAAGGCTTTTAACCTCTTTTGTGTCATGGTTCCCTTTGGCAGCCTGATGAAATTCATTTTAGAATGGTATTTTTTTCAATAGCATTTTATTTTTCCAAATACATGCAAAGATGGTTTTCAGCATTTACCTCTGCAAAAACCTTGTGTTCCAAACTTTTCTCCCTCTCCCCCCAGACCCAAGACAAGCAATCCAATATAGGTTAAACATGTGCAATTCTTCTAAACATATAGAATGACATTTTTTTATTGATAAAATAAAACACATAGGATAATAAAAGAAACCAATTATATTGACATGGTTACCAAAGAAAAAAATTTAAATTCATGGACACCCGGCTAAGACCTCCTGGACTCCTGACAGATTGACCGACTTTTCTCTCCCATGTGGTAGGAATATTTCAGTAAATTCTAGGATCTCTTCCAGCTCAGATTCTAAACAAGTCATGAGATCATAGGCTTAGAGCAGCAAGGAATCTTAAAGGTTATTCAGCCCAGCATCCCTCATCTTACCCAGACAGGCTTAGTTACTTGGGCAGCCTGGTGGATAGAATGCTAGATCTGTAATCAGGAAGATCTGGGTATAAAGCTGGCCCCAAATATCATCCAGCTGTATGACACCGAGCAAGACACTTAACCTCTATTTACCTCAGTTGCCTCAGCTGTAAAATTGGAATAATAAAGCAGGTTGTTGAGAGGAGCAAATGAGATGATATTCACAAAGCTCTTAGCACAGTGTCTGAGAGCTATTTAGTAAATGTCTATTCCTTTTCCTCAAAAAGGTTAAGGTCAAATACCTGTCCAAAAAGACACAGGTAGAAAGGGACAGAGCCAAGATTTGAACACAGCCCCCCTGCTGCCAAATCTGATAACAGTCAGTATTACAACTTGGTGCTTTCTCCCAAATTGATTGTTCTTTCCATTATACCCCTGTGCTTCTCTTGAAAGCTTAAATACTTCCTTATGAAAAAAAGATTTCTTTTTAAGTGACTTGTCCAGGGTAATACAGCTAATAAGTATGAAAAAAAGAAACAGGACTTATGCTAAAAAGGGATTATTTTTTTTAAGACTAACAAACTGGGGGGAGTTACTGCTTTTATAGGGAATCGGGGCTTCTCTGGTATTTTTGTGCTTGTGTTAACTAAATCTGTGTCTCCTTTATTCTGGTTTCCCTTCCAAGGAGTCCCTCCCATGTAGGCTGAAGGGCATGGCCAGACAGTGGCGGGAGAGTAAGTATTACTGTATAGTTTGCCTCTACTAGGCTTCTGGCCACCACACAGCTATAGAATTTGGGGAAGGGGAGTCCAACAAAGATGGAGGGTGAAATGGAAGGAGGGGCAGCCAGGTTTGGCAGGAAAACAAGCAGAAACCTTTCAGATCAGGAGGTAGTGAAAAGCTGAATTGGCCCCAACAGGCCCCTGGGAAAATCCTCCTCCTGCGGCATGAGCTGACATGCCTTCCCACACAGAGCGGGGGCTTTCCCCCACCCCCCATTCCTTACACAAAGACCAGGCCGTCGGCGCTCTCCAGCGGGCCGGCACCCGCCTCTCTCCCACCCCAGACAGCCAAGAACGGCCACCTCCCCAGTTTGCTAATTACTTCCATTTGTCCAGATCCCTAGTGAGCACACGTTTGCAAAGGCATGTGTTGGGCAGGAGGGGGAGGACGGGAAAGTGTGGAAAGCAGCACTAGGTAAGAGCTTTGCCCACTTCAGCTTTGGTTGCCACAGAGACTGTTGTAGAGTTAGTCCCAAAAAAGAGACAGGGAATTGCATTGTGGGGCCCTGGGGAAGGGGGTCTCCCCATCCCGAGGGCTGCTGGTCCATTCAGAACACCAGGGAGTGAAGGCTCAGGGACCCAGCCAACCAGCCATCCTGTGAGGTGACCGAGCTGGGAGAAGAGACTGTCCTTTCTAGGACATAGTTTTCCTTAAGATTTCTGTTGTTGTCCTTCCTTCTCAAAGACATGCATGACAGCAGGGAGGTGGTGCTGTGAAAGGAAAGTGAATTGGAGTTAAGGGCTGGGCAAGGGCATCTGCCTCACTTTCCCCTCAAGATCTGGCAGCCAGATATAGAGCAGGACGACCCAAGATGGCCCTGGATGCCATAGGAGACCTGGGCCTTTTTAAACTAAGTCTTCAACAGGTCTCAGTCTGACTGAGGTCTCTTAGTCTATGTCTTGCCACCGGACCCAGAAGTCTCACCTATCACACACAAAATGGTTGTACGACCTTGGGCAAGTAACTGAACCTCTCAGGCAATTAATACTCTAAACTGTAGTGCAGGCACTAGGAAACCTGAGAGAGGCTGTTGAATTTCCTCAGTGGGGGAACACTCTCTCTCTCTGTCTCTTTCTCTTTTTCTCTCTGTCTCTCTCTCTCTTTCTGTCTCTCTGTCTCTGTCTTTGACTCTGTCTCTTTCTGTCTTTCTGTTTCTCTCTTTCTCTTTCTGTCTCCTCCTCTCTTTCTGTCTCTGTCTCTGTCTCTCTCTCTGTCTCTCTCTCTCTCTCTGTCTCTTTCTCTCTGTCTCTGTCTCTCTGTCTTTCTCTGTCTCTCTTTTTCTCTCTGTCTCTTTCTGTCTCCTCCTCTCTTTCTGTCTCTGTCTCTGTCTGTCTCTCTGTCTCTGTCTCTCTCTCTGTCTTTCTATGTCTCTCTCTTTCTGTCTCTTCCTGTCTCTGTCTCTGTCTCTCTTTCTCTCTGTCTCTGTCTCCTCCTCTCTTTCTGTCTCTGTCTCTGTCTCTCTGTCTATCTCTTTCTCTCTGTCTGTCTCTGTCTCTGGCTCTCCCTCTGTCTCTGTCTCTCTCTCTGTCTCTCTTTCTCTCTGTCTTTGTCTCCTCCTCTCTTTCTGTCTCTGTCTCTGTCTCTGTCTCTGTCTCTCTGTCTATCTCTTTCTCTCTGTCTGTCTCTGGCTCTGGCTCTCTCTCTGTCTCTGTCTCTCTCTCTCTCTCTCTTTTTCTTTCTTTTTTGTAAGTGACTTGTCCAGGGTAATACAGCTAGTATGAAGTGTCTGAGGTTGCATTTGAACTCAGATCCTCCTGACTTCAGGCGCCATCTAGCTGTTTTAAGAGGGAACTCTACTGATAGATAAAAATCACATTTAAAAAAAGAGCAAAAGAATTCAAAGAAACTTAAGATTTACAGAAACTGACACAGAGAAGGAAAAAAGGAGAACTAGAAGAAATATTGATTCAATGTCCCCAATACTTTAAAGGGAAACAGAACTGAGAGAACTGAGAGACTTCAGAGTTCTGAACTCTGATCAATTCAGTGACTAATGGGAAGGACTGACAGTGACGTCCTCCCACTTCTTCCCAGAGAGGTGGCGGATGACAGGGTCAGAATGGCACATACACTTTCAGATAGAGCCAATGTGTTGAATTTGCTTAACTGTACTTCTTCCTTACAAGAAAGGATTCTGTTGAGGTGGGGAGTCATTGGGGGAGAAATAGTGATATAAACCAAAAAAGCATCGATAAAATATTTTTAATGAAAGAACTCTCTAAAGGTTATGATGTGATGGAAAATTACCTTTTAAATTAATATTAGCTTTCTTGGTGATTTTACTGTAATATAATGGAAAGGGTATAGAAGACGGGTTCAAATTCTGACTCTTCCACTTAATCAAAAAAGTTTGATTGTAGTTGAAAGCTATGGGATGGAAGAGTTACTTTTGGGCTCTTTTTATGCCCCCAGTGCTTAGCACAGTGCCTGACACATAGTAGGTGCCTACTAAATGCTAAAGGAAGTGATTAACTGGTTCTGGGTAATGACCCTCTGGACAGATCTGGGGTGGGATGGACAGTGTGGGACTCTCCTGAATCTTGAAGTCCCCTGGTGCCTATTATGTTGGATGAAACATTCCTGCT